>NC_065445.1:250509155-250848662 GCF_917563875.1 Diabrotica virgifera virgifera | reverse complement strand
GGGTAGCAGGCGCCCGCCTGCAAAACTAGCATAGGCGCCCTTCAGTTTCTTTTAAATTAATATTTGGTATCACACCAGCAGAAAAAAGCACATTTTGGCGCCCCCCAAACAAGGGCGCCCGCCTGCAGTGCATCCCTTGCAGGCCCGTTATCGCCGGCCCTGTGGATAAAGGTCATATGTCACAAAATAATGTTTTTTAGCAAAGAGCATTTTAGTGTCTTTTGTTTCAAGTTAATTATTTATTTTATAAATTTGCATTGCTACACTTTTTTAAACAGGTACTTATCTGAAGGTACTGTTTTACACTTTAAATTGAATTTAAAAAGAGTTACCTTAAGCCAAATATTTCAAATTTTGTGGACATATTACCTTTATCCACATAGTAAAAATAATTAAAAAATGTTAGGGTTAAGTGGTAATAGAGTTAAGTATCCAAAAAGGGCACTAATTTTCAAAAAAAAATTACAATACAAAGGTTCTTTTTGGGATTTCTTTATTTTCCCATTTTGCGTTTTCATAAAACAATCTATACTCTTCGGGAACAAATTTTATTCAGCCTCATAAAGTTTCCAGTTTTTCCAAACTCAAACCACCAATTTTATTTTCCAGTCTTCTTGGTCTATATTCAGTTCTGGTCAGATGTGCTTTTTTTTTTTCTTAAGTTTACGGGACCGTTCAAGTATTACGTAACGCAGGTTGGTGGGTGGGACAAAATCTTCAAAAACTGCGTTACATAATAGTTAAACGCCCGTTACAGTGCGTTACGTAAGGGGGGAGGGGGGGTCAAAAATTTTCAAGAATCTTCAAAAATCGTGTTACGTAATACTTGAACGCTCCTTACTTGCTGAAATGACAGGTGGGCATTTCATCATCATCATCATCATCATTGGCTCGACAGCCCTTTCTGGGTCTTGGCCTGTTCCAGGATTCTTCTCCACTCTGATCTGTTTCGTGCTTTTTTTCTCCAGTTTTTTATTTTTAAGGTTTTTATATCATTTTCTATTTGTTCTAAATATCTCAGCTTCGGTCTTCCTCTTGTTCTTTTTCCTACTGGCATCTGTTTGAATATTTTGTTTGGTATTTCGCCTTCTTCCATTCTTTCTACATGTCCCATCCAATGCAGCCGTCCTATTTTAATGAATGTTATGATATCCGGATCCTGGTATATTTCGTATAGTTCAAAGTTGTACCTTCTTAGCCAAATTCCATTTTCTTTTGTGCCCTTATATATGTGTCGCAAGATTTTTCTTTCAAAGGTTTCCTCTCTTTTAGTGAGTGTCCAGGTTTCTGAGCCGTATGTGAGTACCGGTCTTATTAAGGTTTTGTATATTTGGCATTTTGTTTTCCTTGCAACGTTGTCTGATCTTAGTTGCCGAATTAAGCCATGGTAACTTTTATTGGCAATACATATTCGCCTCTTCACTTCCTCTGCTACGTTATTATCAGATGTGACTAGGGATCCCAAGTATGTAAAGTTTTTTACCCCCTCAATGTTGTATTCTCCTATTGTTATATTTTGTGGCTGCCTTATTTCTGTGTTTTTACTTCCATCCATCCATCCAATGGCACTACAGCCCAAATCGAGCCTTGGCCTCCTTCAATAAGCTTCTCCAATCATTTCGATTTACCGCTGTTCTTTTCCATGAACGCGTTCCCAGGAAGTTCCTGGCATCCTCATCGACTTCGTCTTCCCATCTCTTTTTAGGTCTTCCAACCGGTCTTCTTCCCTGCATTCTTGCATTCAGCAATTTTCTGGGGATTCTATTCTCATGCATGCGGACCACGTGCCCTGCCCACCGTAATCTTTGTAGTTTAGTGTGTTGTGCTAGAGTTGGTTCGCTATATTGCTCGTATATTTCTCTATTATACCTAATTCGCCAGTTGTTATTTTCCCTTATTGGGCCCAGTATCCTACATAATACTTTTCTTTCAAACACATCTAATGCATTGGCAGATTTCTGTGTCACCACCCATGTCTCGCAGCCATAACTTACTATGGGCCTGATTATTGTTTTATATACCCAGAGTTTTGTTTTCCGGTGTACGTCTCGCGATTTGAATATGTGGTCCATCGCGAAATATGCTTTATTTGCCAGCACAAGCCTTCTATTTATTTCCGGTTCTTCTTCACTGCTTGCAACCAGATCCATTCCTAGGTACGTGAATCTATTCACATGTCCTATATCATCAATAAAGTGTTGTTGCGCCGGTCTATTTGATCTGGTTTGTATGAGTAGTTTTGTTTTATTTGTGTTTATTGCTAGCCCTACTGCTTCTGCACTCTGTTTCAACTCAACGTAGG
The DNA here is from genome assembly GCF_917563875.1 of Diabrotica virgifera virgifera. NCBI lineage: Eukaryota > Metazoa > Arthropoda > Insecta > Coleoptera > Chrysomelidae > Diabrotica > Diabrotica virgifera. The sequence goes on along the minus strand of NC_065445.1, from coordinate 250,846,360 downwards.
TTTCTTCCGCTGCATTCATTGTTCTGCTCATTATGTTTATATCATCCGCGTATGCTGCTAATTGGGTAGATTTGTTTGTAAGTATGTTATTTCCGCTTACCGTCAACCGTCTAATTACATATTCAAGAACAAGATTAAAAAGCGTTGGAGCCAGTCCGTCGCCTTGTTTCAGTCCTTGCGTTATCGTAAACGCATCAGTGATCTGTCCTTGAATACATACTTGTGCTTCTGTTTCTGTCATTGTCATTTGCACTAGTCGTATTAATTTTGATGGTATGCCAAATTCTTCCAATATATTAGGTAGAATTGTTCTATCTATTGAATCATAGGCTTGTTTAAAATCTACAAAGAGATTGTAAACGTCCATGTCATATTCCCATGCTTTGGCTAGTATTTGTTTAACTGTAAATAGTTGGTCAATGGTAGATCTATTTTGCCTAAACCCTGCTTGATATTCCCCGATGATTTTTTCCGTGAGAGGTTGAAGTCTTCGATTAAGGATGTTTGTGAATATTTTGTATCCCGAACAAAGTAAAGAGATGCCTCTATAATTCTGACACAACAGTTTGTCTCCTTTTTTATGAATAGGGCAGATTATACTTTTCTTCCATTGCTTGAGTAGTTCTGCCGGTATTTTATCTATTCCCGGTGCTTTATGGCTTTTTTGTATGTGGATTGCCGTTTGGACCTCCTCTAGCGTTGGGGGTCTAGTTAATTCATTTTCTTCTCCATCTTCCTCCAGCTCTTGTTGTTGTACCTCCTCCCGTGCCTGCTGCTGTCTCTGTTGTTGTAATGGTGGTTGTGCCCCTTTGTTTAATACTTCCTTAAAATATGTCATCCAGGTTATCTTAATTTCGTCCATATCGCTAATGATTTCACCCTTCTTATTTTTGCAGAGGCTAGTCTTCGGTTTGTATCCCTGTCTTAAATGTTTAATAAGTTGGTATGCACTACGTGTTTCGTTTTCCTTAAACTCCCTCTCTATGTTTAGTATACGTTGGTTTTCGTACTTTCTCTTTTTCTGCCTGCACAGTTTATCTGCTCTTCGTCTTTTGTTCTCAAATTCTGCTTTTCTCTCTCTAGTACGTCTGAGTATGTAATTCTTATGTGCTTCATTTCTTTCCTGTATAGCTTGTTTGCATTCTTCATCGAACCATGTTTCTTCTCTCCGTTGTGTCTTTGTTCCTATGACTTCTTTCGCTGTGTTTAGTATGATACTGCTTATGGTGTTCCATTGATTTTCTACTGTGTGTTTTTACTTACCTGCATATATTTTGTTTTGTTCTGGTTGATTTTAAGGCCACTATTTTGTGTAGCTCGTTCTATTTGATTGAATGCCTCTATCATTTATCTTCTTGATCTTACGATTTAGGTAGGCATTTAGGTATGCCTTATAGAGATAGAAGCTAAATTCGTCCACTCTTATCCATTTTACATTAACACGAAAATTAATCATTTCATTTGAACTGTTTGTTTGCTTTTTACATAAATAGAGGTTCGCCAGCAGATCTTTAAAGTCGTAGAAAAAATTCTCCATATTTACACATTTCTCATGGATAAATGTATTATGTCCAAACGCGATATTGAACATAATACCTTTATCCACTAGAATTCGAAAGATCTAGTGTGACATATTGCTTTAAAACCTTCCTGTTATTTTTATTTAGCTAAAAATAGGTTATTTTAAAATTTTAAAGGGTTAAACAGCACATTAGAAGAACAAAAACCTAATAAAACAATTTTCTCAAAAAATGTGACATATGACCTTTATCCACTTATGGCTTCAATTGTGCCTTCACATATCGGTACTGCGATAAAAATGAAATGTTTATGTGCAACGAAATATCCGATCTGCCACAGACCAAATCGGCAAGAGCAGAATGACAGATCTGATCGTAGGGATAGATTGTTCAGAAATCCTCTCCGTGTGCCTCTGTAATGAACTTTTCAGAGCAGCCGTCTCTAAAATCCAAATAGCTATGATGATTGCCGACCTCCATCGCGGAGATGGCACTTAAGAAGAAGAAGATGCTCTGACAAGGGCTCAAGAAATAAGGAGAGAAAATAATTGAAAACTTACCTCAAACACTTGTGAAAGCGACATAGAGTTTTGATTAATTTTACTCTTAATTTCAGGTAGTACCCCTGCTATTAACTGGTTTCTTAATTTACTGTGTTTACTTTTTTTACTGAAATTACACTCTGCCATCATGTTTCGCAAAACCCTAACATAATGAATAAAGGATTGGCCTTGGTATTGTTTCCTGAATTGAAACAGCTCACGATAGTATGCAACATCCTTTTTGGGATAGAAATGGTTGTCCAATGCCTTAAGTACAAATTCGTAACTAAGATTATCAAGTTGTTGGCCATCGCTGACACCCTCTAAAATATCATGGCATTGAGGTGGCAATATGGCTAGAAGTAGTGGCGCTCTCAGAATGTTGTCGAAATTAGTATGTTCTTTGAAAAATAATTCTATTTTACTTTGATATTCTATCCATTTGTCTTCCAATTTGAAAGTACCTACTTCAATTAAAAATTTCATCACTAAGTCTTTTGCAGTCTCAGACCCTTCAGACAATGAAATATCCATGACTGGAGATCGCAAGAATACACTTTATTAAAAAAATCAGCAATATTTTACCGGCTTCTTTTTGAATTTTGATAATTTATGTTTATAGGTTAAAACTTAAAACAAACGTCATTGTCATTGGCAGTCAGAGTCAGTACAGCCAACTGTGTGATTCTAAATCGGCCTTTTTTAACAGACAAAATTTTTTGTTTAAAATTCTATTAAATCCAAAGTCCAAAAGTTTGTGAATTCACAGGTAGTCCAGAAAGCCACTGCGCATCCGCTAGGAAAAATATTTTGATTCGGATTTTTTGCACAATTACAATTTACACGGGCGCTTTACAGCTTGCAATTCTACCTGCAAGACGCAAGAAAGTTGCCTAAAGGCATGCGCAGTATGTCGTCAGTTGATTATTGCATGCAACTTCTTGCAATTGCGCGATAATCGGTTTGGTGCCATTTTTTCTGCAAGTTTTCATGCAAGTCTAGGGAAATTTGATTTTTCCACAATATCAAATGTCATTGACGACACGAATTCACGAATACATGCCGATCAGCTCATGATCAGCTGTTTTCTGTTTGTGAAATTAGTGAAATATATCAAGGATGGAAGTGAATGAATAATGAAATGGCACTTTCTGAGATTCCATAATTATTGTAAATTGCATGTATATTAAGCTACGGAAGCCCTCTCTCCTCTAGCTAAGTACCTTAGGATAATAATTAATTTGTGTTTCGCAGAAATAGTATTTCGAAATATAGATTTCTTTGTAATTGTTCAATTTTTCCCAAGAGTTTATTAAAATGTACATTCATTCCTAGAAAATTAGAGTCATTTTCATCATCTACTTGGATAAATTTTTCTGTTGGAGATACATTATTACCCCTTTTCTTGTTCAACTAAGATCTTACTCACCATCTCCGCGCGATCTCGGCGTTCTAAATTAGTGACTAAAAGGCTGGCTGCAGCAATAATAATACTTAAAGTTGCTGCTATCGCCTTTTTCCTTTTATATTTGGTTATTTCTGATAGTCTTGGCATTACGAAATTTACCAAGTTAAATAAACAGCAATAACGTAATTAAAAAAAAACAAAAGTTTATAAGTTAGGTTAAGGGTAAAACTTTCAAATTGCATGCAAGCCGGGTTGCAAGCTGTAAAAGACCATGCAATAGACTTGCATGAAAGTCTTGCATGCAAGAAATTGCAGCAAGTTTTCTTGCAAGCTGTAAAGCCGTCTAATAAAGCAGCCTTAAAGGCTGTATGACACTATATACATTTTCTTGTATCATTTTAGTTTCTGATATGTCAAAAAAATGCATAGTGTCATACACAGATACAAGAAACCATAGATTAATAATATAGTATTACTTGTTTTCTATTCTGTGGTATTACCGCAAGAAACGATATCAGAAACGATACAAGAATTTGTGTCAGGCACAGATTATTGTACAAGAACTGCGCCAATTTCTGCGCAAAGAGCAAAAACGTAAAACCTGCTGGTAAAACATCTAAAATGTCATAATTACTTACTCATAATGGCGGCTGAAATGAAAATGGGATAATGTATTGATGAATTTATTTGTGTTTTTGTAGGTATTATTATTTATAAATCTTTTATTTATACTTAATATACCGTTTGGTATGGACGACTGTTCTACTAATAACCATATATTTAGCTCCTAGTAAAGTTCAAACTATAAATTTAGGTTTCATGGTGCATAATTTTTTAATAGACGAAAATACAATAGTTCCTAATTTGGATCAAACTGAAGATAATTCTAATGCAAATATTTTAGCACAAATATCAAAACAAAATAAAAACACAAATAATCAACCTCAGTCAACGTAAAATTCTGGTTAACATTAAAATGTTAATTGTATAAAAGTTTATAAATTTTATAAAATATTTAAAATCAACTGTGTCTGTAGATGCAGTACTACCATCATAGATTAATAAATACTACCATAGTGTAAATACTACCATAACGTGACACAGGGTGACAAACAAAATTTCGACCAATCACGTGCCGAATTTCATACAATTTTCGATACAAGAACTTGCATAGTGTCATATACAGGGCACAAATGTACAAGAAATGATACAAGAAAATGTATACAAGAAACGATATCAGAAACGATATTAGAAATGATACAAGAAAATGCATAGTGTCATACAGCCTTAAAGGAGTACTCGTACTCGATCTACTGGGAATGGGATTCCTACGGGAGCTGGCAAGTTGCCTTAAGAGCAGTGGCAAGAAGAGAAAAGAAAGAAGATGTACGATGTACGGGTAAGGAACATAACCTTTTATTTAATTTGTTATGTCATTTAACATAAACATATTTATATTTACAAATTAAAATCAACTAAATATTTATATAATTTTACCTAGCATATTTTAAAATTTGAGTAATATTGAAAAATGGAAAACACGCTGGATTACATTCCTATAACTTCTTCAGTTAATCCCAGTTTTTGGAGCAAACTTACAGAAATGAAATTGGATGTATATAAATCAAAAGAGATAGTACAAGACTTATATGGATATACAGATATACTGAAACAGCTAAATTGTCCATGGACTTTGTTAGAAGTGGACAGTACTTCCTTTAATGTGTAAGTTAGTAATAAATTTTTAAAAATATCATTTTGACATTGTTTTCTACTTTTAGGAACTATTCTGCTGGTATGAACTTGCGGTTCTGTGGGAGATTGATAAATACTAATACAATAGAGAGATTTAAGGATTATGATAAAATGCATCTAATAAACGAAGTTGGCATTGATTTGTACGAAAAAATAAAGGATGGGCGAGCACTTGAAGATCCTTCATTGCTAAATTGCTTTATTTTATTAACTTTTGCTGTAAGTTCCTTAGTACTTTATTTATCATATTTAGGATTGATTTTACTATATAATTAATTTCATTCTATTCCTCCCTTTAAACGTTCAGCCCTGGGTGGTATAAATGTGATGCCTTACTAAACTATACTCTTAGGACAGTGAGGCATCACTATAATGCCACACTACAGTTTCGTATTAGGGACACTGCGGCATCAACTATAGCCTACACAGCTACATATATAAATTACATTGTAAGTTGGGCAGGGTGGTCCAAGGAGCAAAATAATATTTGCTGATCCTTCCGCCCAAATTTATTCTTCATTCTGACATAGTAAACCACAAATCTGTGTTTTAGATTATGAATCATATAACAATAATTTTGGGCATTTCAGTTTTTTTTTTGCATTTATGTAGATGTTTCAATACTTCTAGGGGGCTTGGTAAAAAGAGAATAAGTAAAAAATGGCCAAAATATTATTTTTGCCGAAAAATACTATAAAGGACTATATCTGTACCTTGGTATCAATAGAACAAGTGAATATATGGTAATATATTCAAGTGACGAAATAGCAAACTTGTTTGCCAGTCATTTCTCTAGTGTCTATCGCTCAGAAAAAGTTAATTTAAGTAACTACAATTTTCAATTAAAAAATTCGGTCGACATTCCATTTATTCAATTTTCAGTTTCTGAAGTCTTTGAGTCTATAAATGGTCTCAAGGATAAACTCAGTTATGGCCCTGATAACATTCCAACATATTTTTTAAAAAGATGTGTCTACAGTTTATCTAAACTTTTACATGTATTATTTAATTTATCTTTGAGACTACATACCTTTCCTAGTACTTGGCGTGACAGTTATAATATAACTCCGGTATTTAAAAACTTACATCTGGACATCAGAGCAACAACAGAGTGCAGTGTCATAGTGCAGTGAAATAATCATGTTTTAGTTTTAGTGATTTTTTAAACTTCTTTCATATTTTTATTCATGTTCCTTAGACTTTTATAATCATATTTTTATGTCTGAACTGTCCACTATACTAAATTTTATCTCTATGTATTATGTTCCAAGTAATTGTTATGTCTTATTTTAAAATTATAATGTTATATGTCTTACTGGGTGCTCGCCACTGGGCGGCTTCCATCTGTGTTATTTTTCAATAATTATATGTATTGCTTATTGTTTGTGATCAGACTGATTGCAATAAACATTGGATGTTAAATAAAAAAAATTTAAAAACTGTGACAGACAATATAAAAAATGATAGGCCTGTTGTTATGTTATCTGCCATCCCCAAACTTTTTGAATTAATTTTAAACAAATATCTTACTTGGCACTGTAGAAATCTGTTGATTAATATGCAACATGGATTTAGGCAGGGTAAATCTACATCTACAAATCTTGTTTTATATCATGATTACATTGTCAGGGCTTTCGAAGATAGGTACCAAGTGGACTCCATTTATACTGATTTCTCGAAGGCCTTTGACGCAGTGATTCATTCTTTACTCATCTTTAAATTAAGATGTATTGGTTTTCCTGAATGGTTTCTTTCATGGTTGAGTAGTTATCTTGATGAAAGAGTTCAGTTTGTTTTTATAAAGGGCTCACTTTCGATTCCTATCTTGGCCAGTTCAGAGGTCCCACAAGGCTCGCATATGGGTCCTCTTCTCTTTAACTTGTTTAATAATGATATTTCTGAGGTAATTAAAGTTTGTCAGTTTTTGCTATTTGCTGATGACCTTAAGCTATATTTCAAAGTTTTAAATCTGTCTGATTGTCTAAGGATCCAGGAAGACCTGACTTCTCTATACAATTGGTCACTTTCCAATTGTCTCCAGTTGAATAAAGATAAGTGTTTCTTTATATCCTTTAGCAAATCTAAAAATAATGTTGTGTTTGACTATCACATTAATACAAGCCTTCTATCAAGAGTGACTGACATTAAAGATTGCTTCATTCTTTACTCATCTTTAAATTAAGATGTATTGGTTTTCCTGAATGGTTTCTTTCATGGTTGAGTAGTTATCTTGATGAAAGAGTTCAGTTTGTTTTTATAAAGGGCTCACTTTCGATTCCTATCTTGGTCAGTTCAGGGGTCCCACAAGGCTCGCATGTGGGTCATCTTCTCTTTAACTTGTTTATTAATGATATTTCTGAGGTAATAAAAGTTTGTCAGTTTTTGCTATTTGCCGATGACCTTAAGCTATATTTCAAAGTTTCAAATCTGTCTGATTGTCTAAGGATCCAGGAAGACCTGACTTCTCTATACAATTGAATTCTTTCCAATTGTCAACAGTTGAATAAAGATAAGTGTTTTGTTATTATCCTTTAGCAAATCTAAAAATTTTGACTATCACATTAATACAAGCTTTCTATCAAGAGTGACTGAAATAAAAGATGGTGTTATTTGACAGTTCCTTGTCATTTATCCCACACATTAACAATTTGTCAAATAAAGCATACCGTAATCTAGGTTTTATCACAAGAAACTCTAGAGATCTTTCCATACCGACATATAAAATTTTATATCTTACTTTGGTCCGTAGCATCCTGTCTTATGCTTCTATAGTATGGTTATCATACTATTTTAACCATATTTACACCCTTGAAAAGATTCAAAATAAGTTTCTGCGGATTTGTGCTTATAGATTAAACTAAAAGAACATATCTTCTGTGGAATTAAGGTCAAGGCTAAATATCAGTTCCTTAGAAGACTACAGAACTAAATGACTACTTGAACCATACTACCGACTGTTCTGATTTATTAAGTCTTATCAACTTTAGATGTAGCACTAGAATTCTTAGAGACATACCCGTATTTTCTATAAAACACTATCACACAAACTATGGCAAATTCTCTCCAATTAACAGGATTCAGACACTGGGAAATGACTTTAGTCAATCTCATGATCTGCTGGATATAAGATCTGTAAGATTTAAGCACTGCCTGACTGAGTATGTTAGGAATCGAAGATGAGTGACCTTTACCTTGGAGTCTTCATTTCATTTGATTTTAATTGTCAGAGATTTTCGTTTTAATAATATTTTCAGGAAATTTAGTTTTCTTAAATTATAATCATGTGTTTAACAATATTTAATAATTATTTAATACTTAGTTTAGTATTTTTGTTATGGTTAGGATACTTTATTTTTTTGTTATTTGTAAAAATGGGGACATCCCGTAATAAATAAATAAATAAATATAAAATAAATAAAATTATTTGGTTGTAGATATGCCAATTAATTATCGTTTTTTGCTTCTCCTGAAAAGTTGACTAAATTGACTTATACTTCTTTTAAAGTACTTAGATAGTCTTAGATAAAATAAACTGTATAAAGATTCTTTGGTTCGAAGTGAATTTCCCTAATTTTATCTTTACCACCTCCCTTGTGTTACTTCTCTTCCAGTTTGCTATAGAGTGGATTGTTAAATTTACCCAGTTCCTTTATGTATAATAAAAAAATAAATACATGTAAGATAATAGAATGTTTCTAGCTAGGCATTTAGTATACTATTTAAATACTAAACATTGTCACACACTATTCCCGTGTTCAACCAATAGATTATAACGGGTAGTAAGTAAATGTTTCTTTGTTTTCCAGGTTAAACATGTAATAATGTAAAATTAACATGTATGTATTTAATTCTTGTACTGTGAAATCAATAAACATTATTATTGTTATTATAATCCACTGGTCAGGAGTATAAAATATAGTAGACTGATGATTTTGCAATTTACATCACATCATTCATGCTGTCATTTTGGTTCTGGGTCTGGTCAATCTCAATGAAACAGTGTTATTTACAAATTTTAAGTCACTGACACATGATCAAACATCGAAAAAATAAATATTTGCCGTTTTACCCTCCGCTGGAATATAATATGATTTTTCAAATGCCATTTTTTTATTGGTATATTCCAGATGTCTTACAAAGTCTATTAAAAACATTACTAATGTAATTTTCTTCTTGTTGTTTCTGTAATTTATTATTTCCGTAATTTTCTCAATTGTAAGTTCAGGGTATCTCTATATGGCCTGTCCATTTGTAGCTACTGCATCTCACTTTTTAGTTTGGCAAATTTTAAGTACATTCTCTACGTTACAAATATATTTAAACCTTCTAAATACATATACAGGGTGTTTCATTGGGAAAGTAACATACATTAACTGTGTAAAGAGGACACTTAGGCGGTCTCAAAAATACCATACTTAATGGATCTTACTTCATTAATAACAAAGATACTGGGTGTTTTATCTATTTTACCATTTTCTTATTTGGTTCATAACTTTTTAATCACACCGTATATTTATTTCATATTTGGCACAGAAATATTAGTTAAGGTGTACAATCAACTAATTTATTTAAAATTGTAAAAATCCAGGTCCGGATTAAAACATATTGGAAAAATATTTCGACCCAAAAACAACACCCTGTACATTAAATTTTTTAAAATGGATTTTTTATTTGAAAAGAGGATGAAAAACTAAATTTATTGGTATACTTTGAACTTTTGGCAAAATGATTTTTCTGATAAAATTTTGAATTTGAATTCTGAAATTATGCGAATTGCGAGAGCTCGAAGTAGAAAAAAAATTGAAATAATACTTAAAACTTGTTAAACACACTGTATATTTATTTTATATTTAACACAGAATATTATTTAAGGTGCCCAATCAATTAATTTATTTACAATTATAAAAAATCCAGGGCCGGATTAAAAATATTGGAAAATATTCCGACCCAAAAAACACCCTGTACATTAATTTTTTTTAAATGGATTTTGCACTTAAAAAGAGGACGAAAAACTAAATTTAGTGGTATACTTTGAATGTTCGGCAAAATGATTTTTCTGGTAAAATTTTGAATTTGAATTCTGAAATTATGTGAATTGCGATAGCTCAAATTAAAAAAAATTAAACTATGACTTAATTTTAATTAATTATTTATAAATTATTCTAAATTGGTTAAATGTTAACATTTTAGTGTTTTTTTTTATTATGGCGACAAATAATTCATAACAAATATTCACCTTTAATCAATGAATAAATAATAAAGTGTCCACAAAAAAATACATAACTTTAATCAACGAACTATCTTACAAATTAAAAAAAAAAACAAACATTTTTCCAAAAAATAACTTATTAAAATTATAGTAATTGTTCAAAATGGCCACCATCAACATTATAGTAATTGTTCAAAATGGCCAAAGTCTTGCTCTTTTTGTTATTTGTCTGACTGACTTCCTAATATCGTCAGGGTTATTCTTCATTTATTGGAAGGCGTCTCGAATCCGCTCAAAAAGTTCTTCTCTACTATTTATTTCCTCGTTCGAAATTTTGGATATTAGATATCCAAAAGTTATTTTTCAGCAATCTTTTTCTGTTTTTCTTTTAATATATAAGATAGTTCGTTGACTAAAGTTATGTATTTTTTGTGGATTCTGTATTATTTATTTATTAATGAAAGGTGAATATTTGTTATGGAATTATTTGTCGACATAAAAAAAATACTAAAATGTTAACATTTTAACAATTTACATTAAATAATGCTATTAATTAAAATTAGTCACATTTTAATTTTTTTTACTTCGAGTTCTTGCAAGTCACATAATTTCAGAATTCAAATTCAAAATTTTGCCGGAAAAATCATTTTGCCGAAAATTCAAAGTATACCACTAAATTTAGTTTTTCAACCTCTTTTCAATGAAAAATCTATTTTAAAAAAATTCAATGTACAGGGTGTTGCTTTTGGGTCGGAACATTTTTCCAATATTTTTTAATCGGACCCTGGATTTTTTATAATAATTGTAAATAAATTAAATGATTGGACACCTTAAAGAATATTCAGTGATAAATATAAAGTAAAAATAAAGTATGGTTCTCAAGTTGTAAGTCGTATTTAAATTTTTTTGTCTACTTCGAGCTTTCGTAATTCACATAATTTCAGAATTCAAATTCAAAATTTGGCCAGAAAAGTCATTTTGCCAAAAATTCAAAGTATACCACTAAATTTAGTTTTTCATCCTCTTTTCAAATGCAAAACCTATTTTAAAAAAATTCAATGTACATGGTGTTGTTTTTGGGTCGGAAAATTTTTGCAATATTTTTTAATCCGGACCTGGATTTTTTACAATTTTAAATAAAGTAGTTGACTGTACACCTTAAATAATATTTGCGTGCCAAATATAAAATAAATATACAGTGTGGTTAAAAAGTTATGAACCAAATAAGAAAATGGCAAAATAGATAAAACACCCAGTATCTTTGTTATTAATGAAGTAAGACCCATTAAGTATGGTATTTTTGAGACCGCCCAAGTGTCCTCTTTCTACAGTTAACGTATGTTACTTTCCCATTGAAACACCCTGTATATGTTTTGAGTTCTTCCCTGTATACTGAGAAGGTACAAGTGGAAACAATTTTATGTGTTCTTGTTATCAATCTATCTACAATGTTATCTTTTACACCGTCCAGGATCTTGTTTGGTCTATTATCGTGTTTCCCTCTCTTTTCTTGTTCTATGGTAATACCACCTTCACTAATTTTTTGCAATGCAGTATGAGCAAAAGTTTTAGAAATCGCAAGCGTATTCAAGAACATTGTTTTGTATCTCTGTTCTTCCTTACAAATTTCGAACGAATTCTATAGTTACTCCTAATACTACTTTCTTTTCTACATTAAGATATGAGTTGTTATAGTATTCTCTGGACGAAATTTCGAAATAACACTAAAAAGGGCCAAAATAACACTAAACAAGGACAAAATGTTATTCTCTGTAGAGTGGAGGGGTTGTTGATATAGAGTTTAGTTTTATATTTTAGTGTAACCTTAGTCCAGCTTTTGACAGTTAAAAGGATTTATAAAAAATTTCTAGATAAAATTTGCATGAAAAGTTGGCATTAAGTCCATCTGTTCACCTTCTTCATCAGCTATATGTATCTACCTTATTTAACAAAACTACACCTTATGACAAAAACTCCACAGAACAGAGAAGTAAGCTTTTTATAGACTAAAATCTATTTGAATACATAGAATAAAGATGACTGTTTTGTTTTGGAATGTAAATATAGTGTTTCTCAACATTTTAAGACTTAAAAACAGCTTTTATGCTATAACTCTATTTTATTAAGTAATATCTTATTTATATTTTAGGATATTAAGAAGTACCTGTATTATTACTGGTTTGCATTTCCAGTTCCTAAGGGAATAAGTATCCAAAAAAATAAATGTTGCCCTATTTCAGATGAATTTTCAGATAGTATGGTAATACTTTTTTGATATTTTTGATAATATTGTTTTTATGATATATCTAGGATGGTGGATAAAAAAATGCTACAATATATTTTTAGGTCGGTGATCTGTACAAACAATATACACAATTAAATGAGAGACAAAAAGGATATTTCTTGGTCATAAAGAACAAAGACGACATAGTTATACATTCTTTGAAATCGAAACTGAATACATTACCGCTAAAAGATTCTCAGATATATTTTGGATTTAGTAACAACGTCTCTTCGGGTAATGTAGCTTCACAACTACGAAATTATGTTCTTCTACTGTTGCATTTTTGGTAAGTTAATAAGAAATACCAACTATTTTCTTTGATATCTCTATACGGGGTGAGCAACTTTTGTGGCAAAGTCAGATAGGAGATACCAAAAAAAGTTATTTACAAAAAGGGGGGTAGCTGTAAGCTTCACATAATTAGTTACAAATACACAGGGTCTTTAATAACACTACGCTATCAAAAATGTTTTTAAATGAAACACCCTGTATTTTATTTTTATTTTATTTAATATTTAAGGGGCTATCCTAGTTTAAAAGTACGAAATTCATATACTTTTTTGGGAATTTCTAAAATAAAAAGTATTGTGCCAATTGTTTTGAAAATTTGCATGAGCATTTATTATAAAAAGAAGTACATGTACAACAAGAGTAGTGTAGAAGTACGAAATTCGTTAACTTTTTTGTAAATTTCTAAAATAAAATAAAACAATTTTCATAAAAAAATATTGAAAAGTAAACGATTTATGCGTCATCTACTGGCACCGTGAAAATAAAAACATGGCTCCACTGCTGCAGTGATTGGGACTAATAGAGATAACAAAAAATTTCAAAGTTATTATTGAAATATAAGTTATTTTCTATACCATCAACTAGGGGTTTTTTGATCGGATAAAAAATGTCAATTTGGCGGTTTTTGAAACTAAAAATATTTTAGCTAATTTAAAAAAAATCAACACTTCGTCATTTTTCCAAATTTTAATATTTTTCAAAAATCCTATAGTCTAAGATCCGATATAAGGTCGAACTGCACCGATCTGTTTAATGGAAAAAAATTATTTTATATGTAAATTAGTATGTTAAACATTATAAAAAACAAGGGGTGCCTGATATAATCCTGTTCTGACTATAATTAATTAATAATTAAAAAATGATTTTTTTTTATAAATTTGACTGGCGTGTTTAACAAAAAAAATTAACACTATGGGTAAGTGCAAAGCCTATAGGATATGTAAAAATAGGGGTGCCTGTAAAAAGCCTGTTCTAAATGGGGGTTGCCTAATTTTTAAAATTTTACAGCGTCTACTTATGAATAATTGAACATGTGTAAAACTTTGTTATTACTAATTTTACGAAAAAAGTTATTCTTTATAAAAAGTTCTGCATGATGTAAATCCTATGATTCAACCATCAGATGTCAAATTTTGTCAATCTTATACGAGCTATATCAAAAAATGTTAATTTCGGTCAAGAGTGACTTCGACCTTTCGAAAATTGTTATTATGAAACGGTATTAATAATCAAAAAATATGTATTAGTGCGCAATTACATCATTATAATTAAAAAAAAAATGCAAATTTTTCCGAAATTTGATTCTAAACTTAATTTTTATTTCTTACAAGTAGGATAACTCTTTTATTATCAATTTTGCGAAAAAAAGCAATTGTTAATAAAAAGCTATGAATTGTCTAAAACCTAAGATGCAGCCATCATCAATTTTATAAATTTTATACGGGGTATGTCAAAAAATATGAATTTCGTTCGGAAAAAAAGTTATTCAGCATTAAAAGTATGTTGCAATATATAATTATATCCTTAAAATTGGAATATTCTGAAATGTAAAAGTATGAAACAATTCTTGAGCGAAATAATTGCCAAAATTGGCAAAAAAAGGAAAATCACTGGCAAAAGCTCGCAATATATATGTAGGTAGTTATATAATTACAAGTACTATGAAATATCCAATAATTTGGAAATATATTTACATTAGATTAATTTAAAAAAAAACTGTAAACATTAAATATTGAAATATATTATAATATATTTTTCAATACAAATCCTAAAATCGGTCAGGAATTTAGACATTTTTGACAACTTTTTTGAAAGGAACGTTCGATATTTCCATATATTTAGCTATTGCCTGGAAACGAAAAATATCTGTATGGAAATCCTATTTCCTTACAGGAATTTCCTGTAAGGAATAGTATACTGTACAACAAATAAGAAAAAACGACATATTTCTCACGAGCGCAGACATTTGTTGGCACGAGCCGAGGAAGAGGGCCGCAAATCAAGCGAGGGAGAAATATGTAATTTTCTCATGTGTTGTACACTGTACTTTTTCTATGGATGCAGTTTTGTCAACAGTTCAAACTTCAAAATTTAATAGTTTAGGTGCTTTTAGGTATATTATATGCACAAATTGAAATAAAATCATCACATTTCCGACTTACTGTAGCCTTCTTTCTTTAATTGTAAGTTCAACTTCCTTCTCTTTACCTATTCTTTTCAGTACTTCATTGTCCGTATTTCTATCTACCCAGGAAACCCTCACAATTCTTCTATAGGTCCACATTTCAAAGGCGTTAAGTCGTCTCATTGTCTCCACATTTAACGTCCATGGTCCATAACTTATGGTTTTGAATAATAAAATTCTTGTACTGAATAAAATATCTTTAATAATTATTTTTTATTTTTTAATTTGAAATTTTTGACAACTGACATTGTTCATTTATATTTACATCCTTGAAAAAGATAAACGTTTCAAGTAACTATGTGTTGCTTTCTGGTTGCAATTTATAACGATATTTAAATGCTTTATTTATAATGAATAATATATGAGCGCACTTATAACCGGCAAAATAACGCAAAAGATGGAAAACATATTAAGTTGTAAGATAAAAAGGGATTAACCTAGTGGAGATGTTAAATTTAGCGATAGTAACTTATAGATTGAGATTATTTTGATTGTTTTCCACCTTTAGACGTATCGGACGAGTTTGAGAAATGCCACTGTCACAGTGACAGTTTTAGTTGACATACTGCTCTGATACGTCTAAAGGTGGGAAAAAAATCAATATAATGTCAATCTATAAGTTACTATCACTAAATTTAACAACTCTACTAGTTTTGTTCCCTTTTATATCACAATTTAATATGTTCTCCATCTTTTGCGCTATTTTGCCGGTTATTAGCACGCTCATCACTGTATACATATATTGCGAGTTTTTGGCAGTGATTTTCCCTTTTTGCCAATTTTGCCAAGTTGGCCGATTTTGCCAATGAATTTCGCTTAAGAGATTTTTTATACCTTTATATATTTCAGAATATTTCAAATTATAAGGATATTCTTCTATATTGCAACATATATTTAATACTGAATAACTTTTCTCCGGAGCGAAATTCAAAATTGTTTTATATACCTCGTATAAAGTATATAAAATTGATGATGGCTGCACCTTAGGTTTTGGACAATTCAAAGCTATTTATGAACAATTGCTTTTTTTCGCAAAATTGATAATAAAAGAGTTATCCTACTTGTAAGGAATAAAAATGAAGTTTAGAATTTAATTTCAGAAAAATTTGCAATTTTTTTTTAATTATAATGATGTTATTTCGCACTAAAACATACTTTTTGATTATTAATACCGTTTTATAATAACAATTTTCGAAAGGCCGAAGTCACTCTTGGCCGAAATTAACATTTTTTGACATAACTCGTATAAAATTGACAAAATTTGACATCTGATGGTTGAATCATAGGATTTACATCATGCAGAACTTTTTATAAAGAATAACTTTTTTTCGTAAAATTAGTAATAACAAAGTTTTACACATGTCCAATTATCCATAAGTAGACGCTGTAAAATTTTAAAAATTAGGCAACCCCCATTTAGAACAGGCTTTTTACATGCACCCCTATTTTTACATATCCTATAGGTTTGCACTTACCGATAGTGTTAATTTTTTTTGTTAAACACGCCAGTCAAATTTATAAAAAAAATCATTTTTTAATTATTAATTAATTATAGTCAGAACAGGATTATATCAGGCACCCCTTGTTTTTTATAATGTTTAACATACTAATTTACATATAAAATAATTTTTTTCCATTAAACAGATCGGTGCAGTTCGACCTTATATCGTATCCTCTACTACTAGTTGATAGTATAGGAAATAACTTATATTTCAATAATCACTTTGAAATTTTATGTTTCAGGATCTCTATTAGTCCCAATCACTGCAGCAGTGGAGCTATGTTTTTATTTTCACAGTGCCAGTAGATGGCGCATAAATCGTTTAATTTTCAATATTTTTTTATGAAAATTGTTTTACATATACTTTACATATACAGTACTTTTTATTTTAGAAATTCTCAAAAAAAGTATATGAATTTCGCACTTTTACACTAGAATAGCCCCTTAAAATCCGCTTCATTTCCTCGTTTTAAGAGTGTACAGTTGCTTTGTGTTACACAGGGGATTTAAAAAGTTATAACCAAATAAGAGAGAAAGAAAGAGAAAGGATAGTCGAAGCAGTGAGCATCATGATCATCATCAATGGGGCTACAACTCTTCGTGAGTCTTTGCCGCGTTTACTATTGCCTTTCATGTTTGTCGGTCCTGTGACTCATGTGCCACTAATTTTCCACATCTTTGACTGCATCTTTCCACCTCTTTCTAGCCCGTCCTACAGACCTTCTTTCATCTGGCCTTTCCCAGAAGACATTGTTTATAAGGCGATTGTCGTTACTGCGTATCACATGCCCTGCCCATCTGAGTCTATTAGCCTTTAAATATCTGACTAGATTTTCTTTTCCGAATAGACTCTAGCTCATTATTGTATCTGCGCCTCCATTCGTTTGTCACGCTGTCTCTGCAAGGGCCATATATCATTCGAAGTATTTTACGTTCCCACACCAGCAATTTAGCAGTGAGCAGTACATACAAAATTTAAGTCCAGACTAACGAATGCTGCAAATGGTATAAATGGTCTAATAAACCACAACAGTCTTGTTAAAACAAAACTTTTGTGTGTCAAGTTTTCATTTAATGAAATGAGAAGTCCCAGATCTCTAAAAGTGAAACCTCTTCTGGAACCAATTTCTGGTTACATCCTTTATCTCTGCCTTTTACAATTCATAAGGCAAATAAACGATGAATAAATGAAGCGAAAGGGATTCTACAATATGTGAAGTCACATTCTGTCTACTCGTCTAGGAAAAATTCCAACGAAAGTTGATTCAGAGATTATCAATCATCCCTTTACATACGTTTCAGTCTCCCCAGACCTCAGAGATGATTCTAAACCGATCTCTGAACCGAAATAAAACATAAAATATCTTTGTACGTTAAACTTCTGAAACGTACGTAAGGGGATCTTCATCATCATCATCTTGGTGCTACAGCCCTTAGAGGGCCTCGACCTTCTCAAGCTTTCTACGCCATTCTGTTATGTCCCTTGGTCTACCCCGTCTTCTCATTCCCACGGGTTGCACTGTTAGAATCTTTTTTATCATGTTCGATTCAGGGGCCCGGCCCACTGCAGGCGGTTTCGCTTAATTATAATGATCATATATTTTCCACCAAACGTATGCTTGTAGATATTCTACAGTTCAAAGTTATATCTACGCCTCCATATTCCGTGCTCACAGACCGCTCCGAATGTCTTGCGTAGCACCTTTCTTTCAAAAATCGATAGAGCGGATTCATCTGTTGTAGTTAGCGTCCATGCCTCTGATCCATATGTGAGAACGGGGACTATCAATGTTCTTTACAGCCTTATACGAGTTTTTTGAGACAGACGTTTGTTAGCTAAGTACTTTGATAGACTATAACACTTGTTTGCAATTATTATTCGTCTTTTTATTTCCCCTGATGTGTTATTATTGGGGTTAACCGATGTCCCTAGATATATGAATTTTTTGACCGCTTCAAAGTTTTGGTCATTGATGATTAGATCTGCGTCAACATTTCCAGCTCTTGTGTTTGTGTTAGTCGCCATGAATTTGGTTTTATTTCGATTTATATGTAACCCCATTCGTTCTGCTGCTGCTACTAGCTCGGTTAGGACTTCCGCAGTTCTCGCTCTGGTTCTTGTTATAATGTCCACGTCGTCTGCATATGCTAGAATTTGGACAGATCTATTGAATATTGTTCCCCTGCTATCTAAATTAGCGTCTCGTACGACTTTTTCTAATGCTACATTAAAAAGTTGACACACCAGCACATCTCCCTGCCTTAACCCCCTATGTATTTCAAATAGGGTTAACGAGTCGTTTTGAATTTTTACTGCTGATATCATCTTCGCCATTGTCACTTTTATCATACATATGAGTTTTTTTGAGTTCCCAACTCATTCATAGCGTTGTAATTTAGCATCTTATTGGGGGATAATTGATCATCTCTGAATTGAAATGAAACATAAACTGTTTTTCATTTACTTAACCTTCAACAAAACGTAAAACTTATGCATGCTACGTCCATATTTTTACAAACCCCGTCATACAATAATTAACTAACATACATTATTAGTCCATTTTTAGAAAACCAAGAAGCAAGTTTTCTGGCTTTGAAGCTGACCAGAGAACGCACTATAGTTTTACGAGATAGCACCATCTACTCGCTAACACTGCCAAAGTTAGACCCAACAATGTACACGACTTGGGTTGGTTGGGAGAAGAATGAAAAAGATAAGATGGGACCTCGTTTAGCAAACATGAAAAAATCTCTGGATCCATCTGTGTATGTATATTAAAATCATATCATATACAGAGTGAGTTTTATATATGGAACGGCTCAATTGTCTCGGAATCGGCTTGCATGAGTTTTATAGATTTTAATCAGTAAGGGTTTTGTGATGCAACCGATATTATGGTGGTTTTGTCAATTTTGAACACCCTGTTTACTTTTTGCATTTTGAAGTCCTTAAGAAATACTGATTATTTTTCATATAATGTTCCTTACGAGCCCCTTCCCATATTAGTTGACCCAACATGGATTTAAGAAAATCGAA
This sequence comes from Diabrotica virgifera virgifera, assembly GCF_917563875.1. Classification (NCBI taxonomy): domain Eukaryota; kingdom Metazoa; phylum Arthropoda; class Insecta; order Coleoptera; family Chrysomelidae; genus Diabrotica; species Diabrotica virgifera. Next base: position 250,826,628 of record NC_065445.1, on the reverse strand, counting down.
TTTTAGAGAACAAAAACAAGTCCAACATAAACTAAAGGCGTTAACTCATTAACAAAATTTTAAATTTCCACAATTACAGAAAATATTTATTAAATCAATGAAAACAATTTAATTAAAGAGTTATTGACTAAACAAAGAGTTGATCGTTTTCGAGTTATAAACTGAAGATTTTCAAGGCTAAAAAAATTAAAAGTGCTAACTTTCAAATCTTCTATCAGTTATTTAAAGATAAGAATTTTTGTCATCTTTTATTCTAAAACACTGTTTTTTTAATTGTTAATAAAGCGCTTATGAGAAGACGGGCGATCGGGCTTCATTAACAACTAAAAAACATTGTTTTACAATGAAATATGCCCAAGAAACTTAACGGAGACTGATACAACAAGGTTTGAACTTGAATTGAGGCACTTCGTAATATCAAAAATAATATTTTTTACTTGTATTTTTGAACCTTGGAAATCGTCATTTTTCATTTTTTTTTTTTTTTTTAGTTTTATTTTGTGTATAACTCGAAAACGGCGAACTTTAGAGAAAAGTTACAAAAGACCTTTTTTGTTCCGAATGATCCAGAAAACCTAAGATAATATGAGGCGCTCCGAGGAAAAAGGGCGAATACGCCAGTTACAGTTTTTTTTTTTTAATGCAATGGATAGCCTGATCATTATTCGAACAATGTACCACCATAACATGGTTTATTCGTCCTTTCTATTCAGAACTATAATAGGTTGACTTAACGGAAGCAAACTGTATGAATCTTAAAAAGTATGGTAAATGTTCCGTGGAACAACGGCGAATACGCCACCGCTATGTCGGTACACAGCTAGCCCTCCCACTTCTGTCTTGCCAAATTTCTGAATAAAATTTCCGTGATTTCCGTCTTATTTTTACCGTTTTAAGCTACAGTGTCGTTTTGCTTGTCAAAACAAGTAGTTTTTATTTTGATTAGTTTGAATAGTTTGAGTTACTTTACTAATAAAGTTAAAATTTTACTGCTACAATGTCAGAAAGCGAGTTTACAGAAGACCAAAACAAAGGCTACACTAGAAAAAGGTCGAAAACTGAAGACACGTGGCAAAAGAATGTGAATAAAGTTAAAAGAAACTCAGGTGAAGAATACAGCACCATTAAAAACAGAAAACTTGTGCCTAAGCGGACTGTGGGAAGTCCCTGTTCCTGTGGATGTTTTGAGAAAGTAGGTTTGGAGAAAATTAGTATAATTTTTAAAAACTTTTGGGAATTATCTGAGTATAACCTACAAAACGCTTACTTATCTAAAAGAGTGAAATCTGTTTCTGTCAACCGTTGTCGCATTAAAAATCGACCTAGTCGAAAGTTACGTAGTATTGAGTACAGTGTACTTTTTGAAAGCAATGAATTTAAAGTCTGCAGAAAAGCATTCTATGCGATTCATGGTGTCACTGAAAAGAGGGTTCGAACTGTTTTGAATAAAGTATCCACAAGTGGCACTGTAGAATTGGACAGAAGAGGAAATAAAAATCCAGTTAACAAAGTAAGTGTAGAAATGAAAGAAACTGTAATGTTACATGTAAATAGTTTACCCAAATGTTCAAGCCATTACAGCAGAGCAAAAAGCCCTTATCGAAAGTACCTTTCCACAGACTTAAACATAAACAAGTTGTATGACCTGTACTGTGAGTGGATGACAGAAAATCACCCTTTAATTGACCCTGTCAGCTCACTGTTCTATCGTGACACATTTAATAAAAAATTCAATATTGGTTTCAACCCTCCTAAGTCGGATACTTGTAATTTTTGTGACAAAACAGATATGGAACTTTCAAATTGTGATGATTTACAACGTAACCAATTGCAAGTTGCCAAGGAACTTCATTTAAGACGAGCCAAAGCAGTTCAAAAAATACTTAAAAGTAATAATGAAGACTCAGTTTCAGCAATTTGTATAGATCTGCAGCAAACTCTCCCTACCCCTAAACTGACGACATCTGTACAGTATTACAAAAGGAAGCTTTGGACCTACAATTTTGCAGTCCATGATGTTAAATCTGGAAAATGTGTTATGTACATGTGGAATGAAAGTACTGGAGGTCGTGGTTCATGTGAAATAGCAAGCTGCTTGTCCCATTACTTTGATTCTATGGATCATCAAGTCAAAAAAGTTGTGCTATTTAGTGACAATTGTGGGGGCCAGAACAAAAATATGAACATTGTTTTAGCTTGTTTGAAAAAAATTCATGAATTAAAATTTGATTTCATAGAACATTACTTTATGATTCCTGGACATTCATATTTACCTTGTGACAGGGATTTTGGTCACATTGAGTTAAGGCTTCGAAATATTGATGTTTATTCTGAAGACCACTATATTGACTTAATTCGTTCATCAAGGAAGGTCAGACCATTCAAAGTAGTAAAAATGACATCATCAATGTTTTTTGATTTCACTGCTCTTCAGAAGTTAATTACAAAAAGAAAATCAACTGCTAGTTTTAAAGATGGTAAAGTATTTCTTTACTCCAAGTTGTTCAAACAAGGGTTTTCCATACAACCAACGTACCAAAATGTTTTGTCCGAACAAGTTGTTTTGCAGAAAGGAAAAGTAGGAGAATATCAACGCCATTTGTTTGATTTATCTGCCGCAGTTTTGTCTCCTAAATACCAACAGCCTATAAAACTTTCAGAGGAAAAAATAAAAGACATCAAGTCACTTCTTCCATACATACCGCTTCATCATAGGAGTTTCTTTGATGAGCTGATCTCTCTCCAAGAATCACAAACCAATTTGGCAACGCTAACTGGAGAAAGTCAGGATGATGTTATGGATTTTTGCTTGAATTAATAATTTATTGTTTGGTGTTTTTTTAGTTTTTGATTTATCTTAAACAGAACAATTTTTAATTAAAAAATGTTTTTCATATCATATCCTTTGAATAAAACTTTTTTCAATATCCTGAATTATAATTTTGGTTTAGATGGGGTGATCTTATTTGCTTAACAAGCAAAACTTTTTATAAAAAAAATAGTTTTTACCTAACCGCATTACAAAATTTTGATGACGTGTATATTCGCCCTTATTGAATTAAAAACACTTTTTCAACTTTAATCGCGTTTTTCTCAAAATGCCCATTTGGCGTATTCGCCGTTTGTCCACGGAGCGCCTCATATCTGCTCGTGCCGAAACAATTGATTTTTATAATTTTTTTGAAAAAATAGTGTAAAGAAATGTAAAAATAACTCCGAAATTATGGCATTTAAGTATATGGAACACTACATGAAAAATAATCAGTATTTCTTAGAGATTTAAGAGGTAAAAATTAACAGCGTGTTCCATTTGAAATAAAAGAAAGTTCAATAGATTTCCAGAAAAACGGAAGATCTGACAACAATGTAAATACCAACATAATATCCCCCCATCACAAGACTCTTACTCTAAAGCCTATAAAAATCGTGCAAGCCGTTTCCGACATAATTGGGTCGTTCTATAAATATATAAAACTCACCCTGTATTAGAGGTCCATTTGCTGGACCCAAATATAACATTATTTAATCTAAACTTTGATGTTTTTAGAATAGCTGAGACCTCAGTTGATCTAAATCTAAAACTTATGAAGTGGAATCTTTTACCAACAGTTGATCTTGACAAATTAAAAAACACAAAATGTCTGCTGTTAGGAGCTGGTACCTTGGGATGCTCTGTTGCTAGGACATTATTAGTAAGTAAAGCATAACTTAGTATATTTGACAGTACTATCTTATTATATTTTATTCATCTTTAAAGTATAGTAGGAAAACTAAAAATGTACCAGAAAGCTGGTATTAAGCCACAACTCTTTGAGATCACATGAAGCGGTTATTTAGGAATTGAAGAAGAATACACCGGAAGAATTGAAAGGCATACGAGATGTGAACCAAATACAGTCCCTGGCCATATTATTATGACCACCTATGAATTTTTATAAAAATCAACTATTCCACTAGGTACATTTTGTTTAAAATATGATTTTTAAATTTAATTTTGTTATGTAATGTTAGTGTTATACATTAACTATATTATATTTAATAAACACCAATAAAACATTTGAAAATATTACATGTTTATATACTTTTTAATAATTTGTTGAACTTCTGACGTTAATCAGATGGAAAATATTTGGGAGCTTTTAAAAGGAGAAATTTCCGATGAAAAGGTCACTAACGAAATTGTTTTGATTAACGGACTAACATATCATTGAAACCACAATGACAAATTGAAGGAAAAAAAAAGAATGTGTGTGTACTTTGTACGCAAGTAAGAATTTATACTTCTATTATAATATAATCTAACTTCATATTATGATTTCAACGAAATCAATATACCTGTCTATTTTAAACAGTTTTTTTTTGTATTGTATTTAAATATTTAACGAATTTTAGAAAGAACAAAAAGAATATTAAAAAAATACCAAAAAAAAGATATGACTTTGTCCGGATTTGAACAGGGGACCTCTCGATCCCTAGGCGAATGCTCTACCGATCAACTATCACCGTTTTTGTATTCAGTCGATCATTTCTCGGACATAATTACAATTACGGTGACAGATACATTAATTGAAAATAAACATTTTCAATAATACTTATTAGGGGGAAGACAAATCCACAGACATAAAAATTATAATAAATATATTTACTAAAAACACTAATAATATATTCTTTTCACGCACACCTTATTTGCGCTACATAACTTAAAAGATGTAGCGACTAATACCATACTGTCGGTGTGCGCATGCGCCAGGGAATGTAAAAATTCACCCTCGTGCCTAAACAAGTATAACTTCAAAAAATTTAACTGCATTCAAAGTATGCCAATACGGATACAAGCTGTAATCAAAGTTAAAGGTGGCTCAACAAAATATTGAAAAAATAAAAATATGTGATATTTTTAAATGTTTTATTGGTGTTTATTATTAAATATAATACATTTAATAATAAACAGCAATAAACCCTTTGAAAATATCACATACATATTTGTATTTTTTTAATATTTTGCTGAGCCCCCTCTAACTTTGATTACCGCTAGTACCCGTCTTGGCATACTTTGAATCTAGTTAAATTTTTTTGCTTAAATTTGTCATTGTGTTTTCAACGATATATAGTCTAGTAAAATAAAATTACACTACATGTAAATCAAAATGTAAATTCGTACAGGTTGAAACAAATTTTATGTCAAAGTTTAGGTGGGTACAAAAGATATTTTTAAGAAAGTCTCCAAATCATACAAGGGGATCATTGTTTAAATAATTAAAAAGGGGTCATTTTTGCAAAAAAATTATTTTTTTAGCTGCTGACGTCATTCAATTGCCAATGAAAGTCTATGGGATTTTTTTCTGCAAAGTTGAAGGGTAAGTCTTTCTCATAAGTCTTACTAAATTAAATTTAACCCCCTATTTATTTAAATAATTGTATATAAAACTTTAAAAACAAATTTTCAAAAGATTATTTTTAGCGTTTTAATTAAGCACTATAAAATATCTTATTTTACAGACTAAGTTGCACTACGTTATCAGTATTAAGCAAAAAAAATTGGTCCAAAAATATTTAATATTTTTTGAGATATTGAATTTGTTTATTAAATGTTACTCTATTTTCTATTGCAAAAACGCGGTTGTTGCCAAAGAAATATTCACCTGTATTAAATCTTATTACTTTTATTTTTATGTATGTTTTCGATAAATGTATTAATAAATTCAAATTTCAATTAAACTTCCCCCTAAAATGGTATTTGAAAATTATTCAAATTTGTTTATAATTTGTTTTTTTAATAACGTCGCGGGGATTAAATATTTTGAAATTCCGTTTCGATAATTGGGTTCCTGGGAATTTTTCACTAATTAACAAATTTTTTTGTCTTTTTTTCCTCTTCTTTTTTTTTTCTTGGAGTTATATTATTACTGGCCCTTTTAGGGTTAAGTTTCATTAAGAATGTCGAATCTCTAAGTTGTAGATTCTAGACATAAAAATATTAAGATTGGTCTAAAATCACTTAAATAAAATGTGGCTACTTACTGAGTTACAGGGTGTTTTATTTAAAAATTTAAAAATTATTTTTACCAATTACTTTCAAACTATTTGACGTATCCTTATCATACTTGGCAGAAAGTGTATGTACTATACAGTCTAATAAATTGTGATAAATAAAAGTTTCTAGCTACTACCAGAGGCGTACGAAAGGGGATAGTTAATGGTTGACCCTTCCCAAATTCTACGCCACTGAGGGAATTACTATTTTAGCGAAATTTTTCGATTCTCCAATACTTTCTATGTAAATAATATACTCTTTACTGGTAACGATTAAGTCATTAGTTTTCGAGATATTGGACGTTAAAAATGAAACGGCATAGTTATTTTGATTCATTCATTCATTCATTTTAAACTTCCAATATCTCTCAAACTGATGGCTTTATCAATACCAATTAAGTTATTTACATACAAAGTATTGGAGAATCGAAAAATTTCGCTAAAATAGTAATTCACTCAGTGGCGTAGAATTTGGGAAGGGTCAATCATTCACTATCCCCGGTCGTACGCCTCTGGCACTAGCTAGAAACGTTTATTAATCACAATTTAGTAGCGTGTGTAATAGCCACACTTTCTGCCAAGTATGATAAGGATACGTCAAATAGTTTTAAAGTACTTGGTAACAATAATTTTTAAATTTTTAAATAAAACACCCTGTAACTCAGTAAGTAGCCACATTTTATTTAAGAGATTTTAGTTAAATCTTAATATTTTTAGGTCTAGAATCTACAACTCAGAGATTCGATATTCTTAATAAATTTAACCCTAAAAGGGCCCGCAGTAATGTAACTCCAAAAAAACAGAAGAAGAAAAAAGAAGAAACGACATTTCAAAATACTTAATCCCCGCGACGTTATTAAAAAAACAAATTTGAATAATTTTCAAATGCCATTTTAGGGGGGAGTTTAATTGAAATTTGAATTAATCAATACGTTTATCGAAAATATACATGAAAATAAAAATAATGACATCTTAAGCAGGTGAATATTTCTTTGGCAACAACCGCGTTTTTGCAATTTAAAATATAGTAACATTTAATAAACAAATTCAATATCTCAAAAAATATTAAATATTTTTAGACCAATTTTTTTTACTTAATACTGATAACATACCGCAACTTAGTCTGTAAAATAAGATATTTTATAGTGCTTATTAAAAACGCTAAAAATAGTTTTTTGCAAATTTGTTTTTAAAGTTTTATGTACAATTATTTAAATAAATAGGGAGTCAAATTTAATTTAGTAAGTCTTATGTGAAAGATTTACCCTTCAACTTTGCAGAAAAAAATCCCATAGACCTTCATTAATAAGTGAATTACCTCAGCAGTTAAAAAAGTATATTTTTTGCAAAAATGACCCCTTTTTAATTTTTTAAACAATGATCCCCTTGTATGATTTGGATACTTTCTTGAAAATATCTTTTGTACCCACCTAAACTTTGATATAGAATTTGTTTTAACCTGTACGAATTTACATTTTGACTTTTTTTTATTTTATTAGGCTAATATTAGTTCTTTAATCAAAACAATTTATAAATATGTAATATGTATTTTCAAATATTTTATTGCTGTTTATCATTAAATATATTTTAGTTAATGCATAAAATTAACATTGCATAACAAAATTAAATTTAAAAATCATATTTTAAACAAAACCTACCTAGTGGAATAGTTGATTTTTGTAAAAATTCATAGGTGGTAATAATAATATGGCCAGGGACTGTAGACCACCACTTATTTTTCGATTTGCAACAAGAATTTTGAAAAAGGCAGTTTATGTTTCCAAACTGTCTATTTATGTGGAATTTTAAAGATCGTTTAAAATCCAGTTTTAGGACGCGTTAGCGACATCTGTTAAATAAAAGCGAAAAGTCTCAGATACAGAAATCACCATTATAATAAAAATTAAAATGATAAATAATCATTTATATCTAAAAACTTTTCTTGTTTTATTTCAATGCAATAAAACATTTCAATATTCATTTCAATATTGTTTAAATGTGAAGTAGAAATGGCACTTAGAAATTCCAAAACTGGAAAGGCAAATGGACCCGATGAGGTTCCTACTGAATTACTAAAGCTCTTGAATGATGAATCAATAGGTATAATATTGCACTTATTTAACACAGTATACAATACTGGTATTATACCTCAAGAGTGGCTGCTGTCTACATTCGTTACACTGCCAAAGAAATCCAATGCAAAAGAATGTTCAGAACATCGAACAATATCTTTAATGAGCCATCTACTAAAGATATTTCTAAAAATCATCCACAACCGAGTTTATCAAAAGTTGGAGTCAGATATTAGTAATACACAGATGGGGTTCAGAAAAGGACTAGGTACTCGAGAAGCTCTCTTCGGTTTGAATGTTCTTACACAAAGATGCCTAGACGTTAATCAAGAAGTACATGCATGTTTTATCGATTTTGAAAAAGCGTTTGACAGAGTACGCCACGATAGGCTAAGAGACATTCTTGAAAGAAAAGACATAGATAATAAAGATCTGCGAATAATTCTCAACTTATATTGGAATCAGAAAGCTAACATCAAAATAGAAAACGAGATATCAAAAGCAATATAAATACATAGAGGAGTAAGACAGGGATGCATTTTGTCACCACTGCTATTTAATGTATATAGTGAAAGCATCTGTCAGGAAGCCCTTTTGCAAGCAAATGAAGGAATCGTAATCAATGGAGAGGTTGTAAATAATATTCGATACGCAGACGACACTGTACTAGTTGCAAGAACAGTAGAAGAATTACAACGATTACTTACAAACATAAATATTGCTTGCAACAATTATGGCATAAACATTAATATCAAAAAAACCAAGTATATGGTCTTCAGTAAAATCATGACACAACCAGCACATATTAGTATAAACGGCATTCAAATTGAAAAAGTATCAAGTTATAAATACTTGGGAACTTTAATAAACGAAACTGGAGACCAAAACAATGAAATAAAAAGACGTATCGAAATTGCCAGGGCCACCTTCATAAAGATGAGAAAATTCTTCTGCAACAGAGATATAAGCATCCCTCTACGATTAAGAATGCTAAGTGGCTACGTATTTAACACGCTATTATACGGTGTAGAGGCCTGGACTCTCAAACAGAACAACATAAAAAATATTGAAAGTTTCGAGATGTGGTGCTACCGTCGAATGCTGAAGATAAGTTGGGTTGAAAGAATCACAAAGGAGTCCGGTCCTGAACATGGTAACACAAACTGTGTTTACATTTCAGTCCCAAAAAATCATCTTTTTTCAAGTAGTTTATATCCAAATAAACTTGAAAATAAGCAAAAAGTAATAGTATATAGTGCAGTTACCTTACGGAATAAACCAGTGAGTTTTTATTATTTATTTATTCAAAACATTACAAAGCATACCGTTTGTAAGGTTAAGTGACGGCCGAAAGGCCAGTTCTCGGAACTAGTTCTGGTTCTGAAACTGGTTCATAATTACTAATGAGTATACCAAATGATACCAGATCCGACCTAACTAATTTGTCAACAATCATGACTGAAGATCATCAACAACCTCAAAACAAAACCTCATATTCAACTGTGCTTAACAATGCTTCTTCAATTCAATTTCCTTCAAAGCTGCAAGCAATTTTATTTAATTCGCTACCTGATACTAAAATAGAAGAGTACTTAATAGCACTTGGTGAAGTTGTTCATCCACGGAATATTTTATTTTCATCAAGGCTATCAAATAACAGAATATGTATTTATCTCTCCAGCGAATCCCTGGTGGAAAAATTTATGTCCGGTCCAGCAGAAATAACAATTAAAGGCGAAAATCTAAAAGCACGAAAATTGATAACTCCAAACGAAAGACTGTTACTATCGGGTGTTTGCCCTTCTATTCCACATATTCTAATAGAGAATGAGTTAACAAAATTCGGTTTTAAATTAATGTCACCTTTAACCTTCCTTAGAATCGGTAGTCAACTTCCAGAATTTCAACACGTCCTCAGTTTTAGAAGACAAACTTATATTCAACCACTTGCAGATATAGACCTTCCCTCTTCTTTCTTAATGACATATGATCAAACTTCGTATCGCATATATTTAAGTTTAGATAAACCTTCATGTTTTATCTGTAAGAACACAGGTCACATTGCAGCAAATTGTTCAAATCATAATCAACAAAACGATTCCTCTCATATCCAACACCAACCGCAACAACCAATACAACAACAACCAATACAACAACAACCAATGCAACAACAACCAATACAACAACAACCAATACAACAACAACAACCAATACAACAACAACCACAAGAATCCCCCAAGTCTGTTCCATCACCCCTAGAAATGGAACCAAATCATCCAGTCAGTAATTCTAATGCCGAACCTTCACTTAACCAACAAACAGATACTAATTTAATGCCCCCCGTATTAATTATGGAAACTAATTGTATATCTAAGGATCAGTCAACGACCAATAAGAGAACAATTTCGGAAATTAATACTACTCCATCTCCCACTGAAGAATTAAATAAAGAATTTAAAGTACCAACACAAACCAAAAAGAAACAAAAAAAGCAAACTGAATCTACCAGATCAATTCAGGAAATAATGATGCCAACAAAAACAGTATTTCACGATACGTCAAATAATTTTAACTTAACATATGAACAAACACTTGACTTTTTTGAAAATTATACTAGCTCGACTGATCCCATTAGTTTATTACAAACATACACAACGGATATACCCAACTTTATTTACATGTTAACAACAATCAAGCCATATTTTACAGAAAAAAGCATGAAAACCAAATGCACTAAATTAATAACAAAATCGAAAAAATGCTAGACGATCCCGCTTATCAAGATAGTGATTGTTCGACAAATTCAGCTCCAGAAATAAACTAAAATCTTCGAACCGATACTACAATGGAATGTTAACGGGTTTTATCCCCGTTTAGAAATGCTTAAACATTTATGTTCAATAATCTCACCATCAATAATATGTTTACAAGAAACAAACTTTAAAGGATATCATAGTTATGACATGAAGAATTATTCTTGTTTCCATAAAAACCGAGACAACGCAAATATCGCTAGTGGAGGAGTTGTTACGTATGTTAACAAAAAATATGAATCGGAAGCATTAGTAATCAATAGTAATTTAGAAGTAGTAGGAGTATCAGTGTCCTTTCCACAAAAAATGAATATCTGTAATATTTATATTCCACCTGACTTACCTATCACAGAAGCAGATATTTCAGATGTATTAGATCAGATTCCCACTCCCAGAATAATCGTTGGTGATTTTAACAGCCATAATCCAATATGGGGATCTCTTGGAATAAATTCCAAGGGCAAAATTTTAGAAAACATAATTACCTCAAAAAACCTAAACGTACTGAATGATGGACAATCAACAAGATATAATATTCATACAGGTACTTCATCAGCTATCGACCTGTCATTATGTGATCTGCTACTGTCAGCAAAATTTTCATGGGATGTAATTCCGTTTTTATTTGGAAGTGATCATTATCCTATTAAAGTCTCTTTTAACAGTAATTATGAAGATACTAATACAACCCCAATTCCAAAATGGAATCTAAAGAATGCCGATTGGTATTTATTCAAAAAGTATATTCAACAGAACTGCCATAGCTTAAAAGAAGTCACCGAAAATCATCATATAGATGAACTTTTGAATTCGTTTATATCATTAATCCATCTTGCCGGTGGAAATCATATAGGTAAAACACAAACTCTACATAAAAGAAATTCATTACCATGGTGGAACGCAGAGTGTACTGATATAATAAAGAAATATAAAAAATCCTTTAACAAATTGAAACGTCACAAAACACTTGAAAATACTATAGAATATAAGAAGTTACGGGCTCAAGCTAGATATATAACTAAAAAGAACAGAAAAAAATCTTGGCAAGAATTTATGTCCTCTATTAATTCCACTATGCCTATAAGCACCGTATGGGAAAAAGTTAGAAAAATATCTGGAAGTAATACCTATAAAAAGATTCCATTTCTATGCAATAACAAACAGATAGTAACATCTAATAACGAAATAGCAGATTTATTAGCAAACCAATTTGAAATGAACTCCAGCAATAACAACTTTTCTAAAGAATTTATCAATACCAAGATGATTTCGGAAAATAAATTAATAGATTTTAATTGCATTGAAGATAATCCTCTCAATATAGTATTTACCATGGAAGAGCTTAATCACTCTTTAAGTACCAGCAAAAAATCGGCGCCAGGACCAGACGATATTCCTGTTAGTTTCTTACAAAATCTACCAGATAATGGAAAACAATATCTTCTTAACCTATACAACAGAATTTGGACTAATAATGAGTTTCCCACAAAATGGACGCAGGCGATAATAGTTCCATTACTAAAACCAAATAAACCACGAACTGATCCCGAATCCTATAGGCCAATTTCGCTTACCAACACAATGTGTAAAATCTTGGAAAAAATGGTGAATAATAGACTAAGGTGGTTTTTGGAAAATAATAAATTAATAATCAATGAACAAAGCGGCTTTCGCAGGAACAGATCCACTATAGATAATTTAATTGACCTAGAATCCGAGATAAATGAATCGTTTGCAATTGGACAGGAATGTCTTGCGGTTTTTTTCGATATAACAAAAGCGTTTGACATGGCTTGGAGATACGACATTCTTAACACAATAAGTCAGTGGGGCGTCAAAGGTAACATGCTATATTTCATTCAAAATTTTCTTAGTAAGAGACAATTTAAGGTTAAGATAAATGGTACACTATCCAGCACTAAAGACCAAACAAATGGAACACCTCAAGGATCTGTTATTAGTTCAACACTATTCTTAGTAGCAATAAACAAAATCTTAGAAAACTTTCCACAACTTGTTAAAGCGAGATTATACGCTGACGATTTAGTCATATATTCAAGAGGAAAAAATATTCTTTCTATACAGAAAAATTTACAATGTGCATTAAATCACCTTGAAAACTGGTCGAAAGCTGTAGGATTGCAATTCTCTACAACTAAAACTAAATGTATTTTATTTTCAAAAAAACGGCAGTCTACAACTCCAGATCTTCAGTTATATGGAAACAACTTAACTTATGTGGAACACTTAAAATTTCTAGGAATGATCTTTGATAAAAAACTATCTTGGAAGTACCACATTATGCACATTAAACAATCCTGTCAATCTGGTCTCAATTTAATGCGTACACTGTGCAATCGTAATTGGGGTTCAGATTGTAAAAGTTTGATTCTTATTTACAAATCTCTAGTACGATCCAAACTCGATTATGGATCAATTGTATACTCATCTGCAAAGAAGACACTTCTTGCTCAACTAGAAGTCATACAAAATACAGCATTAAGAATAGCCACAGGAGCATTCTGTACTAGCCCCATTAATAGTTTACAATGTTTAACCGGAGAACCACCTTTAAATTTCCGAAGAATGTACTTGTCATTAGTCTACGCATCATCCATATATGCAATAGAATCGCATCCCACTTTCCACCACACTATTGCAGAACGTTTCAAAGAAACTTATGTAAATAAAAAAAGAACTAACCCTCCCTTTTACGAGAGAATCAGAAAATATCTCTCTCTCAATAATATTCAATTCCCAAAATTTTTTAATCAGACAAATACAGTTACTCCTCCGCCCTGGACCTTTCCTCCTGCAATATGTGATCTAACTCTCTCTAAATACAATAAGCTTGATACCCCCCATGCAACAATTAATCAATCTTTTCTCAACATACTTGCTTCTTTCCCAGATCATTGTTATATTTATACAGATTCATCTAAGACTGCTGATGGTGTGGGATCGGCAGTTGTAGATTCAAACACTATATTACAATTTAAATTATCTTCCACTTGCAGTATTTACTCTGGAGAACTATATTCAATTCTGCAAGCCCTCATTCACATTCGTACTCAAAAAATTCCAAAATCTGTCATAATTACCGACTCTCTCAGTGCATTACATACGATAGAACAGTTGTATACAAGTAATCCTATAGATTTCCATGCCAGAGAAGCAATACACAGTGCGTCTTCAGTGTTAGTGAACTTAATGCCTGTTTCCGATTACAAACCATTCCTTAAAGAAAAAGTGTTAAACAAATGGGAAAACGAATGGAATCTTTCACAATCATCTCTACACACAATAAAGCCCTCATTTGAACCTTGGTGTGAGATAGACCTAAATCGCCAGCTGTTTGTGAAGCTAAATCGTTTACGCATAGGGCATAGCAGACTTACTCACAGCTACCTAATCTCCAAGTCAAATCGCCCTATTTGTGACCTGTGTAATTGCGACATCAATGTAACACATATATTAATAGAGTGTCCTAAATATCTTAATGAAAGACAAAAACACTCCATACCTCTCAATATAAAAGCAGCCTTAGGATCACACTGTAAGCTTACGCATTTGTTTAATTATTTGAAAGAAATTAATGTTTTAAACAAACTATAACCACTGTTAACATTTTATAAACCCCATTCTTAATTTGTAAATTATGATATTGTTACCTAAATGTGAACTTATGTAATACCTAATCAAAATGCTATTAGATTTAAGTAACCATGTATCAATGACAGTACAGCTAATAACCCAAAGTGGTTGATGCTGATAACAATAAAAAAAAAAAAAAAGAATCACAAATCTTGAAGTAATACGAAGGATAGGAAGAGACCCAGAAATTTTATTAACGATAAAACGAAGAAAACTCGAGTATTTGGGTCACCTGATGAGAGGTCATAAATACGCATTACTTCAAAATATAATGCAAGGAAAAATAGAAGGAAAACGGAATCCAGGCCGTAGAAGAATGTCGTGGATGCGGAATTTGAGAGAGTGGTTTGGCTGCACCACTAATGAACTTTTTAGGTCAGCTGTAAACAAAGTCAGGGTAGCCTTGATGATTTCCAATCTCCGATAGGAGTGGCACAAGAAGAAGAAGATTGTTTATTTTGCCGCATATTGTAGTTACACATGGTAAAAAAATCAACACTAGTTTCTTTTTTAGGGTTGGGGTATTCGACATATGACATTTGTCGATAACGCTAATGTTTCATATTCAAATCCAGTTCGACAAAGTTTATTTATCTATCAAGACTCAGTTGAAGCAAAACCAAAGTCACAAGCGGCAGCCGATGGTCTTAAAAGAATTTTTCCAGGAGTGGTAAGCATTTTTTCGTGTTAGATAGCAAGTCTCAATAATAAACCAGACGTTTTTATTCGCTCCGTGCGTGACCATGATAGGGGTACATGAAACGGTGCCAGCGTAAGTAACGGCGAAATATGACAATTTTGGCGATTCTTTGTAATGTTAGTGTCATTGTTTGTATAACAAATTTTATCAAAAATAGTAAATAAATGTTGCGTAAGTATTTAATTGTGCTAATATTATGTAATAGCCAAAAAAGTAGGCCTAATTTCTATAAATCTCCAATAATGACAAATAAATTGGAGAAAAAATTTAAACTAGCAGGAATAAACTAAAAAGACAGATTCACACCAAATAATGTCAATATAAAAATCACAGGTTCATTTTCTTTTTTGGTTGCCCATGTCGGCCTTCGACGGTAATCCAGTAATCAGTATCGAACAACTTAAGAAAAATAATAATTCGCTAAAAAGTTCTAAATAACAGTTTTTGAAGTTATACTTCTTTACGCCCGATATGAGGGTGAATTTTTATATGTTAAAACCTACGATCCCGGCGCATGCGCATTATAACTTGGTTCTGATTGGATGTTCAAATGACATGTCACAAATTATCCAATATGCAGCTGTAGCGCAGCTGTGGTTTGGACGGTTGACGGTTTGGTTATGTATGGTTGTTGCGTTTTAAAATTTGTGGGAAGAGAAACAACAAAGGTTAGTTAATAGTTATACTGCCTTTTTAAATAGTTTTCATATTATATTTTTGAAGTTATACTTCAAAATGTTTTAATTTATGTATGTATCAGTCCAGAAAAGGTGTGGAAAGAATATATTAGTGTTTTTAAATATATTTTTCTACAAACGTGTTAAAAATGCAATTTTTAGGATTCCATAGGAGCGTTAAAAATGCTACTTTAAGGCACTAGTGCTTTAAAAATTTTAAGGCACTGCAGTTAAAAGTGAATTGTCAAATTGTGAAACGTCAAAATATTTATATTTCATTTATTAACATTAATATTAATAATACAACTTGCGCAATTTGAAAAAGGTGGTTTAAAAGGTTTTTTATTATAATTTTGTGTCTTTGGATTTGTCTTCGTTGGGCGTAAAATAATAAAACATCTATTTTTATATTTCACTTGTCACCGTGATGTATAATTATGTATATCTGAAAGGTAAGTAGCATGCGGCTTGATGGCCTTGTTGGTAGAGCATTGGACCAGAGATCAAAAAATCGCGAGATTGCTGGTTCAAATCCCGGACGATTCATATTTTTTTCTTTTTTTTTAATATTTGGCATTGTTAAGTTTTGGTTCATTTTTGGTAATTATTGTTAATTTTTTGTATTGTAACTGTTAAGTAGGTATATTTATTTCGTTGAAATTATATTATGATAGAAGTAAGTATAACTTCTTACGTGCGTACAAAGTACACACACATTCTTTTTTTATATAAATGCATACTGTAACAAAATAGTTTCCAATAGACGCAATAAACGTAAACTACCCATTCCCACGACTAGAATGTTCCATCCGCGCGGAGAACAGTAGGTGACTTGACGTCAGAGAATCGGCCGCGCTGTGCTAGAGATGAGCGAAGATCTCTCCGGAATATTCAGCAGGTCCAGGAGGTTCCGTTTTTCTGGAACTTTCAAGAACATGTCTTATGTTTTTGTATACAATATATAAGGACGCGAATTTTTAGGAGTAAGTTAGTTATAAGTTAGATTTCGTAAAGTAAATAAACTGTAAGTAAACTTGTTACAATACTAAAACTCTAGAAATTAATGAAATAACTCGAAAGTACACAAAAAATCGCCCATATAAATTAATTGAGACCCGTTTGCTATTATACTAATTTCAGTACTGATTTCAGTACTAAAAATATTGGTTAGTTGCGCGAGTCGATTTAGTATGAAAAATGTCAGTTTGTGCCAAGTTTGTGTTTGCAACTATCCGAATTGTAATCAGCATATAGGCATGCGCTCTACTAAATTTACATGAGCTTTACTAATTGATATTGCAAGTTGCAAGCCATTAACTTATTAATAATAAAAGATGGGAAGAAGTATTTTTGCAAAATTGGCAAACTTGGCTTTTATTTCTGCCACAGATATATCCACACCTAGTTTGGCTAATTCTGCCTTTATTTCTTCCAAGGCTTTAATTCGTGCGTTCCTATTTTTATAGAGAGGGTGCTTTGGCACCATTGATTCGATTTGTACAACTCTATTAATGTTTCAATCTGCCTTTGGCTCCACATGTTGAAAGTTGAAATCACTATATTATGTACCTATAAACAAAACAAAAGTACCTAATATACAATATAACCTCACTTTTTAATATTGTGTCAATTTCAGTACAAGAAATTAGAACATGTTTTAATTGTTAGTACTAAATCGGCGCGCGCATCTAATTTGTAGATACAGTATTTTTAGTACTAATTTCAGTACTAAATTTAGCATAGTGGCAAGCGGACCTAACCTAAGAAATTTAATAGTCAATAGTGTCAAAATTTCATAAATTAGTGAAGTCTTGCCTGTGGTTCCAGTGGCGGCGCCTGGTGTAAAATATTGAAGGTGCACACATAATGTTAACATATAAAAAGACCTTGAGACCCTATTTCCGTAGGTAAAGGTTTTTGAGTGTCTTCAAATTGTAAAAATCAAAGGACATTAAATTAAAAATTACAATAAATAATGTATTTTATTGACTTAAAATTATAATTTAGTGTTTAAATGTTACAAGCAAGTTTTGTAACGAAAGTCAGTCGCCTGTTATTTTTTAGATAAATTATTCACAAACAAATTCAGTAAAATTTGGAATTTCTTGAATCATTTTTTTTTATTGAAAACATTGCGAGTGCAGTTAATCGATCCTGGCCCATAGCTATTCTAAGGAAAGTTTTGATACGTTTCAATGCAGAGAGACATCGTTCTGTTTCTGCAGTTGTCACTGACATCGTAACAAGTACATAATTGGTATCTTCTATTTTATTCATTATGCTTCCTCTTCTCCAAATATGTGCTTCACACCTACACAATTTGTAAGTTTTTACACAAATCTCCATTTTAAATATTCATCTATAATCCCGACGTTTGCACTTTGGTACATTCTTAATTAACAAATTTGGTTTCGGCATTTTTAATTTTTCTTCTAAATATAATGAAGAAAATTTAATTGATTTTTAAATATTCCACGCTAACATTTACGTCCACAAATCCTTCCATTCTTAATATAGTTCCGAAATTCGAACTTCATGAAAGCAAAATTTAAACATACGTGTGCCGTGCACGTTGAAAACACCAAAGATCATGCCATAAGATCACATCCAACTTGTGATCCTGTGGCCATCTAAACTTGTGGGCTATAGCGGGTAGCGGGGTGGGTGGTGAGTTGTATTTAGTCGTATGAAAAGTCATTGGTATAGGAACCACTGTGAGAGCGGTGAACGCGGGGTTCTGTCTAAGGCCTCGCATCCGTGAACTTTCTCCTTTGAAATAGAATAAAAATAATTAAATGTTACCTATTAGATACTTATAAACTCCTTGGATCTGTTATTTCGAATTTCAATTACTGTATAGTTAGATTAAAATGTTATTTATAGAATGATAAATATTACATATATGAATGTTGGTGTGAAAATAATTTTGGGGGTTCACGTGCACATGTGCACTTATGGAGAAACCGCCACTGTGTGGTTCTATGGTTGGACCAATTACAAATAAGCATTACAGCGCGGTAAATTTGAATTACTCCTAGTTTAAAAACGAGATTACATTTCACTTTTTGTTCCGTTTGGGGTTGAAAATATAAATTGTGATGAATTTTTAGAAATCCAGTTTTTAATACTACATCTATTTTATACATAAATTGGAAAAGTATCTTTAAAAAAACTAATTATTAATGATTTGCAACTTCACAATATGCATTTATCATATGCTTAACTTCAAATTGTGATCGCCAAAAATGTCAGGTGACTACGCTAGGTGTCGCATCAGTCATGCACGGTGCGAATATACAGAGAGAGTCTGTAATTTGGAATAAATTCAATATCTCAAACACTAATTGTTTTTTTTTTTGAAAAATGCTCAGACCTGTCGATTAGTATTTCAAATTGTCCTTTTTGACTTACAATAATAATGTATACAGGGTGTCGCAATTTAGAGATATGACGTCATCGTTGATTTTCTTAAATGGCAACACTGTCATTTTGATAGCTATTTTAATAGGGTGTGTAAAGTTATACACAACTGCAAAATATTAAATTTTTATTCTCTACCATTTACAAGATAATAGAAAATAACAAAGTTATATATGTAATTTGGAATAAATTCAATAATTTAAATACTAATTGTTTTTTTGAAAAATGCTCAGACCCGTCAATTAGTATTTCAAATTGTCATTTTTGACATATAATAATAATGTATACAGGGTGTCCCAAATTAGAGATATGACGTCATCGTTGATTTTCTTAAATGGCAACACTGTCATTTTGATAGCTATTTTAATAGGGTGTGTAAAGTTATATACAACTGCAAAATTTCAAATTTTTATTCCCTACCATTTACAAGATAATAAAAAATAACAAAGTTATGAAAAACAAGTAGGTAATCAAATAATAATTGAATTTAATTATTTCAATTAGGCAAATGCTCATAACGTTGCCCATTGACAATTTGACAATAATTGAGGGCAACATTATGAGTATTTGCTTAATTGAAATAATTAAATTCAATTATTATTTGATTACTTGTTTTTCATAACTTTTGTTATTTTTTATTATCTTGTACCTAAATGGTAGGGAATAAAACATTGAAATTTTGCAGTTGTGTATAACTTTACACACTCTATCAAAATGACAGTGTTGCCATTTAAGAAAATCAACGATGACGTCATATCTCTAATTTGGGACACCCTGTATACATTATTATTATATGTCAAAAACGACAATTTGAAATACTAATCGACGGGTTTGAGCATTTAAAAAAAACAATTAGTATTTTAATTATTGAATTTATTCCAAATTACAGATATAACTTTGTTATTTCCTATTATCTTGTAAATGGTAGAGAATAAAAATTTGATATTTTGCAGTTGTGTATAACTTTACACACCCTATCAAAATAGCTATCAAGATGACAGTGTTGCCATTTAAGAAAATCAACGATGACGTCATATCTCTATATTGGGACACCCTGTATACATTATTATTGTATGTCAAAAAGGACAATTTGAAATACTAATCGACGGGTCTGAGCATTTTTCAAAAAAACAATTAGTGTTTGAGATATTGAATTTATTCCAAATTACAGACTCTCTCTGTATAGGTTAACGCAGTATCTTATTTGATTATGTTTTTAATTTTTGTAGAATTCGGAAGGCTTTCTAATGACTATACCAATGCCTGGTCATCCGGTCGGAGAAAGTTTTACCCAAGAGGCAGTTCAGCATATTGAAAAGCTCATTGAACTCATTGTTGAACATGATGTTGTATTTTTATTGATGGATTCAAGAGAAAGTAGATGGTTGCCTACGTTGCTAGGAGCCAATTACCAAAAGGTAATATGTCACATTTTATTTCGTTTAAAATTATCAATTTTATGTTACAAGCATAACGTTAATAACACTGTAATGATAATGGTATCCCATAATCCGAAAATATTAGGTTTGTTCTAGCATCAGTTTCAAACGGTTTGAAACCATCAGCGAATAGTGGACCAGCGCGAGTAGAGGGGATAGCACTGGTGACTGTATTATGTTCTCTCACTGACCAACTGTTCGCTGACGGTTTCTGACTAGTTTGACTGTTTGCTAGATCAAACCTATTATAACATAAAAGAAATACTATTTTTAATTTTTATACAATATAGTCAACTTGACATGTTTTTAATAAGAACAAGTCTTGAGAAAGAAACTACCAACATATAAATACCTATCTAGGAGGAACCAGAAGCATAGAAAGCTGGAAATTGATAAAAAAATAAGAAAAGAATAAAGAAATAATACTGAGCATGAAGCCTGAGAAGAGTATTTCAAAAAACTTTTAGAGAGTAGAGTCGAATTTCAAGAACATAGAAAATAAAGAGGAAATAACAACAGGATTTGTAGCATCAAAAAGATTTAAGCAAGGATGTTACCTGTCCCCCACTTTATTTACAATATACCTCGAAAGTGCCTTCAAAAGATGGAAACAAAAATGTAGAACAATGGAGATACCACTCACCAACACTATGATATATAGGGGCAACTTTGCAGACGATCAAATAATAAAGATTATGACGATTTAAACTATATGGGGTCGAAAAATTATTGACGAGTATGATATATGGGGTCTAGAAATCAATAAAAAGAGAACCGAATACTTGTGTATTGGAGGACAATTAAAAGATCTCATATTAGACGACATGACCACGATAAAGCACTGCTACGACTACAAATACATATCTAGGTAATATTTCGCACGATGGAACATTACACAAAGCCATAAGAGAAAGAAATATCGTCATAATGTTAAATAGTATTTAAAGCGACCAACCCGTCAGAAAAGAAAAAAAAAAGAGGACATATGAGACTGTAGTGAAAAGTATCACTCTATACAGCTAGAAGAGAAAGGATTACCAACGCCCTCTGTAGAGAAATAATGGGAATCAAACTAACAATCACAGATGACTTATCTACAAAACAACTTACCTGGTTCTGACATATACAAAGAATGGGTGTACAGCAAATACCAAGGAAAATACTAAAATAGAAAGAGAAAACGAGGAAAGAGAACAGAAGGAAAGAGAAAACGAAGTAGACTGAAAACCAGTTGAAGCGAAGTAATAGTCAAAGAGCTGAGAGAAAGAAATATAGAAGAGTACCTATGGAACAACCAGAGGAAGTGCCAAACTGATATATAGTAGTAGTATACTTAAACATTTGGTACTAATAAATCGATACTGACTTAAGTTAATTTCATTTTTAGCTAGTGATAAATGCTGCTTTAGGATTTGATTCCTATTTGGTAATGAGGCATGGTATATATACTGAGGACACAAACATTCCACAACTACCCCATCCCGAAGGATTCAAAAGTATTCCGGGAAATTATTTAGGATGTTATTTCTGTAATGACGTTACGGCGCCTGGAGATGTAAGTAAATATTATATGCTAACTTTAAGATACTGGATTGTGAATTTAAAGTATTTGCTCATATTTTAATATGCCATTAGAATATGTGACACATATATTTCTTTGGTCTTCCTCTCCTACTCAAACTCATATTCCGTAACTTCTTCTTTATCTTCTAATGATTGTACACCCAAATTGAGCCTTGATCTCGTGTAATTTCTTTTACCAATATATGCAAAACTGTGCCGTTTGCGTAGGTGTTCTGATGTCCAGCAAATTTTGTGTCTCGCTGCCATTTCGGTGTCTCATCTTTTAATTGGTCTTCCTCGTGTTTCTCTACATTTTATCATCTATCTAGAGGTCTTTTTGGCAATATGTCATCAATCATTCAACATCACTATATAACAAGTTCATCAAAATATCTGGATTTTAAATACACTATCTACAAATCGTATGAAGTGTGACCTATCTTCTTCTTGTAGTGCCTATCCGTTTCGGATGTAGGCTACCGTCATAACAATCTGTACTTTGCACACTGCGCCTCTGAAAAGATTTGTGGTTGTTGTGTTGAACCACGTAAAGTTTGTTTAGCAGTAAATGGTAAATGGTTGACTTCAATTAGTGCGGTCGTAAATGTTATTAAATTTATCTGACTTGGCCCATTGTTAAGACCGGTCCGGAGCGATAAGCAAACGAGGCAGACAGAGTTGGTCTTTGGACAATTAACACTGACTAGACGGTACTCCTATAATAAAGCAAAGGATCCACAAAATTTACAATAATTACGACGACAAAAACAAAAAAAACGGATGTAAAATATATTGATTTGCCTTATATACCCGAAATTAATGTTTCAAATAAGTTTTAAAATAAATTAAATCTATTTTAATTGCTAAGATTATAGAAAAACAAACATTCAAACATATTTGAATTTTACCTGAAAACGGGCCTTTTATACTATTATCGGTTAACCCAGGATGTTTATTGTCGGTACTATTTTGAAGTCAACCATTTACTGCTAAACAAACTTTGCATAGATTTTTCAGTCAGGAAATTCTTCACCTTCCTGACTTCTTTTTCCTTCTTCTTTTCCCTGCAAGATTAGTTGCAGTAGTCCGTATATCTCATGATGTGACCGAGTTATTCGATTTTGGCTGTTTTTATTGTGGTTAACAGCTCTTTGTCTTTTTACATTCTCAGCAAAACACCCTGATTAGTAACGTGGTCAATATTCAATATAAGATATCTTTAGGATTCTACGATAAAGCCACATTTCGAAAGCCTCAATTTTCTTGCAGGTGGCGTCTGTGAGAGTCCAAGACTCAACTCCGTACAATAGTATAGGAAAGATATAGCATCGCAGTAACCTGATTTTTATGGGTATTGATAAATCATGACATTTTAATAGCTTAGCCTTTTTTTGAAATGCAGATCTTGCTTTCTCTATCCTACATTTCATTTCTTGGGAATGGTCCCAATTTTCATTGATGCTCGTACCAAGACAGATGTATGTTTTTACTCTTTCTATTTGTTGACCGTTCACACTGATTCGTCCAAATTGCTGTTCCTTCTTAGAGATCATCTTACATTTTGTTTCCTTAGTGTTTAGTGAAAGTCCGTATCTCCGACTTACTTCTGTGATTCGATTCTTTAGCTCCTGGAGGGCTTCAATTCAGAACAGCGAATACCTCCGTGTCGTCTGCGTATCCGTATCTGCGTGACCTATACAGAAAGTAAACTCCAGTCGTCTCTTTGAGTGTTCTAAGGTAAAGTAAAGCAAGCATAAGTAATTTGTTATCGAATTGTCTTTAAAAATATGGCCGCAAGATTGGTCTCCAAATCAGTTCATGTATCAACAATTTCATTACAAGATCAACTAAGTGTTACTGCTGTTAGTATTTGAGACTATTTCTTTTCCCCAATTATCGCTAAGATTCGAAAAATCAGCCCCAAACTACGAATCATCCTTCTCTAATACAAGTTTACACACAGTTTGCCAGACAATAGAATTTTTTTTTCAACAAACCTTTGATTCGTTAAGGCATCCTCCTCGCAGTCCCGACCTAAGTTCCAACGATTTTTTACTTTTTCTAAAATCAAGATTGGGGTACGTGGTTCTATGTTTCAGTCGCTAGAAAAAGCAGTTGATGTATTCAAAAACACAATTTTATCTATACCTGAGACCAAGGGGAACAACTGTTTCCAGAGTTGGTTTCAGCAAGTGTGAAAGGGCATTAAACTTTAGTAATATAATATATTATATATTATAATGTAATATAATATATTATATTGGGTGGTACTGATTTTGTCCACTTTTATTACATCTGATAGTGTGGATTTCTCCATTTTTTTTTGGAAAAATCTGGTATTGACTGGCCAGTTGGTTTTGAAAACCAGTGCCAATAAAACACAACACACACGGAAAAATCTGGTGACAATCGTCAAATCTACTAAAACCGTCATTCCGCTCATAGCATTCAAAGCATTTTTTCCTAGTTACTGTAGACAAATGTATTGTTTAGTAAATATTGTTTAAAATTCGTGTTATAAATTGTTTAATTAGCAAAATAATTGTAGTCTCTGAAAAA
Source organism: Diabrotica virgifera virgifera (assembly GCF_917563875.1). Taxonomy (NCBI): domain Eukaryota; kingdom Metazoa; phylum Arthropoda; class Insecta; order Coleoptera; family Chrysomelidae; genus Diabrotica; species Diabrotica virgifera. The sequence goes on along the minus strand of NC_065445.1, from coordinate 250,801,698 downwards.
CCGAACATTAGATCAGCAGTGTACAGTAACTAGACCAGGAGTGTCACAAATAGCCGGTGCTCTAGCGGCAGAATTGGCAGTTGCGATGTTACAACATAAGGAAGGGTATGTATAAAATATTCTCATTACCCCACCTCTATTACATATATATTATATACCGTGACACCATAACATTTATATGGTAAATAACAGTGGGAATTCCAAAGGGAATCACAACCATATTATAACACATGCTAGTTGAAATATACAATAAATACAATGCAGTAAATCGTCTTGTAAAAAAAACAATTAGTAACCAAAGCTAGTTACAATAATAACTCAATCAAAAAATGTTCAAACAAGCTAGTATTTCCATGTAACTAAACAAAATATAAAATATAGTATCAGTATTCTACCTGCAATTTATAAATTTATACGAAAATAAGGTGTTAAAGAAAAATGGTATTAATACATTTAAAAAAGGAAGAATTTATTCCTAATTAATGAATTATAGATGTTGTAATGTTATAAGTGTTACATTTTTGAAACGAAGCTTTTATATACTGATGTGTTAATTTTTCTCTATGGTAAAATGAAAAATCGTCACCACACGTGATATAGGTGGAAAAGTCAACTTACTCGACAATGGGAGTCCGATATACAAATATAAACATTTCATTTAATTTTCAAACGAAACTACATATTATATTTCTACTTAGGTTTTATTTATATCGTATTAGTGCGGAATTTTTGATAATTTTTATTAGAATACTGGATTAAAATGAAATAGTGGTTGATATTCACCAAAACATCAATTTTGCTAATTAATATTTTGCTGTCCTTATTATGACATTTGCATTGAACTATGTTAATAAATATTATATTGTTTTCACCCAATTTTGAAAAAATGTGAAAACTTTGAATTATCCACGTCCGTCTGTCCGTCTGTCTGTGATCACAACTCCTCCGTCAATATACCAGCTAGAATGACAAATGAGGTGTCAAATGAAAGCTTATAATCCAAGGATGCTATAAAGGTGAGAAATTTTACCTAGGCTGTGTCCGTCGGTCTCTCCGACTGCGAATATAACTCCTCCGACCTTATACCAGGTAGAATGACAAATGAGGTGTCAAATGAAAGCTTATAATCCAAGGATGGTACTAAAGGTGAGAAATTTTACCTAGGCTGTCTGACCGTCGGTCTGTACGACCGCGAGTATAACTCCTCCGTCCTTATACCAGCTAGAATGGCAAATGAGGTGTCAAATGAGCGCTTATATTCCAAGGATGGTAATAAAGGTGAGAAATTTTACCAAATCTGTGTGTCCGTCGGTCTCTCCGACCGCGAATATAACTCCTCCGACTTTATACTAGGTAGAATGACAAATGAGGTGTCAAATGAAAGCTTATAATCCAAAGATCGTACTAAAGGTAAGAAATTTTACCTAGACTGTCTGACCATCGGTCTATCCGACCGCGAATATAACTCCTACGTTATGGTATCAGTTAGAATGACAAATGAGGTGTCAAATGAAAGCTTATAATCCAAGGATGGTACTAAAGGTGAGAAATTTGATCTTGGCTGTCTGTCCGTTTGTCTATCCGACCTCGAATATAACTCCTACGTAATTGTACCAGGTAGAATGACAAATGAGGTGTCAAATGAAAGATTATAATCAAAGGATGGTAATAAAGGTGAGAAATTTGAAGGATGTCTGTCCGTCCGACCGAGAATATAACTCATCCGTTACTTGACCAGGTAGAATGACAAATGTGGTGTTAATTGAAAGCTTATAATCCAAGGATGGTACTAAAGGTGAGAAATTTTACCTAGGCTGTCTGTCCGTCGGTCTGTCTGACCGCGAATATAACTCCTCCGTCCTTATACTAGGTAAAATGACAAATGCGGTGTCAAATGAAAGCTTATAATTAAAGGATGCTACTAAAGGTGGGAAATTTGATCTAGGCTGTCTGTCCGACTGCGAATATAACTCCTACGTCATTGTATCAGGTAGAATGACAAATGAGGTGTCAAATGAAAGCTTATAATTCAAGGATGGTAATAAAGGTGAGAAATTTGACCTAGGCTGTCTGTTCGTGTGGCCGTCCGACTGAGAATATAAGTCCTCCACTATAACATTCAAAATGACAAGAAAGTTGGGAAACTTAGGACTTCCGGTTTTAGAAATGCGGCCAGAAGTACTGTTTTAAAGTCACCGGAATAGTACAAGTGATTTATTATTGGACGCGACTTCGGAAGAAGAGAACAAATATATACTTCCGGTTTCATGACTGTCTGCCCGTCTGTCTTTCTCCTCCGTTATTAATACAGATAGAATGACAAATGAGGTGTCGAATGAAAGCTTATAACCCAAGGATGGTATTAAAGATGAGAAATTTGACATCGGACTTCTGGTATTAAAATTGCAACCTTAAGTACTGTTTTAAAGTCACCGAAATAGTGTAAGCGATATATCATTCGACGTGCCTTAGCAAGATGAGAACAAATGTAAAATTTTGGTTTTTATATAATTTCCGGTTAAAAAGTTCTAACCAGAAGTGCCGTTATAGTCGCAGAAATATTACATATGACACACATCAATCGAAACGTATTGAAAAGTTGAGTTTGAATCTTTAGTTTCGGTTTTGAAGTCATTTCTGTTTAAACAATGATGACCCAAAGTTTAGTCAAAATGACTCAAAATTAGTAAACTCGTTTATCAATCGGCGCAAAGTTACACGAAGCGTTCAAATATCAACTTCTAGTTCTACTTTCGATTACTTTGGGTACAGATTAACCCAACACAGATGCGAAAGCTATGCTATGATACCGGTACAAAAATTGGTAACCTTGAAACTAAGGAGCACAGTTGTTGTGCCGGTGTTTGCACCAATACAATTGATAACTTACAAAATAGTTCATTTGGTCTATAATACTTACTTTTACACCTGATTTGATATTTACTATATTTACACTAAAAATTAAGACAAACAAAACTTAACCAAACATTGGTCATTTAATAAATTTATGTGTTAAACGAAAAAGGAAATCAAAATACAATAGGTAATTTGGGAATTCTAGGTATGTCCTTAACAAAACAAGAGAAAGTTAACTAACTGTTAGAAAAGTGACAATCGTTAATGGTCATTTATTAAATTTCTGTGTACAGTGGAACCTCGATAACTCGGATTAATCGGGACCGCGGCCGATCCGGGTTATCGAAAATCCGGGTTAGCCGGAGATCATAGTAAAAATTAATAAAATACGGTATACTTATAGATAAAGTCCGTTATAATTAAAATAACATGAAATATATATGCACAGTACACATCTAACTTACCTATTATAGTTGTATATTGTATAGAGTATAGTATAGACAGTATAGATAGAGTATTGTTCATTTCTAGGTAAAAAAAAACTCAGTCAGTTTCGGTTGTGTCAATTTCGTCTGCCATCGGAACGATGTAATGTTTATTTAAGAACAGTGGCTCTTTCATTGTTTAAAGTTTAAAATTGAAACAGACTGTATGACTTGTACACACTTCTAAAAAGGTCAAACCGGCAAACAGGTGTATGTTCTCAAAGACATTGAAAGTGTGTAAAAAACACACTTTCAATTTCTTTGAGAACATACACCTGTTTGCCGGTTTGACCTTTTTTAAAGTTTAAAAGACCATTGTTCTAAAAATAATTTTTTAAAAGACAGTTGAAAATAAATAAAGGAATAAAAGGTGCCTGTTGTTTGCGATAGCCCGATAATGGATAATGATCGTCGCTCTGCCAACGCTGCCGCCGTGTGCCATGAGTCATTTTTACCGTATAGTTCAAATTACTTACACAAATACCCATTATCTCTCAAATATTATATTATGGTCCAAGCCAAGTTTTATCAATGAAACTCGATATTTTTAAGACATTCCAGAAGCGGCTACAGATAAAATGTTTTAACATAATACATACATTTTTATTGTTGAAATGTTTGTCTTATGAAAATCGGTCCGGGTTAGCCGGACTTCCGGGTTATCGGGGGCCGACTTATCGAGGTTCCACTGTATATTGAAAAATAATAAAAATTTGCTTGGAAGTGAACACGATATAAATATAATAGGGTAATTTGGGAATTCTAGGTAGGTACAAAACAAGAGAAAGTAAACTAGCTACAAAACAAAACAAAGTTTTGTCCTTAACAAAACAAGAGAAAGTAAACTAGGTATTAGAAAAGTGACAGTCGTTTGGTGACAGTAATTTGGGAATTCCAGGTATGGCCTTCCAGAACCAAACCAGATAAAGTGTTGTTAATATAATAATTTTCAAGTTCCAGGTTATTTAATTATATAATCAAATTTAATTATATAAACAACGTTTAGTTGGTAAATAAAGAATTTTTTTCAAAAAGTGATAAGTTTTGGGTCCAAAAAGTATAATGTGAGAGCGAATTGTTTGTATTCTTCAGAATATCTTCTGGCCTTTGGGACTTTTTTCTGCAACAATGCCTGAGTTTTTACAATTTCGGCCAATGATTTATTAAGAAATTTGTCACATAATTTTTTAAACTTCTCTAACTCTTGTTTTATACCGTTTTGTTATTTACATATTTTTCTATTCAAAAGTTTTCTTTTTAAAAACTTGATTTTACATTTCAGTTTATATTCACGTGGCAAGTTATACATAAAAGATGCTGGTGTTTGTAATGATACTGAAGGTGATAACTGGGAAACATCTTTTGTAATTCTTGTAGAAATGTGTCCATCTTTTTCCTTACTGGGGCTGATAGAAACTTGTTTAGAGGATATTACCTGTAAATTTTCCGCCGCAGGCGTTATTCTTTTAAGAGATATTCTATTATTATATTCTTATCTGAAAAATCATATCTTTTTATTATTGAAATTATTAATATTTACCTAATTTTTTACCTAACAAGATTTGAACTTTTTTCGGCGGCTCCTCAGACGTATTCGCGCAGATATCTTTAGATTTGGTAAAAATTGAAGGCAAAGCATTGTCATACAAGAGTTTTCGTCGTGAAGATAAGCATAAAAATTTATTTTCAAAATGCTTTTCGCAAATTCTGTATCTAGTTAAATTCTCCTCTAACAAATCTTGTCTTTTAGTAGCTTTTAACCATAGCTCACTCCTATAACATAAGATGTTTTTTAATTAAAATTTAATGTCTTGTTAATATCTCTTTTATTTTTTAAGATTATTTTGACTATCTTCAATAACAGGGCGTTATTCATTCTTAGTAGTAACTAAAATTTACTGTTTTCAAGACAGGATTTTTTTCACACTTATCAAAATATTTCTTAAAAAAATACTATTGGAACTATTTCTAACACACATAGCTTGAGTAACCATTTTATGTAAGTTTCGAGATTAATATGATATAAGTAATATACCGCTTAATCAGTATTTAGAAAGTAAATCAATTTATTAATGACATTACATACCTTACTTCATCCTTTGGCAATCTAAAAAAAAGATATTCCTTGACCCGTCTTAGATGAACACCATTCACAAATACACGTATATCTAACCATTTTTAAAAATATAACAAAACTATTTAAACACACTTGATAAATAGAAAAAATTCCCAATAATCAGCCCGTCAATTTAACACTATAATAAGCGCATGTACTGTCGAGGTTATTCAGGAACTGACAATAAGCTTAAGCCTACATACTAAGCGAGATACTAAGCGACTACCCTTTTGGTAACTCAAAGTGGGAGGAGTTTACCAAAACTCGGTACCAGAGTCATCGCCAGGGTTTCGCATCTGTGTTGGGTTAATCTGTGCTTTGGGTGAAAACCTAGGACTTACGAAGTCCAATCACTTGTTAAATAATAAAATTACTTTATTCAATTTTTACAATATTATTTAAATTTTAAAAATACATAAAACATAATACGAAGCTCCGCCTTAGTCTAGAGTACTACCCACTGTACCTACCACTTTTTTTGTTTTTTTTTATATTAAAAAACATTTTATTCTAAATTTCTATAGATTTCGTTCATTTTTTAACTTTATATATTGCGTCTAAATAGTAAAAAACAACGAATTTCTTTATTTGTTTATAAACTTTATTTTTGATAAGAATGTTTTTTTTATATAGAATAAGGTTTTTGTGTTATTCGCGAAAGACAGTAAAAAAATCGTATTTTTTCGACGTTTTCAATTACGTATAACTCGAAAAATATTGGGTTAACGAAAAAACTTCATTTGACATATTTTGCTTGAAATTTGTTCGTCTCTCGATTTTTAAGGGTATTGTGACGTTTTAAATTTACACCCCTGAGAAGTGGTGTAAATTCATTCACCCTAAGGTTAAAATCACATATCGGTACTATATAACTTTTGTTATTTGATTTATTTTCCTGTCAAAATTTCAAGTGATGCGGTTTTTAAGAATTTGCAGCGGAAATTGTCTAGTCACTGGACTACATATATTACTTTTCAGAATAATGGCTCCAGCATATTACACGGCATCTAACCAGAATTCCAACAACGTGAACATGGAGAACTTCGATTCATCGATCTTAGGTGTGGTTCCACATTCCATAAGAGGATTCTTGTCTTCTCTAGAACAATTCTTGCCAGCTACGCAGAAGTACAAAAATTGCGTAGCTTGTTCGGAAATGATAATCAAAGAATATAGGCAGAAGGGGATGGAGTTTTTGTTCGAAGTTTTTAGCAGTTCTAAGCATTTAGAAGACGTTGCTCTGCTTACTGAGCTCTGCAAGGAGATGAATCTGGAAGATGTAAGTTGGACTACTTATAAAGAGTTTTCTGTGTTTTGCTATTAATTTCTTTTGATTTATTCATTTCTCGATCAATCGACAACGTGTGTTTTAATTTCTATTTTCATTCTGAAAATATCAATACCAATCACAATTTACTTTCTTGCTTACTTATCAGTGGCTTTATTTAGCATATTCTGTTTGCTGTTTACCACATTCCAATCTCTATTTCTTCTTCTCGTACATATATTTTTCAGTGAGATCTCTTTTTCCATTGCTGTTTCCATTGGTTTCCATTTCCTAGTTCTCAGCGGTATTCTTGTCTCGTCCATCCTTCGAATATGTCCATAGCTTAGTAATTTTCGTTTTTCTAGTTCGTCATTTAGTGTCTCTTTCACATTCGTTAGTTCTGTAATTTGTTAATTTAATAGTTTTAATCGGCATCTTCTTCAAACATCATTTCCATTGCATTTATCTGTTTTCCATTCGTTTATTTGTTACCGACGTCTCTGAACCCTACACAGCAGCTTTTCACTATTCCGGTAAAGATTTTATGTTGAGTTTAGCTTGTAATATCGTTGCTCCATATATATTCGAGTGTAATAATAGGGAACTTGCATTTTTTTATTACATAATAATGTTCAGTTTTGTTTAAAAATGAGATTTCCAACATTTCACGCTTCAAAAACTCGTAATAACTTAGAAATACACATTTAAAGTCTTCTGCGGTAGCAGCGACTCGTGACGTCACATAGTTTTATTATATAGTTATGATTATGGTTATCTTTAGGTATATTCTTCTTCTCCTTCTTTAGTTTATTGGCATCCACCTACTTGGGTATTTTGCCAGCTCATCGTCGCTGTATAAGGGAATAGCTATTTGTATAACAAGGGAGGAAAGTGCTACTTTTCCTCCCGAGAATGAAGTTTACTCCCGAGAAAAAAGGCACTTTACTCCCATGTTATACATATGATTTTTCCACCTTCCTCAAATATCAAGTAATTTTTTCATTTTTAAATAATTTATGTAACTAACTGACAAGATTTATTAGAGCACTAAAACGAACAAGTAGGTACAGTATAACTGTCAACTGTCAAATATAAGTCAAATTATTAACGTAAACATTGTTAAATCAAAATAACAATTTACTGTTTTTACCATTCTGCAGAATACAGGGTGCTCTATAAATAAACGTTAAAATGTATAGATACTTACGTAATAGATAATAGAATATTGTATAGGGCGTCAATAAGTTATTTCATCAGGAAAATCATCATCCTCCCTAGGAAAAGTACTTTCCCTCCCTAGGGAGGAAAAGTACGACTTTGCTCGCGACAATCAGGTCAGGAAAAGTATACTTTTGGTAGAGGTATGTGGAAAAAAATATTTATATTCTAATGACATTTATCGTATGTCATTGTAATAATATATACCAGTTTGTTACGATTGGAGTTTGATATAGTTATTGAAGGAAAGGAAAGAAGGTTTACTAAGGAAAATAAAAACATTTTGTAAAAGTACAAGTTTTCTATGAATAGTTCAAACGATGAAAAATACTTGTGACGTCACATAACTGTTTTTTCTACTAACGTTTATAATGTCTAATTTAAAATTATATACAATTTTGTTTACTTTGTTGGTACAAATTGTAAACATCTAACCGGATGACGTCACGACGCGTTTTGGGCTGGCTGGTATAATTTGAATTTTTAATCGTCTTTAGGGGCCAAACAAAAGACAAAAAAACTTGTTTATCATTGATACATGTTTTAAATTATGTTTTGTTGTGATTTATAACATTTTTTTCGAATTTAAAATTTTATGCAAGTTCCCTATTATCGTGTTATTGTCTTTCCTGTCTTTATTTTATTTATTATATCCGTTTCCTCTCGTCCTGTATTTGTTAAAGTTGTCTCTAACTATTTATATTCATTTGTTTGTTTTATTGAGTTATTTATCTCCACATCTTCTGCGGTGTTTCTAATAACCATGTATTAGGTTTTATCATAGTTAATTTCCAAACCCCAGCATCCAAATTGAATGTAGACAATATCATCATGCGTCTTCCATACGTAACGCATATTACCCTATAATTATTAGAATCTTTTTGGTTCCCTTTCTATGTATAAAGCTTCAGTAGTCCATTTTCCATTTCTTCGATATTTTTCCATCAAATAAGCATGTGCCAAATATTTGTTTTAATCATTGTATTAAGCCCGGAGGGGCATGTTTTAGCAGTTCAGCAGGTTATATCTGGAGGGTCAGTTGCTCTGTTATTTTTCATCTTTTTTAGTGCATTTATTATTTCACTTTCAGATATATCTGCAACTTGTGTTGGTCTGACTCTTATTTCGTAAGTTACGGGAATGTGTAGATATAGTTTTCTTCTAACAACTTTAGTATTATTTTACCTATTGCTCCATTTTGTATTGCTCCATTTGTATTGTTCTATATTTACCTTTTTATGGGTATTCTGTCTGAAGTTCCTCAACGTATTTCATGCCTTCCTTTCTTCCTATTAGCTTTATTATATCTTAAATTTTTTGCCAAAATTGGTTTTTTCTGCTCTTTTTTTTATTTAATTTTGCTCTGTTCTAATTTTTTTTATTTCATAAGTTTGTCTTGTGTTTTCTCTTCTGTCTTCTTAACCCTTTCAGCACCAGTGGACGTACGACGTACGTCCACTTACGATACTTGATGACGTACGACGTACGTCAAATTTATTTTATTACGTTTGAACTGTTTTTGTTTGGATTTTTTGCTTACACTGAAAAAAAAACTATTTAGTTTAGTCAGAGTTTAGCATATCATGGGTCGGGGGTCCGGACAAATAATCCCCGGACAAAAAATCCCCATAAATTATCCCCGGACAAAAATCCCCACAAATAATCCCCGGACAAAAAATCCCCACAAAAAATCCCGGACAGATAATCCCCACAAATTTTTTTGGAGAAAATATTCCCATAAAAAATACCGGACAAAAAATCCCCAAGAAATATTTTTGCCGATTAAAGTTGTCAAATGAATGCTTATAATCCAACGATGGTACTAAAGATGAGCAATTTGGTCCGTCGGTCTGCCTGACCGCGAATATAACTCCTCCGTCACTGTAATAGGTAGCATGACAAATAAGGTGTCGAATGAAAGCTTGGTCGATGGTACTAAAGATGAAAAATTTGACCAAGACTGTCTGTCCATCTGTCCGTCCGACCGCGAATGTAACTACTACGTCATTATGCCAGGTAGAATGACAAATGAGGTGTCGAATGAACGGTTATAATCCAACGATGGTACTAAAGATGAGCAATTTGGTCCTTCGGTCTGCCTGACCGCGAATATAACTCCTCCGCCAATGTAATAGGTAGGAAGACAAATGAGGTGTCGAATGAAAGATTATAATCCAAGGATGGTACTAAAGATGAGACATTTGACCAAGGCTGTCTGTCCATCGGTCCGTCCGACCGCGAATATAACTACTCCGTCATTATGCCAGACAGAATGACAGATAAGGTGACGAATGAACGGTTATAATCCAACGATGGTACTAAAGATGAGCAATTTGGAGAGGGGGGTAAATTTAAAATTTTAAACAAATCCCGCGATATACAAAATAAACAGATCGAAAAACTGAAAAATACATTTTTTTAATATTTTTGAAAAATCTATCGCATGGTGTCAAACACGACCCGCCAAGGAGGTCTGGTGGGAGGTTATTTTAAAATCTTAAATAGGATCCCCAAATTTGTATTGTAGATTTGGATTCTTTACGTAAAAATACTAAACTTTTATTCGAAACATTTTTTCGAATTATGGATAGACGGCGCTATAATCGGAAAAAACGATTGTTGTAAATGGAAAAATAAATTAACAAATGGTAAGGCCCCACTAAAATGGAAAATTTTACTTAACTTTTTTTTAACAGAGCGCTCGAGTGACTGCACATTTAGCATACTTTGCTCCCCTACCATAAGTAAAAAGTGTGGGAAATCCTGGAGAATCCTATACAGGTGTCATCTATCCGTGAGAAAAATTTGGCACAAATTAGTACATTTAGTTGCGTCTCTTTATACTTTTCACTCAACGGTATCATGCATTGTAATAGAAAATATATTCTTTTGTATAAGTTATTACATTTTTCAGTGTAGGTTCGTTTCTATGACGTACAACGTACGACCGTTGGTATAAAAGCATGGAAACTTACGCCGTATGTCCAAACTTAAAATCGCTGGGATTATTTACTTCAAAAAAATTAGTAGCTGGGGGTGAAAGGGTTTGTCCTCTAGCCAGCTACTTTTGGTAAGCTTTCTTCTTTTCTTTTATTTGTTTTTATAATTTATCTGGCCACTTTCCCTTCCAATGGCTTCTTCTGCTGCTAAGTGTATTTTAGTTTTTATATTTTCATTTCGTTTATTTATTATTCCTTCTAAAATCAGTGGCGTACTGGCCATATAAATGAATCGGTGCAATCACCGAGAGGCCGCGGCCTATTGAGGCCGGTCAAATAAGTTTTTTTCACAAAAAATTTTGGATGTAACAATTTTTTTTTAAATTTATAATCGAAGGATATTAACAAAACAATTCAAAAATATTTTATTTCCATACGTAGTGTTCGAGCCATTTGAATAATATGGCATTCATTCCAGTTGTCTGTTTTATACACACCCTGTATTTCAAAACGGTTAAAATTAAGACCTTCACTTGAGCCATGAATAGGTATTATTCGGCTGATAATATAAACACACACTTTTACACAAAATACGACTCAGCAATTGTATATATTTTTTTAGAGTGTTTCTAGGAAAAGTTCATTAAGTATTTTGGATGTTTTCGGTTTTGCTGAGTGGACAGAACCAGGCGATGTATCGCGGTTATCTTGAAATTCGCGAGGATATATCCATTAGAAACATATTTATGTTTAATATAGATTTTATAATATTTTCTATTAATGTAAAACCAACTTAAAACAATCTGCTATGCAGACGATGCAATACTAATGTCTCAAAGTGAAGATGATTTACAATTACAACATATCTCTCTCTCTCTCTCTTGTCGTTTCTCCATTACTGAGGATCGTGATTTCTTCCAATATTCCTAACAATTTTATTCTATTGGTCTCTATCTTCAGCTGCTCTAAGAGCTTTGCAGAATGACTTTCTAGCTGAATTCTTAATTTGGTCGGACCATCTAATTGGTGATCGTCCTCTTGATCTTCTCCCCGGAACGTTTCCAGAAACAATTAATATCTTGAAACTATCGTCACCTCTGTGAACCACGTGACCGAATAATTACAGAATTCGTGACAGGCATATTGTGGACAGATTTTTTTTTTAATTTTGAGTTGGTTTAGAATGGAAACGTTTGTCCTATGAGCTGTCCAAGGTATGCGCAGCATTCTTCTCCAGCACCACATCTCAAAGGCATCCGCTCTCAAAAGCACCACACTTGGACTCAATGAGTCCAAGTCTCTGCCCCGTATGGACATGTTGAGAATACAAGGGCATTCACCAGTGTCAGCTTGATATTTTGAGATATAGATCTGTCTTTCCAAAGTTTAGTTAGGCGACTCATCGCATTTTTTGCAATACAATACGTCTCCTAACTTTTGCTTCACAGTTACCATCGTTAGTTGTACTAGACCTGAGATAGACAAAGGTGTTTACTATTTGGTATTTCTGTAACATGTTAGTCAGTTGAATAGTGTCGAATCTGTCGACCACCATTATTTTTGTCTTAGCTTTATTTATTTTCAGACCAACTTTATTGCTTTCGTACTAAACTCTTCGCAGGAGATCAAACATTTCTTACAACGTACGCTGCACCAATTTAGCATAACCGCCAGAAAATTTAACATGTTAATTTCCCCAAAAAAGACAAGTGCATGGTTATAACAGCAAATTCAATAAGATGTAAATTGGAGCTGGAGGGCTAATAGAACAAGTGATGGAGTTTTATTAACTAGACATCACACTATCTAGTTACGAAAGGCTCTAAACAGAAGTGGAAGATCAAGTGGATAGAACAAACAGAGCAGCAGGTTGTCTGAATGACACAATATGGAGAAATAAAAATATCGGAAAAGAAATGAAAGGCAGAATTTACAAAATAGTCATAAGACCGATAATGACTTACGAGGCAGAAACACGACCCGACACAGAGAGAACAAAAAATCGTTCGAAAAATCGATGGTAAGACTCTATGGGACATAGAGCTAGAAGTACAGATATACAGCGGAAATTCAAGTTGGACAATATTAATAATTGGATAAGAAACAGAAGAATAGAATGGAATGGACACATACGCCAAATGACTATAAATAGAGTAGTAAGGACAGCGATAGACGGTTCCCCAATAGGAAGACGATCAGTGGGAAGACCACGAAAACGATGGAGTCATGTTTATACAAATAAAAGAAGAAGTATTTTTGTCTTATAAATAAGAAATAAAGATTCTGATAATAGAAGATAAAATAAGGATGGGAGGCCGCTTTTCTATAAAATCACCGGGCCGCTTGAAAAGTTCCAGCACGCCACTGTCTAAAATCTTTCGTTCTTGACGAGTTTCTCCATATGGGTCTACTATTTTGATACTATCCTTTCTTCTAGCTCTTTGATTAACGTCTCCCATCAATAATAATTTACTTTCACTTCGAAAAATTTGTTCAAATACAAAAAATCAGTAAGTACTGTTCAAATCCAAATTTCTATATAAAATTTAAGTGAGTTCAAAGTTGATGGATAATGAAAACTATTTTTTCTCACCTAATGTATCACTGATAATGAAAACTCTCACCTGATGTATCACTCTTGGACTCTTGGCCTTCAGTAATGTGTTAACTTCTAGTTTCAGATCCTTTTATCTATTTTTCTCTTCGTTTTTTTAACGTTTCTTTTGTGTGTAGTGAAAATGATTAATGTCGATTTTATAGATATGCAATTAAAAAATATCTTTCTTTGTTTTTAGATTTTGGAATTCGACGATGAAGAAGACTTCGCTTGTTCAAGCATACATTCAAATACTTAATTACTGTTTATACCATTCATGTTGATGAATGTTACAAGAATTTTAAAAAACACACCATACTCATATAATGTGCAATTAAAATAAAGAATTTGAAGCAGTGTTTTATTTTAGGTTAATGACTACCAACAAGGTATAGGGAATATAATATGAAAAATAATCAGTATTTCTTAATGACTTCAAAACGCAAAAAATATGCAGGGTGCTCCATTTAAAATAAGAAAGTTCATTAGATTTCCAGAAAAACGGAAGAGTTGACAACAATGTAATTACCACTATAATATCGGCCGCATTAGAAGACCCTTACCCACCAAAATCTATAAAAATCGTTCTAACGGTTTCCGAGAAATTGCTGTGATACTTTTTCGCTACCCTGTATGTAAGATTCGTTGGTTCGAAGTGCTTATTTTAGACAAGGCTGTAGTTAAATGGGCTTAAACGAGTCACTAATCATAGTATATGCAAATTTTGAACAGCTATATCTTATATAACTAATTTTTGTCTTCAGGAAGACAAAAAGTCGAAAATATTCACAGTAGTAAAACCTATATTTTTTTACTAGTTAAGATTTTTGATATCAATAATTTTTAAGCTATTTTGAAAAAAAAAATATTTTTCAAATTAAAAAGTTTAATTTAAAATCAATTTTTTTAAATGAGCACTTTGAACCGATAAAACTTGATCATATAAACAATACATAAGTCAAGTAACTTGTGAAGCGGTAACGATTAATTTCATTTGGGATGCTAATTAGGGGGTGATTTTTACGATATTTTACCAAAAAAAGGGGACCAACTTCATTTTCAGCGTTACATACATACTTAATATTGATGTTAGGAACCAAAAAATAAAAATAAAGCTTTTTTAAAAAGTTGTGATGAGTTTTTCCCGAAAAATACTTCATTTTTTGGTTATTTCACGTTGAAATGTCCGATTTGAAATTTGACGAATAAGAACCTACTTTTCATTACCTACAACTCTGCTCCTCCTGGGTCTACAGACTTCGTATAAACACTATTTTTTCACTTTTTTAGCTATATTTTTACTAGTAATATTTTTTTCGATAAAACACTTTGTTATATCTTTGCGAAAAACCGTCTAAAAACGTGTTTTTTTTTTGTTGAAAAATGAACATATTATTAACTCACAAATAACTCGAAAAGTATTGACTGTCATAAGTGAAAAACTATAAAACTAAATTTGCTTAGAATTAGTCAGTTGATCCAATTGCTGACTTGACTGAACGTATGTTTTTCACCACCGAGAATGGGCGAAACTCACCCCCAGGGCAAAAGCACACATCGGCACAATATCACTTTTTTCTCTGACATGTTAGTTATGTGTATACCAAATTTCATCTTAATCCTAGCGCTTCTTTAAAATTATAGCAAAAACCGTAAGTAAATCGACTATAAATTAGCTCGAGTTTTTATAAAATATATTATGATGACTGCTCTTCATTATCGCCGATGATGGCCGATCATGTGATTGTCTATGATCGGCACAATCATCGTGCAAGTATCCACCTAATCGTCCGTAGCATGTTGAACGACAACCATCAAATTGGACGTGCAGTGTGTTGCTACCAGTGATGTGGGAGAGAGGGGATACGACATAAGGGATGATTTTGTATTTACTAAATGGGACCACTTGATTAGACACTTTTGTGCTACATCCAATATGTCGACAGGCAGGTTTTTATACGTTATATATAGAATATGTTACTAATTATTTATTAAAATTAGTAATTATTTATATAATATGTAGAAAAAATGAAAGAATACCCATGAACGAACATATAGAACACGCTGTATTTTTCTGTCACCGTGTCATACAAAAAATTGGCCAGCGCAAGTATTCTTGTTCTCATGATCATTTTTCAGTGCGTCATTAATTATGACGTCATATACTGTATTGGGTGTGTCTAGACTTATTTCATGTAATTATTGACGAATCTGACAGATGCCAGAATCGTACTTTAGATGAAAAGCTTGTGGAATTAAACTAATTAGTAATTTAATAGATTTGATTTTTACACAATATGTTAACATGTAGGTATTTTTTATAAAGGGGAATAAAATTAAAAAGTAAACAATATTGTTAATTAAATTTATAAATATGGAAACATTAAAAAATGACACAAAACTATCCATAAACTGTGTTTTTATCTTCTTCTCTAGGTGCTGTCTCCGCTTAAAAAGTTGGTAATCATCAGAGCGATCTTTATTTCTGAAACCGCGGCTCTAAATAATTCATTGTTATTACATCCAAACCAGTTCCTAAGCTTCTTCAGCCATGAGTTACGTCTCCTTACTATGGATATTTTTCTTGCAAAATGACCTGGAGTATAAACTAATTTCTAACGAATTAAATTCTAAACCAAAATACAAAACTAACTTTTAACGAACTAAATTCTAAACCAAAACACAAAATAATGCACAAAAACGTTGTGAAACACAAGGGAAGTCGAATTCGAAATTTCAAAATGACAGGTACACAAAATACTGACCTGAATAATAACCGTCACTTGACTCGTTGACACTTCTAAAAAATGGCCAAAATGGACGAAGTTTTCGTCAAATGTTCGTAATACGTGTATTTCATTGGCTAGAAAAAACGCGCATTCTAAATATCAACGAATCAAACGTAGGTTAGGAATAGACATCTTATGTATATAACCATTGTAATGCTGCATTATTTTTGTGTTTAATCACGGAGCTACCGCTTTTTCCGTCTCATCAAACTTAATGCATTAGAGAGAAATCGAAAAACTGTGACGCACTGAAAAATGATCATGAGAACAAGAATACATGTAATAATTATCACTACATGTACTTGCGCTGGGCAATTTTCTTTGTGACACGGTGACAGGAAAATACAGCGTGTTTTATATGTTCGTTCATGGGTACTCTTTCATTTTTCCGACTGTAATATAATTTTATAATTATGTATTTTATATAGAGCAGAATATACTACCAAAGAGTTGTTCCGCCATATTGAATGGAGCGTTTTTACGAGTGAAACCGAGCCCATCTACTTCACCGTATGCCGCATCCCCTCCATCCCACATCACTGGTTGCTACTGCAACAATTTATTTAATAGCGGTATACAACCATTATGTCAATATGGCCTAACCAAAAATTGTAAAAAAAATGGAGGAAAAGAAGAGTGGTCTTTGACAACTACCTTTAAGACAGGCTTGTTTGAGATAAAATCAAATGAGTTTAGATACATCAAACTTCGCCATTCGATAAACATATTTTTCACTCATCGCTGTGCACTTTTTTCCAAAAAAAATATGGAGAATCTGTTTGCTGAATTTGAAAACTTTGTACCTTTGTAACTTTGTCACCGAGCGATTTCAATTAGGTATTTGGTACGAAAAATATCCTCATTAGTAGCAAAACAAGACAATACTTTCAGAAAGTCCATACCAGTTAAAATACAACTTGCAATCGCATTGAGATTTTTCGGTATGGGGGATAATTAAGCTTGCATAAACTTTTTAGTATAAAAAATTACACCTTTTTTAACCTAAGCACAATATTTTCCGACGGGAAATGAATGATCGGTGATCGCGTGGGCATGTCAATGACAACTATTACTTCCAGTGGGTGGGCTGTATTATTAGAGTCACCTAGTAAAATTCAATGTTTTAGAGGAAGGATATATAAAGTGCAATAAATAGTCTGACAATAGTGGCAATGCGTGACTCAGATGCCATTGTTCGTCAGTGCTGCCCAGCCTAGCTTGCAACTCGTGTGCCTATTATTTTGTATTTTTGGTGTTTAGAGTTATAATAAACTTTGTGACTTTCCATTGCCCTCTAGTGATATTCTGACAGTCCTATACTATATTTTGTGAATTTAGTAAAAATTGCGCGTTCGTTACACTAGTAGTACCAGAACATCATGGGAAATCCAAAGACATCTTACCAAGGAAAATAGCATAAATAAAAACTTTAATATTCAATACTAATCACTCCAACAGAAACATAGCATCCATGCCTAAAGTTTCAAAGGCAACGTGGACCGTATAAAGAAAAAACTTACACACCATTATTAAACAAAAGTAAAATTTTCTGAGGTGGCTCTAATAATATGATCACCCACTGTATTAATCATTAACTTATTACTCGACGATTCCCTTTGAAGCGTCTCCAAAAAACCGCAAATCACGGATCGTTTACAGTCATGGGCGATCATAGACGATCATAGACGATGATTTACAGGGTGTAACAAAAATACAGGTCATAAATTAAAGTACATATTCTGGGACCAAAAATAGTTCGAATGAACCTAACTTACCTTAGTACAAATATGCACATAAAAAAAAGTTACAGCCCTTTGAAGTTACAATATGAAAATCGATTTTCTCGAATATATTGAAAACGATTAGAGATTTTTTATTGAAAATAGGCGTGTGGCATTCTTATGGCAGGAACATCTTAAAGAAAAATTATAGTGAAATTTGTGCACCCCCTAAAAATTTTATGGGGTTTTGTTCCCCCAGGTTTTGTTAAGTTCCCTTAAACCCCCCCCCCCCCAAACTGTTGTGTACGTACCAATTAATTTATTATTGTGGTACCATTAGTTAAACTCAATATTTTCAAAACTTTTTTGCCTCTTAATATTTTTTCGATAAGGCAGTTTTTATCGAGATGCGGCTTCTTTTTTAATACGTTTACATACAAAATTGATGGGGGTTTTGTGCCTTTAAACCCCCCAAATGTATGTGTATACCATATACAACTATGTGGTGGATTTGACAAATATTCAAAATATCTCGATAAAAACTGATTTTTCGAAAAAGTACTATAAGGCAAAAAGTTTTAAAACATTGTGTTTAACTAATGGTACTATTCGCTCCGAGCGTTAACAAAGTGTCAAAGCAAAATCGACCGACCTGCTCATGGTGGCGGTTTTTTGAAATTTTATAAGGACGCTTTGTGTATGTTTAAATGAGACATTTAAAAAAATATCGTGTCACGCTAGTGATATTATGTATTAATATAAACAGAAAATAAAAACGCACTATAAATTCTTCACTTTCCAATATTGATTATCAGTTTGATTTTGTATGCATAACCTCATTATCGCAGTTTATGTCAATAAATATTTATTAACGAAAAAGAAAATATTTTGTTGCACTATAAATTACAGTATAAATTAATAACTAATGAATTCTAACAATTGTATTCGGTTATTATCACTACAAAATAAAATATTCAAGTTTAACAAAATAATCCCATAAGACTCAATGTTAAAACGTCCTTACAAAATCTGACAGCGTATCACGTGACTGTACGTAGAGGGGAGACGCACGGAGCCAATAATAATAATTCAATTGGAACGTATACAAAAGTTTGGGGGGATTTAAAGGAACAAAACCCCCATAAAATTTTTGAGGGGTTTCCAAATTCCACTATAATTTTTTCTTAAGATACTACTGCCATAGTAATGCCACATGTCCATTTTCAATAAAAAAAGCTCTATAGTTTTCGATATATGTATTGGGAAAAATCGATTTTCATTTTGTAACTTCAAAGGGCTGTAACTTTTTTATGTGCACATTTGTACGAAGGTAAGTTAGGTTCAATCTAACTATTTTTGGTCCCAGAATATGTGAATAAATTTATGACTTGTATTTTTGTTACACCATGTATATTTATTATTTATTAAAAACTTGCATAGGTATACCTACTATACAAAATAAGCGAGCAAAAGTACCTACGTGTCAACGATCAGCTGTCAGTGGAAATTGAAATCAGACGTGGGGTGAGACAGGGATGCGTGTTATCGCCAATTCTTTTTAATGCCTTCTCGGAAGAGATCTTGAAAAAAGCTCTTGAGGGTGAAACAGCTGGAATAAAGGTAATTGGCGTTCCCATTAACAACATTAGATATACGGATGACACTGTCATCTTAGCTGAAAATAGTGGGGATCTTCAGAGGCTGGTGACCAGAATCGCGGAGTTTTTACGAGAATATACGGTCTAACAATGAACGTCAAGAAGACAAAGTTTATGAGAATATCGAAAACTCAAAGAAATAATGAGAATCTCTTCATAAACGGATCCAATATCAAAGAGTCGACCAATATGCATATCTTGGAACAATGATCAACTCCACAAAAGATTACTTACAGGAAATCAGAATAGAAAAGGCTAGAGCAAAGTACCCCGCACAAACCTTATGGAAATTAGGTCCCAGTGGATTTCGTTCATACTTTGGGAAAATACTCTTTGAAGCATCCTGATAAAAAGTTCTCATGGGCACAACTCAATCGTATGAAGGATTTTAAAAAGATATAGAGGCACAAACTCGGAAAATTATAAGATTTACTGGGTATTCCAATTCCCTGAGTTACTGGTTATCTGGCAACATGTAGAAGTTTGGATCAAGGAAAAGTACTAGTAGTCTAGGATTTTTTCCTGTCTAGCCAATGCCGACCTTTACTTTGACCTTGACCTTCAACGGGCGTCATCTTCTAGAGTTTCGAGGGTTTTCGGCATTAAATTGATATAAACAGATTACTCATGGGTTTTTGGGATAGCTAAACACGAATATGCCATCAGAATTGACCGGAGGACGTGATGGCCAGGGCCACTGCAAGGGACGTCATCTTCTAGAGTATCGATGGTTTTCGGCATTTAATTGACGCAAATGAATTACTCGAGGGTTTTTTGAGGTCGCTAAACACGAATATGCCACCAGAACCGACTCCCGGAGCACCTGCTTTCCAAGGTCAATGAAAGACGCTCCTGTAGTTTCGAGGGTCTTTGGTACTACATTAAATGTAAACGGATTAGTTATAGGTTTTTGGGGTTGCTGAACACGAATGCGTGATCAGCATAGACACAGGAGCACCTGGTGCCTAAGACAGGTTATCTTCTGGAGTTAAAAACCTAAAAGTAATCCATTTGATTCCTCTGAAACTCCAGAAGATAACCTGTCTTGGGCACCAGGTGCTCCTGTGTCTGTGCTGATCACGTATTCGTGTTCTGCAACCCCAAAAACTTATAACTAATCCGTTTACATTTAATGTAGTACCAAAGACCCTCGAAACTACAGGAGCGTCTTTCATTGACCTTGGAAAGCAGGTGCTCCGGGAGTCGGTTCTGGTGGCATATTCGTGTTTAGCGACCTCAAAAAACCCTCGAGTAATTCATTTGCGTCAATTAAATGCCGAAAACCATCGATACTCTAGAAGATGACGTCCCTTGCAGTGGCCCTGGCCACCACGTCCTCCGGTCAATTCTGATGGCATATTCGTGTTTAGCTATCCCAAAAACCCATGAGTAATCTGTTTATATCAATTTAATGCCGAAAACCCTCGAAACTCTAAAAGATGACGTCCGTTGAAGGTCAAGGTCGCCATTGGATAGCCAGGAACAAATTCTAGACTACTAGTACTTTTCCTTGATCCAAACTTCTACATGTTGCCAGATAACCAGTAACTCAGGGAATTGGAATAACCAGTAAATCTTATAATTTTCCGAGTTTGTGTCTATACAGGGTGTCCCGGAAAATATTGCGTTCCTTAAAGGTATAGGTAGAAGGCACCATGTAGAACAAAAAACTCATTTTTTGAAACATTTTTTTCTAAATGCAACCGTTTGACCAAAAAATTAAAATGTATTTTGGTAGGCAAATTTAAATCTGACAACTATGTGCGGTACGCAAATTTAAGCATAGACAGTCCCATGTAAATAAATAGATAGAAGATAGATAGTAAACAGATAGTTTTAAAGAATCCTGTTTAGTGTCAATGCCGAAAATGTTTTCGAATAATGAGTGTATTACCTAGGTATTATGTTATTACCTATGAATGGCGTTTGTGAAAGGTTACTTGAAACATCTATTCGGTATAATAATTATTTTCAAGTAAGTACAACTTAGTTATTTCAGTTCACAAGTAAACAAATTACTGAGACATTATCTGGTGTATTTAAGTTCCACTGTAAACTATTAAAACTATGTAATTCAGTTAAAGCCCTCAGCAATACTCAGCATTCAACCCATTTAAACCTTACTAAATACATAATACTAGTTCAGTTAAAAGATGTGTTTTTATGTTAAAAGATGTGTAATTCGTTTAACATTATGCAAATAGGTATTTCAATACATTTCAAAAGAAAATAATTTTAGTAAACAAATAGTAAATACATAAGTATTACCTACTATTAGGTTGGATTATTTTAAATACTGTTAATCACAATCACAAACGAGTTCTTATTATGTTATTATTCCGTAGTGCGTACGATGTTGCCAGTTTATTAAAATTTCCAAACATTAAAATACAGGTATATGGAAAACAATGTTAACTTTTTTTTCGAAACGGTTAACTTTAGAAAAAAATGGTATAGGACTTTTTTGTTCCAAATTGTGTATTTTCTCCATACCTTAAAGGAACGCACTATTTTCCGGGACACCCTGTATATCTTGAAAATTCTTCATACGATTGAGTTGTGCCCATGAGAACTTTTTATCAGGATGCTTCAAAGAGTATTTTCCCCAAAGTATGGGTTTCCATAAGGTTTGTGTGGGGTAGGTACTTTTAACAAAATGAGAAAAGCACAAGAGATTTGAAGTTGGAGCTAGAGTTAGGTTGGCTAGGTCACCTAGGTGCTACGTTTTCTCGACTTTTAGGGAATTGAAGCTTGGACCTTGAATGCTACATCAATGAAAAATTCGAGCTGTGGGTGTACAGAAGAATTCTGAAAATATCCTGGACAGAAGACAGAACACGTTACAAACAAAGATGAATAAAGAGATGGAAATCCTAAATACCATCAAAACAAAAAAATTGGAATATCTCGAACATATTACACGTGAAGAGAGATACAACTTGCTCCAATTGATTATGCAGGGAAAGATTCAAGGAAAAAGAAGCATAGGAAGACGTAGAATATCGTGGCTGCGCAACCTGAGAGAAATGATACGGATGTATAGTTGTGCTAGCAAACTGCGAGAGTCATTAATATTCAGCTCAGCGGGATACTCTTGATGAAAATGTGTACTTAAATAAACAAGGAATTATTCCATAAAACAGGCAACTGACAGTTGCCTGTCAGCTCTTGTAACATAATGACCTAATTTGTTACCTTTGACCCACTTACAACGTGTGGGAGTCATATGTTATCCTAGGGCCATATCCTTAGGGATTATATCCATCCTTTGGAATTTGCTATGTTAGCATTTTGATGTGACTTTTAGTCCATTTTTGAAAGGCTTTGACCTTCGTATTTTTTGGTTGGCTCACCATGTTCTTGCAACACTGATGATGCTCTTTTTAGAGCGAAAACGTTCTGTTCGATGTTTGTAGCCCTATAGGGATTTTTAAAATAATATACCTTTTACCAAGACCAAAATTTTTTATTAAATTTTATTTATTGGATGATTTATCCCAAATGATACCTGATACCATACTCCATGAAACCTTTAGTAGAGGTTTTGAACTATTTGTGCCAAAATAACCTAATTTCTTTATACCCAAATATAGTTGTACTTATCACTAAGGGCCGGTATTATGTATCTGTTTTGATTAAAACCCGGTTAGAGGAATTTTGTCATGCGAGGTGCAGAGATTACCGGCCCTAAGAATTGTGTTAACACTCTCTGTCTCGGTAGCTTAAGGAAAGAAGTTTTTCAAAATTAAAAATGATTAAAAACTATTTACGAAGCTCCGTAAGAAAAACAAAACTAAAAAAATTAGCACTTATTTCAATAGAGTCCTCACTAGCTGCTACTTTCAACTGCACCAATCTGATCATGATACTTGTTATTTATAGTATCATGAATCTGATTGACGAGTTTGCCAAAATTAAAATCAACAGGATAAAATTGTAATTTTCATAAATGTTATTTAATGTTAATATATATTATTTCATTTAATTTATAATGACGTTTGTTTAATTAAGTATGTTTTGTTTTTAAAATAAAAGTTTTCGTTCATTTTGTGTAATTTCATTTATTAAAAATAAATACTTACTAGTATTAAGTTTCAATAATATTTAGGGGGCGGCATTTCGAAGACTTGCATCATGTTGAAAAGATGTACCGCACGGCTCTGGTGCCATTGTCCGAGTTGTGTACTTATTAAACAAAGATTTAATTTTATAAAACAGGTATATCCATTGTGTATGAAATTTCTCAACTCTGACAATAGCATACCCCGCTCAGCTGAATATTAATGACTCTCTTAGGTAGTTTGCCAGACCACCAGACTACCAGACTTTACATCAAATCAACTTTTCAGAGGAGCGTCTCTAAAATCCGAATAGCTATGGTGATTGCCGACATCCGTCGCGAAGATGGCACTTACAGAAGAAGAAAAACTTTTAATATTATACAATATGTGTTTTTATTATGCGGGCGGGCCCGCATTCCAACTGGAACCAGGGCTCGCTGATTTTTAGGTAAGTACGCCACTGGGGAAAGTTATGAATCTAACTAAAAGATCACATTATATCAAGTAACCTTTAATCATAAATAGCTAAAAGAAAAACGAAATAAACAAAAATAGTGAGAATAAAATATAAAACAATATTGTATGATAACAATAATATAATTCTTCAGTTGGATAAAAACGATAAATAAAAACCAGAATTGTTTATTTTAATTTTGATAATAGTCTCTTTCATTTTTATTCTTGGTGTTTGGTTGGTTGCCAGTATCTGGGGATCACGAGATTCCAATTAAAATTTTGAAAATCAGAAATATTTTATATAGGCTTTATTTTGTACAAAAACAAAAAGAAAATGCCTACTGTGATATCTTTATATATTGTAATAAGTACATATTGTAGGAATTCAATAAATAAAATACTATTATCTCTCTGTTCTTTTATTTGGAATCTTCATTGTCCAAAAAATTCGTTTACCCATATTTTAGCGAGTCCAAACAGTTTACCGCGCATATTAACTCTTAAGGAATCAAATTTTGGTACCGCATTCTTTTTGACTATCGTAAGCACGACAACTTTCCCATATTCATTCAAATCCATACTCAAAACTACCTTCACCCACGATCGTGTTGATCTCGTGCAAAATATTTCTACTCACTCCGTGAAGACACACTCACAACGCTAGAGTATGCTTGATTGTTTATTTTAATCAAATAATTTCAGACATTTATACATGATTTTGATTTATTTATGTATGCAGATTGGTATTTTGTTCTAAAATCTACTGATGTTTGTTTTGTACGTGTTTTCTTTCAGACGTAATTCGAAATCGGCGTTTTGTCTGGTGTAAACGTGGTTTACTAATCGAGAGGTTTCCCAGTAGGTGGCCAATGTAAATATTTGACATTCCAAACATACCAAACTCACAGGTTCGACCAAAATGTCAAATTCTTTTAAGAGTTTTGCTTGTTAGTGAGTTTTATTGTGAAAAACTGTGTTATTATTTGTGTTTAATTAATTCCTTCTCTATTAATTACCTAAATAAGGATATCCAAAGCTACAAGGTAAGTCAAAATGATGTACAAGGGTTAAAGGGGGATAAGAGTATTGATTTTAGGGGTGTAAGTTATTAGTTGTTTTTGTTAATCTCCTGCAGTGTTGTAAGTACTGTTTTTGTTGATTTTACCGAGGGATTTTCGGGTTTTTATTGTAAATTTCATTGAGTTTCATTAAGCAAACGTTTGTTTTACATTGTTTACTAAAATTTCTTTAAAACAATTCATTTTATAGCTTTATTGTCCAAATATTCTGCCGCAAAAATATTTTTGTTCTGCTTCACGAGTATGTTAAAATTGGCAGTGAAATTTTATAGTACGCTCGACCTAGCAACTTTTTCATCGACAATTGTTACGGAATTCTAAATATTTGTCTAATGGGGTCACTGAGATCGTTTTCCCCCAATTTGTAGCCGTTCAAGATCCTCAATTTCACATTCCAGTAATATTTAATAAATGTATCATTAAGATTTCTTATTTTTGTTTCGTTTTTAATTACATTTCTTTAATTTCGTGTGAACGCGTGTAAACATTTCTATATTGTTTTTAATAATCATATTTCTAGAGTTTTTTTATAATTAATTGTTAGCAAAGTAGGTCAAAGATATATTTTTTATCATTATATTATTTGTTCAATGTTTTTGTACTTACTTAACCTAATTTAAGTATTAAACTTAAACCTTTACAGTATTTATTAAATAAAAAATTGAATAATCAGTTGAAGGGTCATTGATTAGATCAATAATAATTTTCAATGAATTTTTTTTTCATAAAAACAAGATTTATTATTCATAAAACAATTGTCAAAGCCTGAAGTTATTTTAAATTTATTTGTTTTGTTTTTTAAATAACTGACAGATCCAATAATCAATTTTGATTTTTTTCTCAAAATCATTCATAATTATTTTCAAATTTTGATTGTATGGCTGTTGTCTTTTTGGCATTAAACACAATTAGGTTCAAACTTAATATGGTTCACTGATGGCTATAAACACAAAAAGAAGAATATAACAAATAACACCATAACAAAAAGTATCCTGACTTACGGGTTTGACAATTGGATGATAAATGAAAACCCCAAAAACAAAATAAGAGCAACATTATGTAGATGGAATTCCTAAGGAGAAGCTACAGAGTAACAAGAAGAGGTAGAATAAACAATAGAGATTAAGAAAATAATTTTTTATGATCCATAATGAAACGGAAAGTGGAAGGAAGAAGTGGTCCAGGAAGAAGAAAATGCTCCTGGCAGAAGAACGTGAGAGTCTGGACAGGCATGGACACACATTCGATACTACGAACAGCTCAAGGTAGAGAGCAATTTGCTGTAGTTATAGCCAACCTTCAGTAATGGAGAAGGCACCTTAAGGGGTTACATAGGTCTTGCTGGTAAAAAAAGTGACTTTTTAAAAAAATTTATCTCGAAAACTAAAAATTATTTTTATGTATAATTGAAACATGTAAAAGTATAGTACTTAAGGTACTCTCAAAACAATTTTCAGCCAAAAATATACATTTTTGTAGAGTTGACTGCAATTTTTCGATAACAGCCCTTTTTTGAGGTAGGCAGCAACTAAGTCCAGTCTCATCTGAAACCAAAAAATCAAAAAGTTTCTTGTAGTTTATACCTCTGGCTAGTGAATGAACGAAGGAATTAAAAAATAAAATTTGAAGATTTTACATAAGTTTAAACACATTTTCGACCCCAATTTTTCTCATTTTTTAAAAAATGACCATTTTTAAAGTAGTTTTTTTTATAAAACGAAAACAACTTCACCTAATAAAAATTCCTTCGTTCATTCACTAGCCAGAGGTATAAACTTCAAGAAACTTTTTGATTTTTTTATTTAAGATGAGACTGGACTTAGTTATGCTGCCCACTGCAAAAAAGGGCTGTTTATTTATTTATTTATTTATATATATTTACGAGCAAAGCTCATTGCCATAAAACATTACAGAAGATATGAAGAACTAACCAAATATTACAAATATACGTAAAATACAATAAGATAAAATACAATAAACACTACGACAATAAAGCAAGTCAAAAAGTAAAAATAACAGGTAAAGATATATAATCACAAGTTTAAAATATTCAAGAACATAAAACTAGAGGGTGCAATCCTTTAGCGTTTTTAAAAATCGCGAACTATCCGCAAAAAAATCCACACAATTGGAGCAAGCATTTGCCTGTCTAGAAACCCTCGAGATGAAAGAATTTGCAGTGAAGTTAGTTCTGCTGATGGGAGTATGAAACGTAGATCTTGAACGTGTGATTCTGGAGGGAATATGTAAACCTACTTCCTCCAAGAGCTCAGGGCAGTCATGAATTGAATTTATAATATTATACAACATGTACATGTCCTTCTTTTTCCGTCTGCTTGATAAGGTGTCAATGTTAAGTTCTAGTTCAAGATCCATATAATTCCAGTCTCTACGGTTTGTTTTGAATGCGACGAACCTAAGGAATAGGTGCTGGATCCTTTCAATCTTACAGTTGTATGTCTCATAGGCGGGTGACCAGATGCAAGATGCATATTCTACGATTGGCCTCACCATTGCACAGTACAACAGTTTAAACGATCTCAACTGCTTAAAGTCTTGGGAGCATCTTTTAATAAAACCTAACAGTTGAAGCGATTTTGAGATGATATTGCTTATATGAATATTGAAAGATAGTCTAGAGTCAAGTGTAACTCCAAGATCTTTTATGGATGTGACTGTTGTGATATTTATATCACCTATTTTGTATGTGAAAGAGATAGGATTTTTCGAACGCGTGAATGAAATGTGAAAACATTTGCAGGAGTTGAGAACCATGTCATTGTTGCTGCACCATTCATTCAACCGATTCAAATCGGACTGAAGCCTTAAACAGTCGAGTGGATTCCTAATGTGGCAGTAAAACTTAACATCGTCAGCAAATAAAAGAAATTTCGCATATTGGAAACAGTCTTTTATATCGTTAATAAAAACATTAAACAACAAAGGTCCAAGATGAGATCCCTGCGGTACGCCCGAAGGGACAACTATTTCGTAGGAAAAGTAGCTGTAGAGCTTGACGATTTGTTTTCTGTCCAGAAGATATTCCCTAAGCCACAGCAGAAGTGAACCATGTATCCCTAATCGCTGCAATTTTTCTAATAGAATATTGTGATTAACTCTGTCGAAAGCCTTAGAGAATTCGGTGTACAGGGCGTCCACCTGTAGTCCTTCGTCCAAGGCGTTCAGTAAGAAGTTAGTATATGTCAGCAAATTGAGTTCAGTTGACTTATGGCGCCTGAAACCAAACTGCTGCTCCGTTCAAGGAGGGTGTAAGGAAATCGCAGACAAGTGATTCGAATAGTTTAGGAATAGAGTTTAGGATACTAATAGGTCTATAGTTGGACACAAGACTTTTGTCACCTGTTTTGTGTAAGGGCAATAGGAAACTGGTCTTCCAAACATTTGGAAAGCTTCCACTAGCTAAAGACTTGTTAAAGATGAGAAATAATGGCCGAGCTAAATTAAATGCACAGTACTTGAGCAAGCTTGATGGGATGCCATCAGGTCCCGGGCCTTTAGAAGGATTGAGGTTACACAATTTAGAGTAAATGTCAGAGATGGATAGTTTACATGATGATGTGTTTAAGGGTGAAGAAGTGATGTCTTCGGGGAAATCAACAACAACAGAGGAGTAAACTGATGAAAAGAAATCAGCAAATAAATTCGCAATATCTTTACCAGATGAACTAGTTTTACCGTTGTGAGATACCTAACTCAGAAGGAATTCCATTTGATTTTCTTTTGTTATTGATAAACGACCAAAACTTATTCAGACCGCCGGGAAGAGAGTTTTCAGTAGACAATGTAAAGTTTAAATAGTCACGCTTGGCAAGTATCTGGGACTGAGATCGGAGCTCTGAGAACTGTTTGTAAAGGTAACTGGTTTTTGGCAGCTTGGACTCTTTAAGTCTCCTGTGTGCTGTCTTCTTTCTAATAATACACGATTTTAGTTCCGAAGAGTACCAGATAGGAAATTTTCTAGAAGAGAATTTTTTAACAGGAACATAGATGTCAATAGCTGAGTACAGAATATCATATAAAATGTTAACCACTGTTGTTGAAAACAAAAAATATCATATAAACAAAAAAATATTGAAAAATATCATATAAAATGTTAACCACTGATGTTAACCTGTTGTTGAAAAATTGCAGTCAACTCTACAAAAATGAATATTTTTGGCTGAAAATTTTTTTGAGGGTACCTTAAGTACTATACTTTTACATATTCTAATAATTATAAATAAAAATAATTTTTAGTTTTCGAGATATAATTTTTTTAAAGTCACTTTTTTTACTCCCAAGACCTATGTAACCCCTTAAGAAGAAGAAAATAATGGAAATTAACTTTGACATAATAAACTACATAGAATAGAAGAGATTAACCTGGTAAGTATGTCAGAAGAGCAGACAAAAAACATTGGATAAACAGAATAACAGAATGAAGCCAGATACGAAGAATGAAGAGAGGCAGATCCGTAAGATCTTTCAGAGATAAGTGGATCAAGCAATGGAAAGAAAAAATCTACAGGAAGGGGACCGGCAAAACAGAAAGAACTGTAATATGTTAAAATTGGCAGTGAAATTGTATAGTATGCTGGACCTAGCAACTTTTTATCGACAATTGTTAACGAATTCGAAATATTTGTCTAATGGATTCACTGATATCATTTTTCCCCAATTCTGTAGCCGCTCAAGATCCTCAATTTCACATTCCAGTAATATTTAATAAATGTATCCTTAAGATTTATTCTTCTTCTTCTTCTTAACTCAGGCGAGACTCGTTAGTCTCTGGCAGTTGGTCTTAAGATGTTTGTACCAAACCCTGTTCTTCTCCTTATCCTCTAATAAGTCCTGTCACCTCAACGAAGGCCAACAGGTTTCTTATTGGTAGCTTTAGGATCTCTTCTGGTTCAAACCTCATTTGACCAGTGAAGTCCTGCCTTACATCACCTAGCACACTGCAATGGCATAGTATGTGTATGGCAGTATCTTCTTCCATTTCGCACTTTCTGTACCATGGTTCATTCACCTTACCTAGTTTGTATAGGTGATTTCTTAAATGGCAATGTCCAGGCACCATTTCAGTGACTGTTTTGATTTCTCGTTTATTGAGGTTCATCAATAGGGTGGTTCGAAAAAAACTTTTTTTCTAATTTTAGATCGCTATAGTGCGCAAAAGTTGCCATTGGTATAGACTTGAAAAAAGCACTATGCCATCGAAGTTAGCAAAAATTGTGAAAAACCTTAATTTTTCATATTTTTTTTTAAACAGGCCAGATGGTTTTAATTGCGTTCCTATACCACGAATTAACTACTAAAAGTATGTAAAATCAATATAAATGCACTTATTGTACATTTGTTTCATATCTTCCGGTCGCTCAACATAATACAAAATGAGTAAAATTGGTAGTTTTTGCAAAATTTCAAAGTTTGACTGTTTAGTACAATTTAATCATACGACTTTTAGAGATGCTATAGTTTAATTCAATTACAATAATATATTTAAAATCCAAGCGTATAAGATACATTTTGATGTTCAAGTGGAATTCGGTCGCGCAGCT
Source organism: Diabrotica virgifera virgifera (assembly GCF_917563875.1). NCBI lineage: Eukaryota > Metazoa > Arthropoda > Insecta > Coleoptera > Chrysomelidae > Diabrotica > Diabrotica virgifera. The sequence continues at coordinate 250,770,896 of NC_065445.1, read as the reverse complement.
TCGTCAAAAACAGCAGACTACTGAGAGGCGAGGCGAAAGTGACGAATGCCAGCGAAGCTCGCGCAGCCACAAATAGAGATACATGTGGGAAGACCTCTACAATGGAGTATTTGTCTTCTCAATTACAACGAACTGCTATTCCGCCACCTTTTCCAACACTTAGATGGAAATTCAACAGGCACTCTAGGATATCCGCAATGATTGGAAAGGCCCTACCTGATTGTGAAAGACTACCAGTTGTTGTTGATTTTAATCGTTGGCATCGCTGAGCGATGCAATAATGTGGTTCTAATATAGCCGTCTCTGGAACTGTGTTCACATACTTTACTTGAAGCTTCGGTCACTAGCTTAACGCATCTTTCAACTGCCTGTGTATGGCATGGCAAAGTAAATATATATCTATACTCATAACAAGCTTGAAGTCATTGCTCACATACTGTGTTATCAGTCAATGTTCTTAGCAGTAGAGGGGAGTCAGTGTACTGGTGTTCCATTTGATAATTTCGTAATACTATTTAGATTCAAAGTTTAAGTTTGGTGGTTTAAAGATTCTGATAGAGTCACTTTCAGATATTGCTTGATTTTCCTTCATGATACGCCTAAACCCAGCTTTCGGACATGGTTCTGTCATCAGTTACCATAGCCAAAAGTAAATTTTCGGGATGGACAAAGTAAGCATTCCGTTGTAAAACGGGATCAACAACTTGAAGCAGCTCTTCTGGTAAGTACCTTGAAGATTCAATGATTTTGTAATCATGTCTAGACCCATCTGTGAATTTGTGGTTTATTTTTGTGGCAAACCACATAGGCATATTATAACATTTTAGAATGAATGTGACAATCTCTCTCAGATTTTCAGAACGGTTGGACACACTGATGTAGAAACGAAAAACTCGGTTTGCAGTAGTAAGCCATCTTGAATGTGACGTTGGGCTAGGATCACGTACCCACTACAAAGTCTTCTGAACAATGACCTGACTTGATGACTTCTGATATCTCAAGCAAGTACAATTATTGGTGCTTGCTAAGAATACGCTTGTCAACTTTTGGAATTTCACAATCAATAGGATTAAAATCAATAAGTGGTAGTCTTTCACAATCAGGTAGGGCCTTTCCAATTGGTCCGGAATATCCTATTGGGCCTGTTGTATTTTCATCTAAGTGTTGGAAAAAGTGGTGGAATGGCAGTTCGTTGTACTGGAGAAGACAAATACTCCATTGTAGAGATATTCCCACATGTTTCTTTACTTGTAGCTGCGCGGGCTTCGCTGGCATTTGTCACTTTCGCCTAGCCTCTCGGTAGTCTGCTGTTTTTGACGAAGCTGCGCGACCGAATAACAATTGAATATCAAAATTTATCTTACATGCTTGTTTTTTAAATATATTATTGTAATTGAATTAAACTATACAATCTCTAAAAGTCGTATGATTAAATTGTACCAAACAGTCAAACTTCGAAATTTTGCAAAAACTACTAATTTTACTCATTTTGTATTATGTTGCGCAACCGGAAGATATGAAACAAATGTATAATAAGTGCATTTATATTGATTTTTATACTTTTAGTAGTTAATTAATGGTATAGGAATGCAATTAAAACCATCTGGCCTGTTTAAAAAAAAATATGAAAAATTAAGGTTTTTCACAATTTTTGCTAACTTCGATGGCATTGCGCGACCGGAAGACAAATTAATAAAAAAATAATAATTAGTGCTTTTTTCAAGTCTATACCAATGGCAACTTTTGCGCACTATAGCGATCTGAAATAAGAAAAAAAATTTTTTTCGAACCATCCTATTCATCAAGTTGTTTGAGAGTTTTTTATCAATATTCTTAATTATTTTTCGAGTCTGGATTTGGTCTTGAGTGGCTCTCCACTTCTTTTGATGATTCTATATCAGTCATTTCTGAACCTCGTTTTTCGTAGCATCTTTAGTGATGCCACAGATGAAACATCCGGATTAGATGGAACACAATATAGGGGATAGTTGTACAAATAATCCGATTTCAATTCTATAGAGTATGTTAGATAAATGAGTGCTTTTTAATTTTTAAAAAATTGGCAAACTTCTATATAATCTAGTTTTTCTTGTGCAAGATTTTAAAGAATATCGATTTATCTTTTATTATAAATTATAATATTAACCCTTAAGTACTAACACCCCGTCTCTCAGACGGCATCGCTTTTTATTTATTTATTATTATACGGGATAACCCCATTAACAGAAAAATTACAGTTAAATATTAATACATTTCCAAAAGGTAATAATAAATTCAATGTGTTAAATATGACTTAATTAATCTAAAAAATAGAGAGTTAGAAAAGTATAAAAACACTGAAAAATTTCATATGTCACGAAAATTAATATATAACATAAATATTGACTACAAAAAAATATACAACATACAAACATAACACTTAAGAGTATAAAAATAACATCACAGAGCAAGAGATCTTTTTAATTGATTTAGAGTTATATTAAATAAATCAAGTTCGTAATTATTTAACAATCCCATATACCTATCAAGTGGGTTGTGAACTCCATACAATGTTCTATGGAAAGGTATTTTAAACATATTATGGTAACGGAGAGCTTGATAAGGAACATTAAAATTAATCTGACTTAAAAGATTGGGAGAATCTATAAGTCCATTTATGATCCTAAAAATGAAAACAGCACCTGCTATGTCACGGCGTACCTTAAGTGGAGGTAGGGACAACTGTTGTTCAAGAAAAGAATAATCGTGATTGACAATGATAGTTTGTGTATAGTAAGCACATGATCTCAAGAATCTATGTTGTATTCTCTCGATAGTATCAATATGAGTCTGGAAATAGGGTGACCAAACCACAGAACTGTACTCCAAGAGGGACCTTACTAAGCTACAGTAAACAAGCCTAGTAGATTCAATAGAGAAGAATTTGCGATTTCTTGTAACAAATCCCAAAAGTTTAGATGCCTTCACAGATACAGCATTTATATGCTCCACAAAAGAAAGCTTCTCATCCAAAACAACACCCAAATCCCTAACGGAAGATACATATTCAAGTGGCTGATTATTAATGATGTAACCTGATTCAATTCTACTGGCTTTCCGAAAGAAGCTTATAAAACAGCATTTCCTGGCATTCAAGAAAAGTTTGTTTCGAACACACCACTCCTGCAGTCTATCAAGATCCTCCTGCAACAACGCCTGGTCCAACAAACCATCCACAGGTCTCCAGAATTTCAGATCATCAGCTAGCATTAAGCATTTACTATTCAAAAAGCAATTATTTATATCATTAACAAAGATGATAAAAAGAAGCGGAGAAGTATGGCCACCCTGAGCAACTCCGGAGCTTACTGTAATAATGTCAGATAAATAGCTACCAATCTTCACTCGTTGAGTACGCCCCGATGAGGAGTTCTTAATCCACTCGACAAAGTTAACATCAAAACCCACAGACACCAGCTTTTCCAAGAGTATTTGGTGATCAACACGATCAAACGCTTTCGAACAATCCGTGTATATGGCATCTATCTGTTTACGATCCTCCATATGACACAATAAGTCAGACTGATACTCGACCAAGTTCGTCGCAGCAGACCTTTTTATGCGAAAGCCATGCTGCGAATCGGAAATTAATCCGTTACACAACCAAGAAAGCTGCTTGGCCACCAGGCTGTCAAAAAGCTTGGGTATTGCAGACTGAATGCATATGCTGCGATAATTTTCAATGTTATCCTTTTGCCCATTTTTATAAACAGGTATAACGTAGCTCTCCTTCCAAGCAGCCGGAAACATAGATGTCGCTAAAGACCTGTTAAACAGTAAATGCAAAGGTATGACTAGAGTACAGACACACTTTTTCAAAAGATAATTAGGCACACCATCAGGACCAGCTGACAGCTTATTGGGAAGATCACTTATACTGTCAAAAATTTCAATTATGGATATCGCAGCAGGTCTAATACATGTACTTACATTGCTACCCTTAGGGTAGCAGGGCACCCGGAGCTGACCATTATTAGGCAAGTAAACAGTTTGAAAGAACTTCTTAAATAAATTTGCTATATCTTGACCGTTAGATGCTGATTGGTCTAAATAAAATAAAGAGCTCGGTAAGCTATGAGTAGATCGCTTGTCATTAATGAACTTACAAAATGATTTAGGGTTATTTTTTAAGCTAATGTCTACTCCACCCATATAGCCACTAAAGCATGTATCAGACAAACGCTTACACTCAGCCCTAAGGCGAGAAAACCTAACATATTCAGCATCAGACTGACTTCTCATGTACATAGAGTGGGCACGTTTTTTCTCCTGCGTTAAATTCCTGAGTTCGTGGGAAAACCATTTAGGGAAGGAAGATGTTCTGAATCTTTTTAATGGTACAAACAATGCTATCCCCGTCAACAGAACATCATAGAACAAACCCACAGAATTATCAACACCCTCAACCAGACAGTTCTGCCAATCCATGGATGCAAGGAAGTTATTGAGTTCAGCGTAGTTTCCATTTACAAAATCATAAAAGAATTCATCATATTTTAAATTTTTTGAATCAGTTAAATCTAAGTTTAAAAAACACTCATAACCCACATGGTGTTGGCTAGGGTCTACCAAAGGATCTTTTGCTTTCAAGACATTTAATTCCCTAACATTTGAAAAAACCAAATCTAAAAATACATTACGATTATTAGGAACATTAATGTGTTGAAAGAATTTTAAAAACCCTAACTCTTGAGCAACATCTATTGCAGGATCCCCTCCAGGACACTGAACCATTAATCCATACTCGTCATTCAGCCAAGTTGCATTGGGTAGGTTGTAATCGCCAAATATGTATATGTTAAGTGAAGTGTAACGTATGGTAATATCTTCTATAGATTGACAATGCAAACTGTAAGTATCTCGTGAAGATTGTGATCTCGCTTGTCGAAAGTGGGATATTTCCCTTCCTAGAAAATTTTGGAGGTCGTCCGTTTATGACTTTTCAAGTTGGGCTGTTCTTTAGTAGTATTGAATTCGGCAATTTGCGGCAGGTTGATATTCGAAAGATATTTAGGCTCAAACTGTGATTTCCGTCTAATAGACGGGGTGTTAGTGTTTGTGTCCAGTTCGTCATTACACATAATGTGCTCCGGTTCATCAAAAAATATTAAATAAGGGAATAAAGACGCTGAGGAAACTTTTTTGAAATGGTTTGATGAGGTAGAAGACGACATAAGCGAAGTGGAATCAATTTGTGATGAAAATATTGCCACTGACTACCATTGCTACACTGTACTAATTATAGTACCTGTCAGTTTTTTTTGTTTTAACATTTTTTAAAAATCTTTTTATTTTCATTTTTCTTACTCTTTGTTTAATTCGATTATAAATTTTTATTAAGATTCTTTAATTTGTTTAATTGTTATCACACTTTTTTCAGGAGTAAAAAGGTACACAAACAATCCTTCCATTCTTGTTATAATGTTTTTTATTTTAATGAATACAGAAAAACTAGATTAATTACTGTCTTTTTTAGATAATCAATACTTTCAGTAAGTCATCGAGATATTTTTTTGCATTAAAATATGTAACAAAAACAAAAATTACCACTAAAATGTTAAACCCGTCTGTCAGGCGGTTATAGGTCTGGATCCCGCGTATGAAAAAAAAGTTGATTAATAGCAAGCTGAAAATTTGTTAATAGCTTAAGGGTGTCTAGTCGAACAAACTTTGATATATGGGAACACTGGAACAGGGGAAGTTTTAATTGTGGAACAGGTTAAAAATTTGGAACGGTCAGACTACGAAAACGGCACATGTATTTTGTCCGACAGAACAGACTTAAACTCTTCGAACAGAGATTAAACTCTCATGCAAAAATCAGACTGCTATTTATCACCAAATGGGCGTTTTAATGAGTGGAACATGTAGAATATGTCAAATGACAGGAATTATGACAGGTGATAAATAGCAGTCTGATTTTTGCATGAGAATTTAATCTCTGTTTGGAGAGTTTAAGTCTGTTCTGTCGGACAAAATAAATGTGCCGTTTTCGTGGTGTGACTGTTACAAATTTTTAACCTGTTCCACAATTAAAACTGCCCCTGTTCCAGTGTTCCCATATATCAAAGTTTATCCGACTAGACACCCTTAAGCTATTAACAAATTTTCAGCTTGCTATTAATCAACTTTTTTTTCATACGCGGGATCCAGACCTATTAGTTAGTGTTTACGTCATTGCTTTAAGATGTTAGTACTGTTAAGGGTTAAGATTTTCTATTCGAATTATAAGGGTCGTAAGTGGTTGAAAACATTGACTAAGATTGTTTCCCCCTTTTTGTATTTATTGCTATATTAGAGCAAGAGTAATAGATTAAAATATTTTTAACCAATCGTATCTTTAGAAAATTTAATGATCGGTATTTTACTATTTTATTTGGGAATAAGCCACAAAAAGTTTCTTACCTAAATCTTTTGACGTTTTGAAATAACAAGGAAATTCTTCCTTCAGCTTCAGAAGAATATCGGTATTTTATTTCATTACGACCTTACTCCAACATGAGTTTTAAAGTTGTAGGCAAGGACAGTCGAAAAAAAACGATGTTTTTATACCTCGTGTTTAAACTAGGAGTAATTCAAATTTACCGCCTCGTAATGCTTGTTCGTAATTGGTCCAACCGCAGGCAAGTTTACTCCACTAATTTATTACATTTTGACACTATTGGCATTTAAAATTCTAGGTTAATTAAGTTATAGCGGCGATTTTTTGTGTTTTCTGCGTTAATCCTTTAGATTTTTAAAAATTTTAATGTCTTTATTAATATTTCCGTCCTATTTGAGATAGAGGATAAGTCAATTATTATTACTGACTTATTAGCATTCAAGTTATAATTATGAAGATGTTCCATAAAAGATATATTTTATCCAGCATTCTTTTTAAAAATAGTTTTATAGCTGAATGTGATGAATGACTATATAGTGCACTTTATAGTGCACATTAATCGTAAAAGCCAAAAAGAACATCCTAAACATAAACTTCCACGGTAGCTGTTCTGTTTTATGTAATAATATCCTTATATTCGGGAATTTGAAGCCATCTGTGTAACATGTGGTTGCTCTGCAGGGGGAAATTCTAGTGTGTAATAACAAAAGAAGCTTGGAATTTGAAATTCTTCTCAAATTGTTATTGAGCCAGAGAGCCAGCGCATGAATATATTCAGTGACGGCGGAACTGATTTCTTTGATTATTTAGGTCCGCAATATAGATACAATACATTTCAAAAACTTTGAGTATTCTTTGTAATAGAATACTTTTTAAATCCTATTATTGCTGGGTAGTAAAGATCTTGTAATAAAAAAAAAATAAAATATTGGTAAAATCAATCCGTCAACACATAAAAGATCGAACATAAATCGAACAGAAATATACAAACGAATATAGACAAACAAGCAAAGAAATATCAACAGAGGTAAGGGAAAATGTACGAAAATACAGTAAAGAAATCATTTCGGAATAGAAGAGAATAAAAGATTAAAAGCATTTAGAAGAAATCTAGTAGAAGGAATAAAAGATATTCATAAACTGCATCAACCAGATGGTATCTATATATACAGATAAAGAAACTATTAGACAAAGAAAAAGTGATCATATTGAAAGATTTTTATGAAAAAGAATGGCTCAAGGAAAGATGGCTTTATGATTGAAATAACAATGCCATTGGCATTAAAGCAAGAGGAAAACATTAATTAACACCCTTAATAGTCCTATTTAATAGATGATTATAAATTGGACGGTGGTGGTGCAAATGACCAATTACTAGTTATGGAAGCACATATACAGGGTGATTCATTAAGAATGTTCAATCTCTGAGTTGTAATAAATTCTAGATCTTATATTAATATTTAATCCAAATCACTAAAATAAACTGTGGCTCGTTACCGAGTTACAGGGTGTTTTATTTAAAAATTTAATATTTTTTTACCCTTCCCAAATTCTACGCCACTGGCGGAATTGCTATTTTAGCGCAATATTTAGATTCTCCAATACTTTCTATATAAATAATATACTCTTCATTCTTAACGATAAAGTCATTAGTTTTCGAGATACAGTAAGGTCTCTTTTTATGCGGATTTTTTTAATGCGATTTTTAAGTTATGCGGTTTGTATTTCATCCAAAAATTTCTATTATTAATAACTAGTATAATTAATATTAACTACATATTTCCATCCAGATGTCATTAATCTGAGGGTTTGCAATTCGGGCATTCCCCATGATGTAGCATGTAGCTTGAGCTATTACATCAATCTGAGTTTCACATTGAAAGTTAAAAGGTATAACCTGTAATTCTTTTGAAATTAAATTTAAATGTTTAAGTCATGGACGTATAAATAAAGATATCTTTATTTATACGTCCATGGTTTAAGTATTTAAGAGTTTAAATGTTGCTGATTTCAAGTTGCAGTATAAAAAACAGCACATATTGATTTCTGGATTGAAACATTTAATCAAGTGTCGTAAAGTTTTATGTTTAATTAAAGAGGTTTTTGCAATTTCAATATCGTTAGTCTGCGTTTTTAATTCCTTCTTTAAGATTTTATTTGGCCTTCTTCTTCTTCTTCTTCTTCTTTTTATATAGACATTACTCTGTCTGTTTTTCAGTGTGCCTCCAGTAAGTTGTCATTCCATCTTTTTCGTGGTCTTCCCACTGATCGTCTTCCTATTGGGGAACTGTCTCTCGCCGTCCTTACTACTCTATTTGTTGTCATTCGGCTTATGTGGTATTTCCATTCTACTCTTCTGCTTTTCACCCAGTTATTAATGTTGTCTACCTTGCATTTCCTTCGTATATCTGCACTTCTAGCTCTATCCCACATCGTCTTACCATCGATTTTTCGCAATTTTTTCATCTCTGCTGTTTCTAGCATTCTTTTTGTCCTTTCTGTATCAGCTCGTGTTTCTGCCGCGTATGTCATTATTGGTCTGATGACTGTTTTGTAAATTCTGCCTTTCACTTCTTTTCCGATGTTTTTATTTCTCCATATTGTTTCATTCAGGCAACCTGCGGCTCTGTTTACTTTATTCACCTGATCTTCCACTCCTGTTTCGAGCTTTCCGTAGCTGCATAGTGTGATGCCTAGATATTTAAACTCCATGACTTGTTCTATTATTTGACCATCCAGCTCTAATTTACACCTTATTAGATCTGCTGTTATAACCATGCATTTAGTCTTTTTTGGGGAAATTAACATGTTAAATTTTCTAGCGGTTATATTAAATTCGTGCAGCATACGTTGTAAATCATCTTCACTTTGAGAGATTAGTATTGCGTCGTCTGCGTAGCAGATTATTTTAAGTTGTTTTTCTCCCATTTGGTATCCTTTTTTTGTTCTTACTTTTTTTTATTATTTCGTCCATGATCAGGTTGAACAACAGAGGACTCAGGGAATCTCCCTGTCTTATCCCATTGCCAGCTTCAATTGGGTCAGTTAGTTCTTCATCTACTTTTACTTTTATTGTGTTGTTCTGGTAGATATTTTCGATCGTTTTAATTATTCCTAGAGGCATCACACTATGCAGCTACGGAAAGCTCGAAACAGGAGTGGAAGATCAGGTGAATAAAGTAAACAGAGCCGCAGGTTGCCTGAATGAAACAATATGGAGAAATAAAAACGTCGGAAAAGAAGTGAAAGGCAGAATTTACAAAACAGTCATCAGACCAATAATGACATACGCGGCAGAAACACGACCTATACAGAAAGGACAAAAAGAATGCTAGAAACAGCAGAGATCAAAAATTTGCGAAAAATCGATGGTAAGACGATGTGGGATAGAGCTAGAAGTGCAGATATACGAAGGAGATGCAAGGTGGACAACATTAATAACTGGGTGAAAAGCAGAAGAGTAGAATGGAAATACCACATAAGCCGAATGACAACAAATAGAGTAGTAAGGACGGCGAGAGACAGTTCCCCAATAGGAAGACGATCAGTGGGAAGACCACGAAAAAGATGGAATGACAACTTACTGGAGGCACACTGAAAAACAGACAGAGTAATGTCTATATAAAAAGAAGAAGAAGAAGAAGAAGGCCAAATAAAATCTTAAAGAAGGAATTAAAAACGCAGACTAACGATATTGAAATTGCAAAAACCTCATTAATTAAACATAAAACTTTACGACACTTGATTAAATGTTTCAATCCAGAAATCAAAATGTGCTGTTTATTATACTGCAACTTGAAATCAGCAACATTTAAACTCTTAAATACTTAAACATTTAAATTTAATTTCAAAAGAATTACAGGTTATACCTTTCAACTTTCAATGCGAAACTCAGATTGATGTAATAGCTGCATGCTACATCATGTAACAAGGTGAATACCCGAATTGCAAACCCTCAGATTAATGACATCTGGATGGAAATATGTAGTTAATATTAATTATACTAGTTCTTAATAACAGAAATTTTTGGATGAAATACAAACCGCATAACTTAAAAATCGCATTAAAAAAATCCGCATAAAAAGAGACCTTACTGTATCTCGAAAACTAATGACTTTATCGTTAAGAATGAATAGTATATTATTTATATAGAAAGTATTGGAGAATCTAAATATTGCGCTAAAATAGCAATTCCGCCAGTGGAGTAGAATTTGGGAAGGGTCAAAAATTCACTGTCTCCTGTCGTACGCCTCTGATAGTAGCCAGAAACGTTTATTTATCATAATTTAGTGAAGTGTATAGTACCTCCACTTTCTGACAAGTATGACAAGGATATGTCAAATAGTTTAAAAGTCCTGCGTAAAAATAGTTATTAAATTTTTAAATAAAACACTCTGTAACTAAGTAACAAGCCACAGTTTATTTTAGTGGTTTGGATTAAATATTAATTAATATAAGATCTAGAATTTATTACAACTCAGAGATTGGACATTCTTAATGAATCACCCTGTATATGTGCTTCCATAACTAGTAATTGGTCATTTGCACCACCACCGTCCAGTTTATAATCATCTATTAAATAGGACTTTTAAGGGTGTTAATTAATGTTTTCCTCTTGCTTTAATGCCAATGGCATTGTTATTTCAATCATAAAGCCATCTTTCCTTGAGCCATTCTTTTTCATAAAAATCTTTTTCTGTATAAATGGATAACGTCCTTTAATTTGACCCTGTCAAATGCCTTCTTAAGGTCCACGAAACATAAGTATGCCGGTTTGTTGTATTCTAACGATTTTTCTTGAATCTGCCTCATTATAAATATAGCGTCGGTGCATGATCTTCCCGACCTAAAACCTTGTTGTTCTTCTGCTAATGTTATAATTTTATTCAGTTTGTTTGTTATCACTTTCGTCGTTAATTTTAGTGTTGTGTTTAATAAATTAATTCCTCTGTAATATTCCTGTAATATTCCATATTTGGCCTAATGGGAAAAAAACATCGCACATACAATTTTTGGTGGACAAACGTCCACCATTTTATGTGATTTTAGAAAACTACGGAACGTATCCCTACTTTTTCAATGCAAGTAAAGTCTTTTTTTATGCGATTTTTTTATATGCGCTTTTCTGCAGAACCTTTCCACCGCATAAAACGAGACCTTACTGTATTTGAAATTGAAAATGAAACGGCACAGGTATTTTGATGTATTGTGCCCCTTCATTTTTAACTTCAACTATCTCGAGAACTAATAACTTTATCGTTACGAATGAAGAGTACATTATTTAAATAGAAAGTATTGGAAAATTTAAATATTGTGCTAAAACAGCAATTCCGCCAGTTGCGAAGGATCAACCATTTACTGCATGTCCCCTGTCGTACTCCTCTGGTAGTATCCAGAAACGTGTATTTATCATAATTTAGTAAACTATATGGTAAAGCTCTTTTCATGAGCATTTTTCAGTGCGTCACAAATGATAGAAAAAAAGGTAAGTCCGTGATAATACACATTTATAACATTTATTCTAACATGACATTTAAGTTAAATCTGACAGTTGTCACATTTTATTTGCAATTTGGCATAAAAACAAATCAATTGTGTTTATTGCATTTATAAAATGGTATTTTCTTTGATTTGTATAGTCTTATAAATTGTACAGATTATATTCGTAGATATATTATATAATTCGTAAATAATTTTTTTTTTCGATTATATCGCCATCTATCGACAACCAGAATAAATGTTATAAATGTCTCTAATCACAGACGTACCTTTTTTTCTGTCGCATACAATTTAATGCGTTAGAAAGAAATCGAAAAACTGTGACGCACTGAAAGATGCTCATGAGAAAAAGAATACCTACACTTTCTGTCAAGTATGACAGGGATATGTCAAATACATAGTTTTAAAGTAATGCCTTTTAAAGGTTGCCTAAAGTACAGCCTACACTGTTTCTTTGTCTTTAAGAGTGTGAAACAAAGATAACTATTAACTATGTTTACTATAAGTGTCAAACTAACATTGTCCGATATAAGGTTATGTAAGATGTTTTTTTGTTTATTTTTTTCTTCTTCTTTTATGGCCTTTATGAATTATGCCCATTTAGCCAGCAACATTCCTTCAAATTAACGCCTAATTAAACCTACCATACAACAAGACCAATCAAGGATAGGGCAGGAAAAGTGAAGTTGGTAAAAAAATAAACTGTTCTTAAAATATAAACTAAACAAATAAAATATAATTTGAAAACAATAATTTGACATTATAAATTTAACCTACAATATTATGACAGACGCCAGTTACCATTTACCATCTGATCAAATATAATAATGACGTCATATTTATATAATCGTCACTACTTCTAGCCAATAAAATGCTCGCTGTAATAGGAATGGCATGTCAAAAAAATCTGATTATTCCCTATATATTTTTTCAAATTTAGAATATGGCAACAAGGGGAAAATTACTTGCATTCCTTATTGTTTGACTTCTAGTAGTTTTCTCAGGATTCGAAAAAAATGAATACATTTAAAAAACATTGAAAATTTTGACATGCGTCAATATTTTGCATTTTGCTCCGTTCCCCTTAAATTTGAATACTGGTTTTATTCATGGTCTAAGAGCTGGAAGCGGATTTTGTGCGTGATAAGTAATATGGAAAAACTATACGGGGCTATGTTGAATTAGTTGTGTACATGACTTTCCCCAACGGCCGGAAACCAGAGTGGGGGACGAGGGTAGTTATAAGGGGTCAAACTCGAGGTTTTTATTATCCTTTTTGTGACGCTCATGATCGAGATAGTGCACCAAAATTTGGGAATAAGTAGGTCATGACGTAACTAAGTAAAATCTCTAGGGGTGGAACGCTGCGTGGCCGACAAAGGGGTGAGAGTAGGAGTGAATATAAAAAATATAAGGGGTTTTCTGCGACGTTCGTGATTCAGATAGTGCACCAATATTTGGGAATAAGTAGACTATGACATAACTAAGTAAAATCCCCAGAGCCGGAAACTAGAGGGGGTGACGAGGGTAGTTATAAGGGGTCAAAGTCACGGTTTTTATTATTTTTTTTGTGACGCTCATGATCGAGATAGTGCACCAAAATTTGGGAATAAGTAGGTCATGACGTAACTAAGTAAACTCTCCAGGGGTGGAAGGCTGCGTGGCCGACAAAGGGGTAGGGCAGGGGTGAATATAAAAAATATAAGGGGTTTTTTGCGACGTTCGTGATTGAGATAGTGCACCAAAATATGGGAATAAGTAGACCATGACATAACTAAGTAAAATTCCCAGAGGCGAAAACCAGACTGGGGGACGAGGGTAGTTATAAGGGGTAAAAGTCGCGGTTTTTATTATTTTTTTTGTGACGCTCATGATGGAGATAGTGCACCAAAATTTGGGAATAAGTAGATCATGACATTACTAAGTAAAATCTTCAGGCGCGGAACGCTGCGTGATGGATAAATGTTGTGCTGCGTCACAAACAAAATAATACAAACTGCGACTATGACCCCTTAAAACTACCCTCATCTCCAACTCTGGTTTCCGCCCCTGGAGATTTTGCTTAGTTATGTCATGATCTACCTACTCCCAAGTTTTGGTTCACTATCTCGATCACGAACGTCACAAAAAATCCCTTATAATTTTTATATTCACCCCTGCCCCCACCCCTTTGTCGGCCATGCAGCGTTCCGCCCCTGGAGATATTACTTAGTTACGTCATGACCTACTTATTACCAAATTTTGGTGCATTATCTCGATCATGAGCGTCACAAAAAAAAAATAATAAAAACCGCGACTTTGACCCCTTATAACTACCCTCGTCCCCCACTCTGCTTTCCGGCCGTTGGGGAAAGTCATGTACACAACTAATTCAACATATCCCCGTATAGTTTTTCCATATTACTTATCACGGCACTTATCACTTATCAAGTAATATGGAGTTTGGCATGTGAAATGTGTCTATTGTATATTGATAATTATGACCCCTTTCAGGCTGACACCTCAGTGGATACAGGAAGTAGCAATAAGGGATGAAAGGGGAAAGTTAGTGTAGTCTTTAAAGGTTTTCACCTCCTATTTTGTTAAACCTCCATCGATTTGCATGAAAATTGGTGACTAGTTAGAACATACCTCAGGAAATAAAAATTATTTGGTGCCAACTTGCACTTTTACCTTGGGGGTGGATACCACCCCTTCTCTGGGGGTGAAAAGGATTTTATTAAAAATAACCCCACAAATCGATAGAGGGACAAATTATAAGTAAAATTTGTTATATCATGTTATTAAAATAAATCAATAGATTTTGAGTTATTAAAGATCAAAGATTTGTCTGTTTAAGAGCGCATGCGTGAAGTTACGGATGATAAAAAGAACATATTAATTAATTGTATGTTACTAAAATATTATTTTTATATTATTTCGATATTATAAATTTAGCAAAAGTGTATTCGAATATGTCAATAAATGTACCCACTATTTTACATCCCCAGTTTCTGGACATATTCAGTTTATAATGAAAAAAAAAATTCAATTAAATATCGAAATAATATAAAAATAATATTTTACTAACATACAATTAATTAACATGTTCTTTTTATCATCCGTAACTTCACGCATATGCTCTTAAATAGACAAATCTTTGATCTTTAATAACTCAAAAAGTATTGATTTATTTTAATAACATGATATAACAAATTTTAAAATTTTACTTAAAATTTGTCCCTCTATCGATTTGTGGGGTTATTGTTAATAAAATAGTTTTCACCCGCGGGAAGGGGTGGTATTCACCACCAGGGTAAAAGTGCAAGTGGCACCAAATCAGTTTTGTTTCTTGAGGTATGCTCTAAGTCTAAGTAGTCACCAATTTTCATGCAAATCGATGGCGGTTTAACAAAATAGGAGGTGAAAACCTTTAATGACTGCACTAACTTTCCCCTTTCATCCCTTATTGCTACTTCCTGTATCCACTAAGGTGTCAGCCTGAAAGGGGTCATAATTGTCAATATACAATTGACACATTTCACAAGAAAAACTCCATATTACTTATGACGATGATTTTTCGGCTCTAGCTCTCCGTCTATTATCTCTCCGACTAACATTTTTGTCTATATTTCATTTAAACGACATTTTTTGATAGCTCCCTTCAATAAATATTTATCATACTGAGGAATGGTTAAGAAAACCTATATGTTGACTTTTTATAGATATCTCTTTTTTAACATATTTATACATACAAATATTATACAAACAAAAATACATTTTTCGTGGTTATCATATATTTTGAGCGTGCATCGTCCGATAAGCTAAATATTCTTTATACATTCAGTCGTATACTTCTGTCTTGTGAATGTATGTAGATTGAAGTAAGTGAAAGAATAGATAGTGTAAATCTTCGAATAGTGTACTAAATAAAATAGATTGGTAAGTTTAATAAATCGATTATTTTAACTATTACCAGAGAACGGCAGTTCTCGCCAGTGACGCACACCAACACCCCCTACACGCGACACTATATATACACACACGAAATTTTCGATTTTCTAAATCTGACTGATTTGAAAGATGGGCCAAGTCCCATCTTAAAGTTCAGGAAAAGACTCACCCATTCATATGTATCCATTTTGATCCAAGGGTTTGGATTTCATGGCCCTTTCTATTTAGGGTCTGTTTTTCGTTCTCGTCCCCAAAACTCCCAAAAGCTTCAAGAATTTAAGTCCGACCTTTGCGGCTTCTAATAGTACTGATCATTACCTTTCCAACGCATGTCTAATTTTGAAAATCGGTTATACCATTCAAAAGTTACCGAGCTCAGAAGTATGACTCAATTTTTATTTAAAAAAGGGAAAATGTTTGTGGATATCTATGTGTGTTTAAAAGTTAAACCGATTTGAATTTTTTTTCTGTGTTTGAAGAGGGGGTCAGGGCCGATTCAGAACCGGTGTAGTTTGTGACTTTTGACCACCCATAAGCCAACTAGAGGACTTGGTAGGTACAAAACGGCATATTTTTTGGGGGTATATATCTTCGAATCAAGAAGAGACAGGAGAACCGCAAATACACCAAATCAATAGTGTTGAGTTAAGCTTTCAAATGGTGTTTAAGCCGTCAGGATCAGACATATACACGGCTCAGTATAACCGAAAAACTGAAAAACTATACTTTGAAAATTTTGGTTTTTCGACAATTACTCAAAATTTCAACCTACGAATTGCGCCAATAACTGAGCGTTTGTAGAAGGACTCTAGACGAATCTAACGGTGTATACGTCATATCCGGGAAAATTCGAGTTTTTAAGTTATAGGCTTCAAAGTATGATCAAATCTATTTCCTACGGGAAAAACGGTTTCTCAAGCTCAATAATTCCTGTAATAGCTTCAGTTATCATACTTGACCTTAGATTTTAGATCCATCAGATACTACTGGTAAATACGATACAAACTCATGTTTACTGATCAAAATCGGTTAAGCCTTTTAGAAGTTATTAAGCTACAAAGTATAATCCAATTAACGATTATTCCCGAAATGGTTTATGTAGTTGTAAATTTGATCTGGCAACGGGCAATCCGACTTCATTTACCGGTCATCTCAATATTTTTTTTTCAATCTTTTCGATCTATTCGATCTATACATTCGATGGATACTAGATCATTTGGGAGATAATGCAACAAAGGTGACCATTTATAAAGCTTGACGGGTAATAGAGGAACATTGCATTCAACTTCATACATTTAATTTATAAATAACTTTGAAAAACTCCTGATACAAGAACAAAAAACCGCTAACTAAACGCCTTAAAAATGAGTGGCGCATACAATATTCCAGCAACAAAAGATCTGATATGAATATTACGTGGCGCGAAAATGTATTTTCATTTTGATGTAAAACAAAATTCTAGTTTTATTTTAAAAGATTTTTCATTAATATTTGTTAAATTTGAAGTAAACGCGCCACAAAAGAGTTTCAAAATTTAAACTGTATCAAAGTTACTCTTTTGTGGCGCGTTTACTTCAAATTTAACAAATATTATGGAAAAATCTTTTAAAATAAAACTATAATTTTGTTTTTTATCAAAATGAAAATACTTTTCGCGCCACGTAATATTCATATCAGATCTTTTGTAGCTGGAATATTGTATGCGCCACTCATTTTTAAGGCGTTTAGCAGTTTTTTATTCTTGTTTTAAACAATAAAGTAAATTAGTCATTGACAACTCAGCTACAACTTTACCATGGCCTTTTCCGGAGCATCTTCGCAGGAATGGAATCTATGAAACTCCCTTCTGTCCGTGTAATGATTTGAACCATGTATTCCTTTTTTTTCTGTCACATACAATTTAATGCGTTAGAAAGAAATCGAAAAAATGTGACGCACTGAAAGATGATCATGAGAAAAAGAATACAACACTTATTATAATATTTGTCGGAGATTGAATTGACTTAAAAATCAGATGAAAACCTTTAAAAATCAACCCATTTATATTTTAAATAATTGACCTCAACGAACAAAATATATTTTTTACATTGCTTGTGTCTTGCTATGAAATTTTTAGAAGAATAACGTAATTAAAATTTTAAAATAGAATTTTACCAAAACGTTGAAAATTCGGATGGCCCGGAAGCGTTGTCCGGGACGCCGGGACACGACTTTGTAATTCGGGGCATGTCCCGGATTTTTCGGACTAGTTTCGTGGGAGGATAAAGGATTACTTTATTTGGAAGGATTTCATTGAGTGGTCCCTGTTTAGGATTTTGTCCTCTTCAGGTATGGCAGAAAAAGCAAACAGTCCGAAAAACACCGGGGCAAGGTGTGGCGCCAGACGGTGGTGGTTCGCCGACTATTTTCTATGGCAAAAATTGAGTGAATAGTAAATGAGTATATTATATCGAAAAACTTTGATTTTTCGATATAAAACTAACACTTTCGATAGCGAATAAATCGAAAACTATTAATTTTATCAAAAATATTTATAGAACATTTTTTGCTTAGAATGAATGTTTTTATCAATTTTTGCGGTCAAAATATATTTAAAAATTTCCACCTCCAGATGGGGTGGCAATCACCCCCATCCGTAAAAGCGCCTTCCGGCATCATACAGATTTTGATCCTTGGACTATCCACTACTTATTCTCAAATTTTCCAGCAAATCGATCCATACTATAAAAATTGCGAGGTGAAAAGCTTCGGTTCCTGGACTATTTGTAAGTTACTACAACCCTCTATTTGTTTTCCCGATTGAACCAAACTACGCTCACATTCTTTATATAATTTGACGTTTGGGTTAAACGTACAAATTGTGACACATCCACCAGTGTCTCTTTACCACGTTTTCCGTAAATCGTAGGTGGTCTCGTCCTGTACTTTTAATTTTTATCAGTCGAGAAAAAGAGTAATGGACAAGATATTTGAATGGAGATATGGATATCCGTTTCTTTTTCTGAATGGATGTTCAATTTCACCTACGCCGTAAATGTTTCGAATTCCGAATCGGTTGGTGCGAGGCTATTTATCATCCAGGGTAGGCTTCGTTCGCACGGTTAAAAGTGTGAAAAGTATGTAAACTGTAAACAATCAAACAAAATATTGAATAAAAAAATAAAGCAAGAAACACAAATACAGAATAAATACAGCAATAAATACAGAAACACAAATTATTTAATTTGTAAAGAATAAATTTGTAAAAATAAGAAGAGCAAAAAATGAATGGCTTAAGCAACAATGTATCGATCTAGAACATTTACAACGACAGCACGACGACCATAATTTACATAAAAAGCTTAAGGAGACTGCTGGAATATACAGAAAACGAAGACCAACTACCATAGTTAATCAGGATAACCAGATAGTGCTAGGTGAAAAAGAGAAAATTCATATATGGGAAAACTATATCCAGGAGCTCTTTCATGACGAAAGACTCATGAGTGAAGTTTATACAGACGACCAGCTGACTGGTCCTTCAATCACTAAAGAGGAGATAAAAAAGGCAATATTATATTCAAAAAACAATAAGGCACCTGGACCAGATGAAATTCCTTCAGAAATACTCAAACTACTGGATGAAAGGAGAATTTCAGCACTACATAAAATATTTAATTTTATTTATGAAACTGGTTGCTATCCTCAACAGTGGTTGCTCTCTACATTTATTCCCCTACCCAAAAAAGGCAATGCAAAAAGATATGAGGATCACAGACTCATTAGCCTGATAAGTCACACTTTAAAAATATTCTTAAAAATACTACATCAAAGATTATACAAATAATGTGAATGGGACATTATTGATTCTCAGTTTGGGTTTAGGCAAGGTTTAGGAACAAGAGAAGCAATAGTAGCAACACAGGTGTTGGTCCAAAATTGTACCGATCAGAGGAAGGTCGTGTTCCTGTGCTTTTTAGATTACGAGAAAGCGTTTGATCGTGTCCAACATCACAAGTTAATGCAGATCCTCAAGAAGGTTGATATAGACCAAAAAGACATAAGATGCATTGAAAACTTGTACTGGTATCAGACAGCCCAATTAAAAATAGACAATTCTATATCCAAACCCATACATATAAGAAGGGGTGTTCGGCAGGGATGTGTGCTTTCCCCTCTTTTATTTAACATTTATTCGGAAGCCATATTTCAAGAGTCTTTGGAAGATGCAGAGATGGGAATTAAAGTGAATGGGGTATTGATCAACAACATACGATATGCTGATGATGCTGTCTTAATTTGTGACAACATAGCAGATCTTACAACAACTTGTCACTATAATCGGAGAATACAGTAAGCGAATGGGATTAGAGATTAATACCAAAAAGACCAAATTCATGATTATCTCCAGAAACTTGGATGCATTTGAAAACTCCACCATAACATGGACAAAAACTTTCCATTGAAAGAGTGAGCAAATTTAGATACCTGGGAACGTGGCTTTTTGAAGACTGGGCATCGGACAGGGAAGTAAAATGTCGCATTGAGCAAGCTCGACAAGCTTTCGTAAAATTTAGGAAGGTACTTACCTGTTCAGAGTTCGATCTTACACTGAGACTAAGGTTTACTAAGTGCTACTTGTGGTCGGTGCTGCTATATGGCATAGAGGGCAGGACACTCAAAACGAGGGATAGAAACAGATTAGAAGCCTTCGAAATGTGGGTTTATCGCCGTATCCTAAAGATACCATGGACAGCGAAAGTCACAAATGTAGATGTCCTTAAAAGAATCGACCAAGAGCGCCAACTTTTCGAAAACATCAAGAAAAGGAAAACGGCGTATTTGGGTCACATCATGCGAAACGAAAAATACCAGTTCCTTCAACTTATAATCCAGGGTAAAATTGAAGGCAAGAGAGGAATAGGACGCAAGAAAATGTCCTGGCTCCGAAACATAAGGCAATGGACAGGTATTAACGACATACAGTATCTGATACACATTGCAAGAAACAGAAGAGTTAATGGAAAATGTGATCGCTAACATCCATTAGTGTATTTGCATCTGAAGAAGAAGAAGAAAGAATAAATTGTAAAATATAACTATTTAACATTGTTCTTAAAAATTTCCTTTTCTGAAACTGTTTATAATATAAACATATTATGAGATTACAGTGAATTATCCAGAGAGTACAGAGAACGGTAGTTCTCGTGAATGGAGAACTTCCCCCCCCCCCCTTCCCATTCACTGCATGCATTATATTATCCATCCGACACTATAACAGGGTGTATCATTAAGGCCATGGGTACATAATTCGCAAATATTTTACGGCTATCCCTACTTTTTCTGTATTTACACGGCAAATTACGTGTAGTAAAATTTACACTGGTATGGATATGTAAGCATTACTAGAATGTCATTCTGCTTGAAAATGTCATGATTAACTTTAAAGAGATGGCTTTTGAATATTCTTGGATAACTGTTATTTGTATAATTGCAAATTATTAATAAATGTGATAATTTTTTCACTAACTATGTATTCAGTGATTGTAATAATTTATATGTATAACAAAAACTAATACTCAATCGAGAAAAGAGGAAAAGTGTTAAAGTGATTTTTTAATAATATATTGTTACTATGGAACGCTTACAATTTTGAACATCTTTAACAACAAAATACTTGGATCACAGAATATATTATCCTGATGTATTCTGTGCTTGGATCTTCCACAAATAATACACAATAAATAAATTTTTATTAAGTTCACGTCTTAAATCAATTATTTATCAAATACACTTTATATCAATATTATTTAATCAACAACTCAAAATATTCCCGATGCCATGTCAAATATTTAAAATTGTCACTGATTGTCAATGTCTGACTGACAATATTCTATTCGACTGAGTGCGTTGTAAGACAAAGATAGATTTGGAAATATTACCACGGACATGGTGTCCATTTTTTTCGAATTGTGAAAAAACTAATATATACTTTTAAAAAATTTAAACGCAGAATGAAAGAATAAATTATTACCGAGGGCCGAAAGTCCCTTAGAATAAATAAAAAGTTTATTTTGAATGAGATTTGAAATTAAAAATCACACTAAATTTTCTCTTAGTTTTTCACTTCTGTAACTTATTAAAATAAACATTATAGAAGTTCTCAGGGACTTTCGGCCCTCACTAATAACGTAATCTTTCATTCTGCGTTTAAATTTTTCAAAAATACTTATTAGTTTTCTCAGGATTCGAAAAAAATGAATCCCCATTTGAATAGCATTGGTGGAAATGGTGGTATAGTAGGAAAAGGTGAAATGGTGGTTATGCATTGATACTATGTTGTAGTCTCATCTTTTGTGAACCATTTATTTTTTAATTTCTCTGATATCTTTAATAACAAAGAAACTAGACGGTTTTACTTTTTAATATGTGTTTTAACTGACGACTGCGATACGTGAGGAGGTCATGTCTTATTATACCACTAAGACGAAATTATTTCCTATATATAGTGCGAAAGAAAAAGAGTGTTCAAAGAAAAAGAATATGTGTAATGTATGTACCTCTCGATATTTAAAGAGACTCCAGGTAGACACCGAATCCGTATTAAAAATCCACAAGGAAAAAGTTTTCCTGTAGTTGGCTGTATACCATGTAATACAAAAAACAGTAAAATCCTTTATAAAAGGTATATATTTAAAATCCCTAAAAAGTTTTCGACTGGTTTACCAGTCATCATCAGTGCTTACCTAAAATGAATATAACCTGGCAAAATAATGCAAAGATTTGAGAATTTTGACTACGATTAAGAAAAGTTGTAGGTTATACTCACGTGAAGTATACATGCTAACCACTAAGATATAATATAACAAAAATATGAGGGTCAAAGCCCTGTATAAGTACTCCATCAAGGAAACATAGGTAGAAAATGCTAACTTAAGCGTGGATGTTTGAAATATATTTACTAATATGCCCCAGGTAACATCTGAGTCATATCACAGCTCAGATGTTACCTGGGGCATATTAGTAAAAATATTTCAAACATCCACGCTTAAGTCAGTATTTTCAATCGATGTTTCCTTGATGGAGTACTTATACAGGGCTTTGACCCTCATATTTTTGTTATATTATATCTTAGTGGTTAGCATGTAAACTTCACGTGAGTATAACCTACAACTTTTCTTAACCGTAGTCAAAATTTTCAAATCTTTGCATTATTTTACCAGGTTATATTCATTTTAGGTAAGCACTGATGATGATTTTTAAACCAGTCGAAAACTAGTTATGTGATTGTGATTAGCCCTTTTTAGGGATCTTAAATATATACCTTTTATAAAGGATTTTACTGTTTTTTGAATCCGTATTACTTTCAGGGAAATTCCACCCCAAAACATCATAGAGCCTCCGTTAAACAATCTCTTCTCTCTTATGTTATTTTTTAGTGTTAATTTAGTTTTGTTTCAGTTAAAATACATGTTAAGGAGTAAAACCACCTATTTTCTTTGTTATTTTCTTTATCTTTAAAAAGCTAAAGATATCAGGGAGATTAAAAAAACAAAATGTTCACAAAACATAATACTACAATACGATTCCGATCTATACACAGATTTGTACCTCGTTCCCCCTACAGGGTGTTTCAAACTTAACATAAGAAAAACATTACTTTTCTTCCACCCGGTATAAGTACAAAAAATAATTTTAATTAAATCTTTGCACAACTGTGTAAATACTAAAGAAATATCTAAGATAAAAAAAATTAGCGAAATTCGTTAATCCGTTCACGAAAAAATCAATTATGGAAATGAGCATACATTTTCTATATCATTTAAGTTAACTTATGACTTACAGTGTAGTGGAAATTTTTAATCCAACACCCAACATCAGCATTCACGCTCCAACTTTCTTAGTAATACCACTAGTGGTACTACTGTCGTATTACTAGTGGTACCACTAACCCAATCGCCCCATTCACGGCCTGATTTTAGATCCAACATCGAAAGTAGTACCACTAGAGGTACTACAAACCAGAGCGTGAATGGCCCGCCCAAGATGACATGCAAAGACTGCAGACCAGAGGTGTAAACCAGGATGATCCTAAGGGGTAAGGGTTACAACTACTTGATGGTCTCTGGGAGGTATTGAATAGTAATGGTGTTAAGCGTATAGAGCTCAATGTACATCCAAAAGGGCGGTTATAACCCCCAAAACCACCCCCTGGTTACGCCTATGCTGCAGACGTAAATAATGGTCACCTGCAGGGTTCATGCACCCGGGACGTCCTGGAACTGGTCTTCTTCTGTAACTTCCACTTTCTCTATACCTTCTTCAAGCTTTTGAAAGTCAGGATTTGTAGATTCCCTGAAAATCAGCAATATATTACTGCGATCTTCCATCTTCAATTAGAGCTACGATTTCGGCCGTTTGTTCTGACGTTAAATTACTCATTTTTTTCTAATAACGCAGCTCCTCATTGAAAAATCAAGCAGACAGTGCACAGATCAAATTTGCGAACACAAAAATGTCCAACACAAATATTCTCTCTTATCAGCGTTTTGTTTAACTTTTTTTTTGACAAAAACACTCTTAACTTGAAATGTTTGGTTTACAAAATAAGAATATGGGTTTGTAGCCTCCTAAAGGAGACCACAGACTAGTATTGTAACTTTCTGCAATAAATTAAAAATTACTTTTAAGGGGATGGGTACGAACTTTCGGCTTCAATGCTATTTAAATGGGGTTCATTTTTTTCGAATCCTAAGAAAACTAAAATTTAAAGGCAGAATGAAAGATTACGTTATAACCGAGGGCCGAAAGTCCCTGAAATATTCTTTACTCACAATCGGTTAGTAATTTAAGGATTTCTAACCTTTGAAGTAATCAGGAAGCAACTTATTACTTACTTTACTTTCCCAGCTAGCCGGGAAAGTACTTTCCCGGCTAGCATCTGTTACTTTTCTACCTGCAAATGTCAATGTAATTTTTGATTAAAAGATGGTTTAGAAAGAATAGAATCCACTCAACATTTATTTAATTAAGAAACAACAACAGCAATAACAAAAAGAAAACTATTTGGAATTATAAATATTAATAGTTACATTGGAATTATGATTACTATTAACGGTTAAATAAGACCTTGTTCCTCAAAATTATGAGTTTCAGAAATAGATGATGACGCCGACGTTTCTGGATTTTCTACATGAGACAACATATTAGCAATTTTTATTGTTACTTAAAATAATTCATCTTATCACATAATGAAAATGGATACAGATATTTGAAACGAAATTATTATTGGTAGATTGTGAGTATTAGAAATCCATAAACTACTAACCGATTGTGAGTAAAATAGTATACAAACCTCGCGGGAACTCATTCTAGCCTCGCGTCTGTAGTTTACCTTAGTGCTTCGCACCTCGGTAAACTACCTTGCCGCTCGGCTGAAATAGAGTACTTTAGTACTTTCCCGCTAGGTATGTAATATACTATTAATGTTAATTTTAATAAGTTACAGGGCTGAAAAACTAAGAGAAAATTTTAATTTCAAATAGTTCATTCAAAAGAAACTTTTTATTCATTCTAAGGGACTTTCGGCCCTCGGTAACAAAGTAAACTTTCATTCTGCGTTTAAATTTTTCAAAAATACTTATTAGTTTTCTCAGGATTCGAAAAAATGATTACATTTAAAAAACATTGAAAATTTTGACAGGCGTCAAAATTTTGTATTTGTTCCTTTCTTCTTAAACTTTGTTTCTGTTTTAAAAATTATGCGATACATTTTGAGATTGGTGTAGGTATATTCATATTAGGCCTGGATCCCGCGTACCAAAAAAAAGTTGATTAATAGCAACCTGAAAATGTGTTAATAGCTTAACGGTGTCTCGTATGGGAACAAACTTTGATGTATGGGAACACTGGAACAGGTGAAGTTTTAATTGTGGAACAAGTTAAAAATTTAGAACGTCAGACTACGAAAACGTCCCATGTATTTTGTCGGACAGAACTTCCAATTGATTTGTTACCCTTTCATTAAACTCTCATGCAAAAATCGGACTGGTATTTATCACCAACTGGGCATTTTAAGTACACGTAGAACATGTCAAATGGCAGGGATTATGACAGGAGATAAATAGCAGTCTGATTTTTGCATGAGAGTTTAATGAAAGGGTAACAAATCAATTGGAAGTTCTGTCCGACAAAATGCATGGGGCGGTTTCGTAGTCTGACGTTTCAAATTTTTAACCTGTTCCACAATTAAAACTTCCCCTGTTCTAGTGTTCCCGTACATCAAAGTTTGTCCGAATAGACACCATTAAGCTATTAACAAATTTTCAGCTTGCTATTAATCAACTTTTTTTTGGTACGCAGGATCCAGGCCTATATTATGTCCATTACCAAAGCTTTGGGCTCTGAACGGGGTGTATCTAAACATTCCGTATATGTATTTGGAACCTAGGAGTTTTCTATTGGTTCGTTGCAGCACGCGGTCATATTTTAACCAATAGGCGGCGAGGTCCCAAACGCATTACGGAATGTTATTCGGTTCCAAATTCATATACGGAATATTAAATATTCGTACACCGAAAAAGATAAGTTTTTATTAGAGTCTGTTAAAAGGAGATTAATTTTAAAATACTTGTTACTGTATTATTAAATAAAAATAAAACAATTATAGTATTTGGAATGTTATTTGGTGTGAAATTCATATACGGTATGTTAAATATTCGTAGAACAAAAAGACGATTTTTATTAAAGCCAGTTAAAATGTGACTGGTTTTTAATAGTATATTATACAACGAGCATTTAATGATGGTCATTATGAAGCGAGTATAAGGGATACGAAACAAGCCGCCTAGCGGCGAGTTTCGTATAGAGTACGAGCTTTATAATGATAATTAAATGCAAGTTGTATACACGATTTTTTCTATGATCGTTCACAAAAAAAATATATTCAACTTTATTAATTTTGTAACGCAAACAAATTAAGTAGTTTGTCAGTCTGACAGTTTGTTTACATATTGAGAATAAATTGTCAAAGCGTATATATTTGACTCGCCATTGGTTACTGCGCGTGTGCCACCTTTATCGCAAATGTCATATCGCGATTCTATTGGTTAAAAATCTGTATCATATTGAAAATCTGTATCATAATGAAGTTCATTATGATACAGGTAGTGACATCATAATTGATATATTATAGTATGAGAATAGAAAAACTATTGTTAATGTATTATTAAAGATCCATAAGGAAAAAGGTTTTCCTGTAGTTGGCTGTATACCATATAATACAAAAAAACGAATAAAGTCCTTTAAGAAAGGTCTATATTTAAAATCGCTAAAAAGGGCTACATCACAGAACTAGTTTTCGATTGGTTGACCAATCATCATCAGTGCTTTCCTAAAATAAATATAACCTTATAAAATGGTGCAAAGGTTTTAAAATTTTGACTACGGTTAAAAAAAGTTGTACGTTATACTCACGTGATCTTACATGCTAACCACCAAAATATTTGTAATTATGTAATATATGTAAATAAAATTTGTAATATTATGTTTCGGTGGTTAGCATGGTAAGGACATATGAGTAGGTATAACCTACGACTTTTTTTAAACGTAGTCAAAATTTTAAAACCTCTGCATTATTTTATCAGGTTATATTCATTTTTGGAAAGCACTGATGATGATTGGTCAATCAATCTAAAACTAGGTCTGTGATGTAGCCCTTTTTAGTGATTTTAAATATAGACTTTTTATAAAGGACTTTATTCGTTTTTTTGTATTATATGGTATACAGCCAACTACAGAAAAACCTTTTTCCTTGTGGATCTTTAATACCTAATACATTAACAATAATTTTTCTATTCTCATACCATAATATATCAATTATGATGTCACTACCTGTATCATAATGAACTTCATTATGATACATATTTTCATTAGGATACAGATTTTTAACCAATAGAATCGCGATATGACATTCGCGATAAAGGTGGCACACGCGCAGTAACCAATGGCGAATCAAATACATACTCTTTGACACTTCTCAATATGTAAACAAACTGTCAGACTGACAAACTACTTAATTTGTTTGCGTTACAGAATTACTAAATTTGAATATATTTTCTTGTGAATGATCATAGAAAAAATCGTGTAAACAACTTGCATTTAATTATCATTATGAAGCTCGTACTCTATACGAAACTCGCCGCTAGGCGGCTCGTTTCGTATCCCTTATACTCACTTCATAATGACCATCATTAAATGCTCGTTGCATAATATACTATTAAAAACCAGTCTCATTTTAATTGGCTTTAATAAAAATCGTCTTTTTGTTCTACGAATATTTAACATACCGTATATGAATTTCGCACCAAATAACGTTCCAAATACTATAATTGTTTTATTTTTATTTAATAATACAGTAACAAGTATTTTAAAATTAATCTCCTTTTAACAGACTCTAATAAAAAGTTATCTTTTTCGGTGTACGAATATTTAACATTCCGTATATGAATTTGGAACCGAATAACATTCCGTATATGCGTTTGGGACCTCGCCGCCTATTGGTTAAAATATGACCGCGGGCTGCAACGAACCAATAGAAAACTCCTAGGTTCCAAATACATAACGGAATGTTTAGATGCGAACGGGGTAGGTAGCCCTGCTTAAGTAATTGTTACTTTTGATAGAACATTTAAAGTATTTTTAGTAAATTTTGAATATTTTTTATAGTAATGTGTCACTTTCTGTTGAAAAACGAGCTCATTTCGAAATTTGAGATTAACACAATATTTTTAATAAACGTAAATCTGATGATTTAATGATATGAGCAATAAATCTACAGGCGGGATATTATCACTCCGGTATCGAGTTGTTGGCTTGACGGGTTTCCACAATAAACATCGGATATAGATTCAAATATGTACATAAAAAGAATAACATCTGGTATTTATTGATAACCTTGCATTCCATCCTAATATTTCATGGTATTTTGTAGAGATAGATACGGTATTTATAGCATTTACACAGCTACAAATAGAAACGAATTTATCTCCAATAAGGAAAGACTTGTGTAGGTTATCTGTTATCGAAAATTCTTGAAAAGGCATAAATGTCACTTTAATACATAAATCATATTTGATGAATAAACGAAGAAACTACATATTCTTTACCTATACTCGTAATACCAGCTAACAAAAAGATTCATTAATTTTTCAAAAGCTCTTCATTTGCTTCCTCTGTTGAGGATATCACTGTTGATATACAGAGAGCAGGTAAAGGTTGGAATAAATTCATTTTTTCGTGAATGGGCCATTTTAGAGAAAAATCCCGAAATAGGTAGATTTTTATTTTTAACTTATGACTTTTTGGCAAATATATATCAATTTAGTGACGTCATCCATCTGAGCCTAATGACGTAATCGATGATTTTTTTAAATGAGAATAGGGGTCGTGTGATAGCTCATTTGAAAGGTTATTTAATTCTCTATTTAGTAGTGTAAACATTAACACACAATTTATACAGGGTGTCTAAAAAACGTTTTTTTTTATTAAATTAATTGACACAAAAAGAAGAATGTATGCAATTTATTTAATTCAAAATACATTTTATTGCTGTCAGAAAAAAGGCAGAAATGCTTATTTTGACAAATAAATATTATTTTTCGCTTAAATTCAATGTTAAAGCTGCCACCCATAGTCCGGGAGATATTATACAGAAGTTCAGCCACGATTTTCTAAGTCCTGCCTTTTGCAATAGTGGAAGGGTAGACGAGGTACTTACAATTTGTGGAAATATCCACAAATTTCCTGTGACATTTTCCTGTAAAAATTAGATTTTCCCAAAAAATAAAAATAGGGTTTTGCGATGAATTTCTGAGTCCTGCCATATCCGTAGAATGACAGGATACTATTGATTTTATGAAGAAAATTTTTTGGACAGGAGGGTTGCAAACGGACTAACGGAGTATATACAGTGAGCACGTAAAGGTTGGAATAAATTCATTTTCTCGAGATTGGACGATTTTGGAAAAAAATCCCAAAACAGGTCAATTTTTATTTTAAAATTACGACTTACTGACATATATATCATACTAGTGACGTCACCAATCTGGGAGCGATGGCGTCATCGATGATTTTTTTAAATGAAAATAGGGGTCGTGTGATAGCTCATTTGAAAGGTAATTCAATTATCTATTCAATAATATAAATATTAACATAATTATTTATACAGGGTGTCCAAAAAAATTTTTTTAAATTAAATTTATTTACATAAAAAGAAGAATGTGGGTAATTTATTTAATTCAAAATACATTTTGCTGTTGTCAGAAAACAGAAAAAAAAATTTATTTGGCAAATAAATATTGTTTTTTGCTTAAATTCAACATTAAAGCCGCTACCCACCAGCCTCGTGACAGTTTGAACATTTAATTTAAGCGAAAAGCAATGATTGTTTATCAAATAAACATTTTTTTCAGTTTTCTGAGAGCAGTAAAATGTATTTTAAACTAAATAAATTACATACAATCTTCTTTTTATGTCAATAAATTTAATCCAAAAAAAATTTTTTTGGACACCCTGTATAAAGAATTATGCTAATGTTTATATTACTGAATAGAGAATTGAATTAACTTTCAAATGAGCTATCACACGACCCCTATTCTCATTTAAAAAAATCATCGATGACGTCATCACGTCCAGATGGGTGACGTCACTAGTATGATATATATGCCAAAAAGTCGTAATTTAAAAATAAAAATTGACCTGTTTCGGGATTTTTTTCCAAAGTCATCCATTCTCGAGAAAATGAATTTATTCCAACCTTTACGTGCTCACTGTATGTATACAAACATGTAAAGAAAATAATGAAATTTTCATGATTTTCTGGGTCCTGTCAACTAAATAAATTAAACATATTTATTTCAAAATGATAAAAAAAAAATGTTGGCATGGCGTCTCCTACTGTTTAAGTATACTTGTCCCTTGGAAAATTATGCGCAAAATTTTTACCCTGATTCCGTGATTTTTTGAGTCCTGCCTTTAGAAAGTTATAATACTCAAATGCAATCAATACTTTTTCGGTACTCGGCATGAAGGTTAAACGGTTCTTGTAAGACGGCAGGAGTCCTGGATGTGTAAGAAAATTCGTGAAAAATTCCACGATGTTCTGAGTCATGCCATTTTGCATATGTTTCAAGAATCTTAATATAAGTCTATTTACAAAGAGGCAGGATGGTTTTATAGTTATTTCGTATACAGGGTGGGGCATTAGTGTGACAAAGCCCAATTACTCGTTTGTCGTAAGAGATACGAAAAAAAGTTATTTAGATAAAACGTGGGGCAAAGAGAGGATCATAATTTAAAAATATTTTCTAATATACAGGGCTACCCGTATTGACAGGGTGACACAAACTTGTTTTTTTTTAATGGAACACCCTGTATATAATTTTAAGATTCCTAAGAAAATTTTAAGACAATTTAACACAATTCACCTAATCCAAAAATGTTTCCTAAGGGAGCTAGAGCTCTTTGAAGATGACGCCTTGTAATTATATTTTTTTTATCTCCAGAACGCTTCCATTTCGATAGACAAAAACTGGTCCGCCTTTTTATCCTCCAGAGATAAATCGATTCCATCTATTGCGAATCTCTAGTACCGGTCATAGGAGTCCGTTTTGGGTAGGACAACGGTTATTTTATCGCATAACTTTTTTGTCTTTAACTTTTAAGCATTTTTCACACTATATTATTTATATTATAATTGTGAGGTATTCTAGTACTAAACGGTACTCTTGCTTTAAGTCGGTAGGATGCACCGTTTTCTAGAAAAATCAATTTCAAAATTTTTCGTATTTTGATTTTAAGAAAAATTTGAAAAAATAAAAAAGAACGGTATATTTACCGACTTAAAGCAAGAGTAACTTTTAGTACTAGAATACCTCATAATTTAATACTCTACTGTCAAAAATGCTTAACAATTAAAGCAAGTTATGAGATTTCGTTGATCTACCCAAGACGGACGCCTATGACCGATACTAGAAATTGACAATTGATAAAATATTCATCTCTGGAAGAGAAATAAACGTACCAGTTTTCGTTTTTCTAAATAGTTTTTTTTTATTTTTTTTTTTCAAACTCAAAAACCGAAAAATTTTTTAAATCGATTTTTCTAGAACACGGCGTATCCTACCGACTTAAAGCAAGAGTACCTTTTAGTACAAGAAAAGCCCATAGTTTAATAATCTAGTGTCAAAAATGCTTACCAGTTAAACACAGAAAAGTTATGCGATAAAATATCCGTTTCCCTACCCTAAACGGACGCCTATGAGCGGTACTAAAAATTGACAAATGATGGAATCGATTTATCACTGGAAGATAAATAGGTGTACCAGTTTTCGTTTTTTGTAATAGAAATGTTCTGGAGCTATTTAAAAAAAAACTAATTAGAATACGCTATCTTTAAGGCTATGGGTACATAATTCGCAAATATTTTACGTGTATCCCTACTTTTTCTGTCTTTACACGGCAAATTACGTGTAGTAAAATTCACACTGGTATGGATATGTAAACATTACTAGAATGTCATTCTACTTGAAAATGTCATCATTAATTTAAAGAGATGGGTTTTGAATGTTCTTGGATAACTGTTATTTTTATAATTGCATATTATTAATTCAGTTAATAAATGTGATAATTTTTTCACTAACTATGTATTCAGTGATTGTAATAATTTATTTGTACAACAAAGACCAATACTCAATCGAGAAAAGAGGAAAAGTGTTAAAGTGAATTTTTAATAACATATTGTTATGGAACGCTTACAATTTTGAACACCTTTAACAACAAAATACTTGGATCACAGAATATATTATCCTGATGTATTCTCTGCTTGGATCTTCCACAAATAATACACAATAAATAACTTTTTATTAAGTTCACGTCTTAAATCAATTATTTATCAAATACACTATATATCAATAATATTTAATCAATAACTCAACATATTCCCGATGCAATGTCAAATATTTAAAATTGTCACTGATTGTCAGTGTCTGACTGACAATATATGCTGACAATATTATATTCGGCTGAGTGCGTTGTAAGACAAAGATAGATTTGGAAAATATTACCACGGCATTGTGTTAATTTTTTTCGAATCCTAAAAAAACCAATATATATTTTTAAAAAATTTAAACGCAGAATGAAAGACTAAATTATTACCGAGGGCCGAAAGTCCCTTAGAATAAATAAAAAGTTTATTTTCTTCTTCTTCTTCTTCTTCTTCTTCTTGTAATAAGACTATGTCCTGTTTCTTCTGTTACAGTCTTTGCTGCGATCCGGAGCTCCAACTCTCGTACCATCGTTTTTTGGGTCTTCCTATGGGTCGCTTGGTGTTGGGCTTCTGTGTTTTCGCCCAATGCGCCATACGTTCAGGGTCCATCCGATCTACGTGGTCCCTCCACATGCGTCGTCGAGCTCTTGTCCATCTCACTACGTCCTGAACGCCTAGCTCTCTCAATGTGTCTTCGTTTCGTACTCTATCTCTGAGTGTGATACCTCTTATGGATCTTAGGGTTTTCATCTCTGTTGTTCTCATTATCTGTTTGGTCTTTGTTGTCTCGGCCCTTGTCTCAGCTGCGTATGTCAGTACGGGTCTAACACATGTCTTATAAATGCGGACTTTGCTTTCGGTGCTCATATATTTATTCCGCCAGATTATATCCCTCAGGAAACCAGATATTCTCGCTGCTTTCATTGCCTGCTGTTTTGATTCTTGCCACAGATGCCTGTCGCTAGATATTTCCACACCTAAGTATCTGCAATCCATTACCTGTTCGATTATATGGTCGTCCACTACTAACTTACATCTAATTGGGTTCCTGGATATTACCATCGATTGGGTTTTCTCTTTGGATAGTGTCAGGTTATACTTTTCGGCGGTTATTTTGAATTTTTGTAGTAGGCGTTGTAAGTCATCTTCGTTCTCGGCTATTAAGATTGCATCATCTGCGTAGCAAAGTATTCTCATGGTTCGGTTACCCATTTTGTATCCCTGATTCATTATGTTAACACTACCTATAACTTCATCCATTATTAAATTAAATAGGCATGGACTGACGCTGTCCCCTTGTCTAATGCCTGCATTGATTTTGATTTCTTCCGTGAGCCCGTGTGTGGTTTTAATTCGTGTTTATTTTGAATGAAAAAGTTTATTTTGAATGATATATTTGAAATTAAAAATCACACTAAATTTTCTCTTAGTTTTTCACCCCTGTAACTTATCAAAATAAACATTATAGAAGTTCTCAGGGACTTTCTGCCCTCGCTAATAACGTAATCTTTCATTCTGCGTTTAAATTTTTCAAACATACTTATTAGTTTTCTCAGGATTCGAAAAAAATGAATCCCCATTTGAATAGCATTGCAGCCGAAAATACGTACCGATCCTCTTAAAGAGCTCTAGCTTCCTTGGGAAGCATTTTCGGACGAGGTGAATTGAGTTAAATTTTCTTAAAATTATCTGAGGAATCTCGGGGCTTTGATTGTTAGAAGAGTTTCTGGACACTCTGTATAATAGGTACAATCCCTACTATAACCAATTAATTGTAAAATTATTGATTTTCTTACTATTACTTTTATTACTTTTACTTAGATACAAATATGATCTAATTGCTTCAAATAAATAGGTTAGTTTGGTATTAGAATTGAAAGGTGTGTAAAAATCCGAGACATTACTCAGGAAAATAATATTTAATACCGTACGATTCTTTTAACGATGTAAAAATTAGTTTTTATTTATTAAATATCTTTGCGGTTATCCTGCCAGGTTGTAAACGGTTTTAGATTAATGTTTTTTAAGCATACTTGACATGGCATGACTCAGAAAATTATGGTGAAATGAATATGTTTGTTTAACAACCTGCAATAATTTTACTGACTTAAAATTTTATTTTTATACACGAAATAACTGCACAACCATCTTGCCTCTTTGTAAATAGCTTTATATTAACATTCTTGAGATATGTCCAAAATGGCATGACTCAGAAAATCGTGTAACTTTCCACGAATTTTCTTACACATTTTTAACTATGTGTAGTAAAAAAGGTGTAACTAAACATCCTGCCATTTTGAATAATGTCTACTTAAATTATTTATTTTATAATACAGTTTATTTTATGACTCAGAAAATCACGGAACCAGGGTGAAAATTTTCCACAGAATTTTCCAAGGGACAAGTGTAGTTAAACATTAGAAGACGTCATGCCAACATTTTTTTCGATCATTTTCAAATAATTATGTTTAATTTATTAAGTTGGCAGGACTCAGAAAATTATGAGAATTTCATTATTTTCATTACATGTTCGTATATCCATATTCACTCTTAGTCCTTTTGCATCCCTCCTGCCCAGAAAATTTTCTTCATAAAATTGATAGTATCCTGTCATTCTATGGATATGACAGGACTCAAAAATTCATCGCAACTTCACATTTTTTTCCTCGTGGAAAATTTAATTTTCCCAGGAAAATGTCACAGGAAACCCGTGGATTTTTCCATAAATTGTAAGTACCTTTTCTAACCTTCCAGTATTGCAAAGGGCAGCACTTAGAAAATCGTGGTTGAAGTTCTGTTAATATCTCCCGGTATACCAGCTACCTCTTGACAGTTTGATTATTTAATTTAAGCGAAAACCAATATTTATTTTTAAAATAATTTTTTCCATTTTCTGACAACAGTAAAATGTATTTTGAACTAAATAAATTACATACATTCTTCTTTTTTGTCAATTAATTTAATTAAAAAAACATTTTTTTGGACATCAATATTTATGTTAATGTTTATATGACTGAATAGAGAATTAAATAACCTTTCAAATGAGCTATCACACGACCCCTATACTCATTTAAAAAAATCATCGATTACGTCATCACGCTCAGATGGATGACGTCACTAGTATGATATATATATGCCAAAAAGCCATAATTTAAAAATAAAAATCAACCTGTTTCGGGATTTCTTTCCAAAATCACCCATTCACGAGAAAATGAATTTATTCCAACCTTTACGTGTTCACTGTATACATTTTCTAGATACAAGTAGGTAATTTCTCGAACTTTCTCCTAATTCCTAGATCATATCTCTCAATTCTTTTACAGAAAAAATCGTTTTTACTGTTATTCTTTCAAAGCCTACTGTTTCACTGTTTCGCCATTTTTAACTAATAAAAGTGGTCTTTGACTTTTCGGTCTTTATTAAAAATTTGTAATTTTTTTACAGATCCACAGCATGGAGAGCGGGGAATCTCCATTAGAAGTTTTATCTAGGGCTGCTACAATGGTCCAGGAGAACCAATCCTTAGGAGTATCAGGTAAGCAGTTAAAGATTTCTCTACACTTAAGTAGGTAAATAAAATTTGACTCTCACCTTGTAGTCTCATATTATAGAAAACCTTGACGGTCTTATCTATATGTTATAGTCAAAGCCCGAATTTCAGGCACTCGTAGGTTTGACTAGGCAATCCTCAGGTCTGACTGACGGTCTTAGTCAAAGCCCGAAATAAATTACAGTTTCGGCGTTTGACTAGTCAAACCTAGGAGAGACTAAGTTGGTCAGGCAAAGATCGAAATTTAATTTTATGAAATCGGGGTTTGACTAGTCAAACCCCGATCAGCTATTAAAATGTCGTAATTTGTTACATTAGGTTTAATAAAACGTTATTTTTTAATTTTAATGTTTACATATTTTTATATTGTCGCAATTAAAATAAGAAAAATAGTGTTTATTCTCACATGTTGAGGCATTATGGCATTTGGAGTTGCACAATACGTTAGACCTTTTAGGTACAGTTACATAATTTTGAAGTAGCATTTTATAAAGCCGTGTCCTGCAAATTTAGAATTTTTTGTACTAATTTCTCTTTGAGGCAGCTTAACGTCTGGAACATCTTGGAAATTAGAACATTTTAATATATACATTTTGTGGTACTTCTTTGAGTTTTCGTACTTCGTTATCTTGGTAATTAAGAAAATTCTTTTTGCATATTTGATTTCTTGAAAAAGGTGTGTTTATTGTTCATAATTTCGTACCAACTCTATAATAAAACGTCAATTGTTTTATTTTGTATCCTTGTATGATATCCAAAATATTTCAAGCATCTCCTATCAAAGCTGGGGAGAGGTATTGTAACAGTTTTCCGATCGAAATTAAAGGAAATTTTTTTTCACTTAATTGTTTCATAACATTATCCTGGGCATGAAGACCTTCAATCGCCTTTCCTGTATTTATTTTAATCTTTTCTGTCTGTGCACAACGCATGCATGTACCTTTTCTGTCAAAACCTTCATATCATAGTATGTCCCAAGTGTGCTGTCAGCGCACACAACATGTACCACCTAATTACAAATTATGCCCGTTTGTGCGTCAGAGCTCTCTTTTTGGCAAATACAACAAACCACTGCTGAAAAAGTAATCTGAATTGTTTGACAATTTTCTTCCTCTCCTAGTGACGACGGTCCAGAGGTTTCCTTGGTATTATGGTGATCCTTGGTTTTTTCTCCGATTGCAATATCTTCTTTCACAGTTGACGATAACATTCCCATTCATCTGTTTGTGCTAAAATAAAATTCATGTACTTAGTCAAACCAAATTAAGTTTTGCAAGAAATCAAATAAGAGAATGCAAAGAGAATTTTCTTAATTTCGAAGATATTCCAGATGTTAAGCTGTCTCTATAAAGAGAAATTTGTCAAAAAGGTTCTAAATTTGGAAGCTACGGCAATAAGAAATGCTCTTCAAAATTAGGTAAATTTAAAAGTCTAACATTAAAATTAAAAAATGACGTTTTATTAAACCTAATCTAACAAATTACATTTTAATAGCTGATTTCATAAAATTTAACTTCGACCTTTGCCTGACATACTTAGTCTCTCCTAGGTTTGACTAGTCAAAGGCCGAAATTGTAATTTATTTCGGGCTTTGACTAAGACCGTCAGTCAGACCTGAGGATTGCCTAGTCAAACCTAGGAGTGCCTGAAATTCGGGCTTTGACTATAACATATATATTAAATCGGTTTTATAGCGTTCTACGCCTTTCCGTTCCTAATCACCACTCCTTTCTATTGTGGTAGTCTTCCTCTCTTAAATTTCTTTCCGACATCGCCTTGAAGACGCCCTTTATCCATGTAGTTGCTGGTCTTCCCCGTTTTCGTTTTTCTGTGGGGGTTCATTCTAACACTTTTTGGGGATTCTTTTTTTTTTCTCTCCATTCGTCCTACGTGTCCGAACCATACTAGCTGTTGTTTTCGATGTCATCTTCGATGATTGTTCTTTCTATTTCCATTTGTTGTCTAATGTATTCGTTTCTTATGTGTTCTAGTTTAGATTTTGTTGCTGGCCTTCTCCAGAAATTCATCTCAGTGGCTAGTAACTTTGTACATTTTGGTTAATTGCCACACTTCAGCTTCATAGGTTAACACTGGTTTTAATATTGTGTTGTAAATTCGTTTTTTATTTTCTGTTATATTTTTTTGCCACAGTACCGAATTCAGGGCTCCTATCACCTGCTTTCCCTTTACTATCCTTTCTTTAATATTTTCTTCGTTTGGTCCTGTACTAGTTAGTTTTATTCTTAGATATATGTATTCATTGCAACTTGTAATTGTCTCATGTTTCAGGTTCAGGTTCTCCGTTTCTTCCCTTCCTACGCATATAATCATATTTTTTTGACGTCCACTTTTGCAAAGTAACAAGAAACTTACTCAACACACACACTACACATGACACTAAGTACCTCATGTTGTAACTGGCTGATTGACATAAAGTCCATGCCATTAAAAAATATATATTGTGTTTTTTTGGTATTCACCTACAAACCCCATTTTCTATATTCCTCTATTAGTTTCCTTGCCATATATTTAAGATCTTCCTTGCCCTGTGCAATTACAATTTGGTCAATTACAACGGTCTTATCAAATTGGTATATTCTTATTTTTTTTATTTTGATATTTTTGCATTTTGAAACTTCATTTTAAGTCAAACAAACTTTTACTTCCCGTTTCAAGATGCATATTCACGAATTTAATGATACATCATTGAAATTGATAAATAAGTCATGAATTTTTTCGTGAATTTGATGTTGGTGTAAAACGGCTTTAAAATTTCTGACCCGACCCTGTTCTTCAATGTTTTTCTTTTTTCATCCTAATTAAGTAGATACAATTGACATTCCGTGCAGTACGTCATTCACGATTTTTCTTAGCACAATTTCACGGTCACAAAAACTATGTAGAACATTCAAGAGCCAAGTGACAATCGCATTCCGGCAGACTTACGTATCTATAGTCTATTGTGTTTTTTTCTGAACGAGACAATTTGCAAGGAATATTTTAAATGAAAATGCAACACAAGCTGTTATTTTTAAGACACAAGCATCGTCATATTTATACAGAGTGTTCAGAAACCCTCCTGACAAATGAAGACCGGAGATTCCTTAGATAATAAATTGAACGAGGAATTCAAAAATGATTTTTAATTTGACGTATCTCTGACATACTATTTTTTTTTCTTTAAAAAATTCAGACCATTACCCGTACGCGCGCCAATGGTGAATATAAAATTATTCTGTCACCTTTAAAGGAGGTAATTTTGAACATTTGTTGTAGCCTCGCACGTAGTTAAAATCTTTTTAGAAATATTTTCTGTTATTGTTCTACTTTGGTATTATTATATTGGAGAGTTCTTGAT
Source organism: Diabrotica virgifera virgifera (assembly GCF_917563875.1). Taxonomy (NCBI): domain Eukaryota; kingdom Metazoa; phylum Arthropoda; class Insecta; order Coleoptera; family Chrysomelidae; genus Diabrotica; species Diabrotica virgifera. The sequence continues at coordinate 250,731,331 of NC_065445.1, read as the reverse complement.
AATGTATTAAGAGTAAAGGCGCAAATATTTCACGGCTATCCCTACTTTTTCTGCCTTTACACGGCAAATTACGTGTAGTAAAATTCTCACTGGTCTGGATATTATGTAAACATTACTTGACAATGTCATGATTAACTTTAAAGAGATGGCTTTTGAATGTTCTTGGATAACTGTTACTTGCTTAAATTTTATTAATTCAGTTAATTAGTATGATAATTTTTTGCACTAACTATGTATTCAGTGATTGTAATAATGTATATACTGTACAACAAAAACCAATACTCAATCGAAGAAAAGAAGAAAAGTGATAAAGTGATTTTTTAATAATATATTGTTACTATGGAACGCTTACAATTTTGAACATCTTTAACAACAAAATACTTGGATCACAGCCACTAAGTTCACGCCTTATATCAATTATTATTTATCAAATACAATGATGCCCGATGCCATGTCAAATATTTAAAATTGTCACTGTCTTGTCACCACATTCTACTCGACTCAGTGCGTTGTATGACAAGCGAATGTTCGATTTGGAAAATATCACCACGGACATGGTGTTCATTTTTTTCGAATCCTGAAAAAACTAATACATATTTTTAAAAAATTTAAACGCAGAATGAAAGACTAAATTATTATCGAGGGCCGAAAGTCCCTTAGAATAAATAAAAAGTTTCTTTTGAATAAGATATTTGAAATTTAAAATCACACTACATTTTCTCTTAGTTTTTCACCCCTGTAACTTATTAAAATAAAAATTATAGAAGTTTCAGGGACTTTCGGCCTTCGGTAAGAACGTTTCATTCTGCGTTTAAATTTTTTAAAAATACTTATTAGTTTTCTCAGGATTCGAAAAAAATGAATCCCATTTAAATAGCATTAGAGCCGAAACTACATATATGTACCGATCCCCTTAAGAAATGAAAAATGCGCGCGAAGATGTTTTATTTATTTGCATAAAAACGGTGCACCATATGAAAAAAAAAAGAATGTGTGTGTACTTTGTACGCACGTAAGAAGTTATACTTCTATTATATGATTATATGATTATATGATTATAAACGAAATTAATATACTTTTTATTTATATTTTATTTAAATATTAAATTAATTTATACTTAATACTTCTCAAACATTTTTATTAAAACAGTGCCAAAAATTAAAATAATAAAAAAATAAAACACACACAAACACATTAAAAATGCCACAAATGATTTCTGAACATTAATTGTCGGAAAATTTTTTAACTAAATACGTATTTTCTGAGAATAAAATTATATAATAAATATACTTACAATCATAAAATGTATAAAAAAAAATAAAAAAATAAAAGTTTCTATTGGGATTCGAACCAACTTACCACGCGGCTGGTATTTGCGTTGTATTGGGATTCACCCGCATTAAAACTGCACCACAGAGGCAGCTTGTCATTATGTGCGAAGATCGTCTAACTAAACAGATTAACCTTTTGACATTTTTAACTTATGTAAATCAAATTATTTTGATTTTGAATTGAAATGATTTAGAATTGAAAAAATACAACAAAACATAGGGTAAGAGACAATATATTAGGTGAATATTGATATAAATTTTGATGGTAATCAAATTATGTAAAAAAAAGTATTACATACTACTTATGTATTTTGGTAGGTTCAAGGTAGGTATCGGAGCCCGTATAACGACTAATACATTTCGCAATCACTTGCGTCGTGCAAAGTGGCTATGTTCAAATATCATAACAAAATTTGATCAACTATTTATAAAACACTTACCAGTGAAAGATTCTTTAGCTTTGAATAAGCGAGATCTGCGGCACTCATACTAGGCACAGTTTGATGAGCTTTCACATTGGCATGCAACAATCATCTCTTCTATGTAAATAAGTCCAAAAATATAATATGAAAACTATTTAAAAAGGCAGTATAACCATTAACTAACTTTTTGTTTGTTGTTTCTCTTCCTACAAATTTTAAAACGCAACAAGCATACATTATAACCAAACACAGTCCCACAGCTGTGCCACAGCTGCCATATTGGATAATTTTTGTCATGTCATTTGAACATCCAATCAGAACAAAGTTATAATGCGCATGCGCCCGGTCGCTAGGTTTTCCCATATAAAATTTCACCGTCATTACGCCCGTAAAGAAGTATAACTTCAAAAAAATACAAGAAAGGTTCTTTTTCATAAATTAAACGTGGAATACAAAAATAATTTTTAATTTGAAATATCTCAGTGACATACCATTTTTTTCTTTAAAACAATTCAGACCACTACCCGTAGGCGCAACAATGATGAATACAAAATTGTTATTTGTTTGCCAAAAAATGCGCAATAACTACCTATTTCTTAAAACTCACCAAATTTAATTTTCACAGCTCAACCAGTCTTAGAGTAATATAAAAATTGGCAGTTTGTATTAGAAATATAAGATAATAAAAGGTACAAATAAAAGATAAAAAATATTTTTATTTTAACCAAATCGAATTATTACAATAATACAAACAAGAAATTACGGTGTTTCCTTTACAAAATATTCTAACAGACTGACTGAATCTGAATACAAAACAAAAATATAACACACACAATTCTCACATTCACATATAACATGATACTTTTATGCAATTTTAGACAAGAGTGTATCGAATTAATGGTTCGGAGAAGTCGGAGGCGGGCCCTTGAAGACTGCGTATATGTATTTATTTAAGCAAAGCTAAGAAAAATAATAATTTATAGTTGAATATTAGATTCCAACAGTTTGAAATAAAACTTTCAACACCCCGTATCCCGGAAACGAAGCATTTGCGCACATACGTTTATAGAGCTAACTGCCATTATGTTTTGATGTAGTTTTTACCCTTAAAGTTTGTCATACTTATTTACTAACACCCTGGGAAGTCTAAGTAGGTGTAGGTACCAAGGTTTTGCAATATTTTACCGTGAGTGAATGAACACTATTTGTATTCATTTTTTATTCAGTTTTTTTCTCCAAGTTTATAAAAATTCGTAATTTCGTACGTGAGTGCTTAGTGGCGATATCAGATTTTTTTTTGTAAACTTCGTCCTCGAAGAAGCATGTCTCAGTGGCCGGCTTGGCGGTGGCGACCATGCGGCCGATATTCCAACTTTGTTGTTATCTTTGGGCGGCACTAGTTGGACCGCATACCAACCACTTGAAAAACGCTCGCCTCCTCTTTTGCCGAGAGAAACAGAGATGAATCTTTTTATATTCAGTCACATTCTGATGCTCTCTGTCCGGTTATCCTATCCGGAGAAACCGGAAATTCAGTGGCGTTTCTTAAAACCAACAAAAAATCAATATTCCGGTAATTATGAAATCAAGGAGACCACATTCATTTACATAACAATGACTGAATTGGACAATAATGGTAGTGATTTCGGTACATCGTATTTACTTTATACCAGGACATGTTAATAAGTTCTTCTTTTCTTCTCTACAGGGATTCGAATTTAGTCTAGAGTAATAGGATTATTCTCGTGACACATCCCCCTCCGCCGAAACAAAATGTTTTGAGTAATATGGACATCTATATTAATAACCTATATGTTTCCTGCAGCCGATTTTGATGATATACATAGTTATTATAACCAAATGAACATTAAAAAACGGTAAATTTTCGCTTTTTTCGTGTATTACTAAAAAGTAAAGCATTCTAAACAAATTGGAGAATAAGAAACTCATAAATCATATAAAAAGCTTCAATATGGCGTTTGCTGAATATGTCTATTCTTATTTGTTGCTTAGAAAATTGCAAAATAAGTCATAAATTTTGAGATTTTATAAATGTTCATAACTTATGTAAAAATTAAGTTAAAACCTTCTTATTACACGGAATGCTGAGACTTCTTGTGCTTAAATTATATTTTAAATTTAAAAGCAATTGGTCAAATAGTTTAAAAGTTATTTAATTTGTTTATCCCAAATTCATTTTTTTGCAACACTATAAGTCAGAAAATTATGAGGTTACAGTAAGTTAGCCCCCCCTCTTTTTTAATTATCATGTTCTTGCAAAATCTATCTATCTATCAGCGAGGTTCCTACAGCCTCTGCCGCTTCTCGCATTTCGACCGCCATCGTTTTCTGTCCATCCATTCGTCTTCTTTGATGGCTCTATCTTTCATGATGTGCCGTACATTTTCTTCCCAAGCAACTGAAGGTCTTCCCCTTCTTCTTCTTTGGTGTGGTATGTAATTTAAAGCTTTCTTTGGCCACCTATCTTCATTCATTCGGTTCACGTGACCATACCACACTAGTTGTCTAGTTTCAATTTTATCTACACTGGAATATACAGTATGTGTCCTCCTTCTAATATCTTCATTCCTGATGTGATCTTTTTTAGATATACCACACGCTCTCCTTAGATAATCCATTTCTACTACTTCTATTCTTTTCCTATCTTTTTTTGTCATCTGCCAAACTTCTGCCCCATAAGTCATAATAGGCTCTACCAAGGTACGATAGATTGTCAATTTCGTTTCTTGCCTTATATCTTTAGACCACAGTAGAGAGCTCAGAATGTTTACCGCTTTTTTGCCCTGCTGCGTTCTCTTTTCGGTGTCTCTTTTGGTAGTGCCTTCTTTAGATATTATAGATCCGAGATATTTATATTCATTACATCTTTTCGTGGTTCTAATTTCTAACTCTGGATCTTCTTCATCATCCCCTATTTTAAGATACTCTGTCTTTGACATATTCATATTAAGGCCCCATTTTTCATATTCTTTCTTTAGTTTTCTAAACATGTAGTCCATGTCTTCCTCATCATTCGCTACGACTACCTGATCATCTGCAAAAAACAAAGTTGTTAGACATTTACCACTGCCTATGTCTATTCCCATTCCGGATACTTGTTTCCTCCACTGCTCTAGCGATGATTGAATATATATTTTAAATAAAGTCGGAGACAGACAACATCCTTGTTTAAGCCCCTTTGATATAGGGAATGATTCAGATATAAAGTTTCCTTCTTTAACGACACTTTTTGCATTTTTGTATATATTTGCGATAGCATCCACATACTCTCTACTGAGACCTACCTTCGTCAATGTTTGAAACAGTTTTTTCAAAGGTACCGTATCGTATGCCTTCTCCAAATCTACAAACAATAGGTGGGTAGATAGATTCCTTGCCTTCCGTTTTTCTATTACCTGCTGCAGAACGAATATATTATCAGTGCACGATCTTCCTGCACGAAATCCACTTTGTTCTTCCATGTCTTCGTATTCTGATTCTATTCTTTTCTTTATTATTCGACCGTACAACCTCCCTACTGAGCTGGTAACAGTTATTCCTCTATAATTAGAGCATATGCATTTATCCCCTTTCTTGAATACTGAGCTGATGTATCGAACATTCCAATCATCAGGGATATTTTGTCCTTTTAAGCATTTATTAAATAGTTGAACCAACATCTCATGTAATATGTTTGGTCCGTACTTTACCAACTCAATTGGGATGTCTCCAGGTCCTGCTGCTTTACTGTTTTTAGATCTTTTGAGGGCTTCGCTTAACTCTCCGGTTGTTATCTCAACTATTTGTGTATGTTCGGCTAATTCTTCCATTTCGATCTCTTGGAATTTACATTTATCTTCTGTCAGTAAAATCTCATAATGGTGTTTCCACTGTTTAAGATCTATTAACTTTATGTTAGATTTTTCCTTTCCTTCCCTCTGGAGAGACTTTATTACCTTCCACGCTTGCCCAACTCTTGTTCCACCCATATACCTATCCACTTCTGCGCATTTTCGATCCCACATCTCATTTTTACTTTTCACTACTTCTCTTTTTACATCTCGATTTAATGCTGCATATCTCTTGTGATCTTCCTCCTTTCTTGTTGACATCCATTTCTGATAAGCAGTTTTCTTCTTGTTTACTAACGTTTGCATATTCTCCGACCACCATTCTGTATTTTTTATTTCATGTTTGTATTTATACCCCAAAGCTTCACTTGCAGCCTCATGAATGTATTTTTTAATTTGCTGGTATAATTCTTCCGCTGTTATATTTTCTCGTCCCACATTTTGTAATTTTTTGGCCAGTCGTAATTTATATAGAAATTTCGTTGAGTCTTCTTTCAAGCTTTCTAGGTTATATTTATGAGATCTTACTTCTTGTCCCTTTTCTATATTCTGTACCTGAGTATTATTGTTTTTGCGATAGTTAACTATCACGTTGGCCATAAGTAAACGATGATCGGATCCACATTCTGATCCACGGTATACCCTTACGTCAGTGGTTTTCAGCTGGGAAGTTTGACGTTGAATTACATAGTCGATTATCGAGCGCAGATTCCTAGTAGGTTGTATCCATGTAAATTTGTGGATGTCTCTATGTTGAAAAAATCCATTCATAATCTTGAGAGACATTGTTTCACAAAAATCTCTAAGACGCATTCCGTTGTCATTGGTTATTTGTTCCCCATATCTTCCTACGACTCTATTATTTTCTTCTCTACCTACTCTGCCGTTTAAATCTCCTAGTACATAGATTTCACAGTTATCTTTAACTTGAGAGATTATTTCATTCATCTTGTCGTAGAAATCGTCTTTACTTTCTGGATCTGCATCTTCATTTGGGGCATACACTCCGACAATTACGATATTGTGCCCATTCTTTGTCATTTCCAGCATCAGCAGTTGTTCATTTACTTCAGTCCACGATTTAATATTATTTTTAAGATTTTTTCGAATAGCAATAGAGACTCCTCTCTTAGCTCTGTTATCTTTGCTCACTCCACTGAAGATATGTATATACTCTCCTATCTCTTCATTTCCTTTTCCCTTTTTCTTGGTTTCGGTAAGAACACATACATCTATTTTTCTTTCCGCTAATTCTTTGAATACTTCTGCTTGTTTGGTGTTAAGTCCTTGCACATTCCATGTAGCCAATATCATTTTCCTTTTCCGTTGCATTAGTCGTCTTTGTTTTGATCCGTCCGCATTCCGAGGCGTTTTGTCGAAATTTGTAGCATTTATTTCTTTTGACAAGGGACGAGTAGCCCATCGCCTCAACCCTCCTCCTTTATCCGGGCTTGGGACCGGCACCGGCATTTACTGAGCTACTCAATCCACCCAGCACTTACCGGAGGCGGAGTTAGCAAAATAGTTAGTTAGATTCTTGCAAAATAATTTTCCAATATTTAGAATGATTTTTTGACATTTTTTTTTTAATTAAATTAATAGTGTAAATCTTCTTTTATAAACTATCCAAAGTATTAACTGTAACTTCATCATTTTCTGACTTATAGTGTTGCAAAAAAATAATTTGGGATAAACAAATTAAATAACTTTTAAACTATTTGACCAATTGCTTTAAAATTTAGGGTATGATTTAAGGACCAGAAGTCTCAGCATTCCGTGTAATAAGAAGGTTCTAAGTTAATTTTTACATAAGTTATGAATATTTATAAAAACTCAAAATTTATGATTTATTTTGCAATTTTCTAAGCAACCAATAAGAATAGACATATTAAGCGAACGCCATATTGAAGTTTTTTATACGATTTAAGAGTTTCTTACTCTCTTTGTTTAAAATGCTTAACTTTTTGGTAATAGACGAAAAAAGTGAAAATTTACCGTTTTTTGATCTTCATTTGTTTATAACTATGTATATCATCGAAATCGGCTGCAAGAAACATATAGGTTATTATTATACAGAATAAGCCAAATAAAAACGGAACATATGCAGTTAATACAGTGTATCGGAACTACGTTTGAAATATACGACTAATATAAAAGTTTGACACACATAAATCATAGCAACTCAACTACCTGTCTTCTTAGGCTAAGGCTATGACCAGACAAGCGACAATTTACGGCGCCATAAGAGCAGTAAAATGAAGCGCGAAAATTGGTCCCGCGGTGAGTGTAGTGGATGGCCAGACTGAGCTGTGAAATATCGCGAAGCAATATCGAACGGGTCCATCTTCAGCGTCGTGTCGCAAACAAATGGACCTAGGTCCAAATTTGTAGCTCATCTAACCATAACCACGACCAAAACACTGTATTTAAATCTCGCGACACGCCGTAATTTACATCCCCGTCTGGCCATGCTTTTTACTGCAGTTACTGCCGCTTCATTTTACTGCTGTTACAGCGCCGTAAGAGCAGTAAAATGAAGCGGCCGTAAAAAGCATGACCAGATGGGGATGTAAATTACAGCGTGTCGCGAGATGTAAATACAGTGTTTCGGTCGTTGTTGTGGTTAGATGAGCTACAAATTAGGACCCAGATCCTTCTTACCAGGACCCATTTTCGCGCTTCATTTTACTGCTTTCATGGCGCCGTAAATTGTCGCTTGTCTGGTCGTAGCCTTAGCCTAAAAGAAAACAGGTAGTTGAGTTGCTATGATTTATGTTTGTCAAACTTTTGTATTGGTAGACTATTTCAAACGTAGTTCCGATACACTGTATTAACTGCGTATGTTCCGTTTTTATTTGGCTTATTCTGTAGATGTCCATACTACACAAAGAATTTGGATTCGACCTGGACGGGGTTGTGTCACCAACAGGAATTTTTTTTTCCTTATTTCTCTGAACTAATTTGGCTATTTCGTACATACAAGGCAATTATGACCCTATTTTTTGAGGTGTTCTTAACACTTACACCTACCAGCTCCCTTGTTGTTGAAATTGAGAATTTTTTCTTTTTTGATTCTGTGATCTAATAAGTAAAATCATTTGAAATGAAAAACATGTTTTTCCTGAAAATTCTTTTATTTTATTCGTTATATTCTCCTTTTAGCTCAATACAATGATTTCCGCGATTTCCATGTTTTTCTTGAAAATTCTTTTATTTAATTCGTTATATTCTCCTTTTAGCTCAATACAATGATTTCCGCGATTTTCCAACTTTTTTATGCCGTGTGAATAATACGATTCTGGAACCGCTGCAAAATAGCTGAATTTTTTATTTACGAGCCATCTCTTTAGATTTGGGAACACAGAAATCGGAAGGAAAGTTTGGAAAGTGTTAAAATATAGAGAAAAAAACCTGTAACTGAATTTGTACAAAGGGGATACCAACTGAGACATGGGAAAATATTTCAGAGAACTCTACAAAGGTGAAGACGCCAATGAAGAACACGATTACAAAACAGAAGACAGGTATATCACTAAAGAAACTGAAGTAGAACCGAGAATGAAGATCTTAAAGAATAGACGATCGCCAGGTTCTGATGGAATACCAGGAGCTATGGGACAATGTCGGTGTTATTTATGTCAGAGAAAAAAGACCGAAAGTCCCGGCATAACTATATTGTGTGTAAAAACTTTGTGTTGCTCACACTGTGAAAAACTTGCATGTGTTTGTCTTGCAGTGATAATATTGTTTTTAAGAAGAAATGAGTACTTTGTTTGTAAATTGTTTTATAATATGAAAAACAAGTCCTAATATCTTTCAAATCAATTTCCTCAACGTTCACATATAAAAAATGGATATACGGATGGGGTGCAAATGCACCCCGCACCGTTGTTTACGTATCTATCGTTTATGAATCTAAGCACCGCCTTACGAGGGTTAAGAACGGCGAGCGGTAACATTCTGTTGTATTTGTAGCCTTTTTAGGGTTTTTTTTTTAAATAAATATAGGTACCTTTTATAAACAAAAGTTTTCATCAAATTTTTTTACAAAGATGGAAGTTTTCAAATCAGTTTATAGACTTGTTCTGACTTTTGGCATCGAGCCATGGGTACTAACGGAACGGCTAAATAACAAGATACTTACAATCTATAGAGATTGAGTTTTTAAGAAGAGTTAAACGCGTTATTAAAATGAATAGAATAAGGAACACAGATATAAGGAATGACCTGAAAATAGAGTCCACATTGGAGTTTATAGAACAGAGACAGCTGAGTTGGTGGGATCATGTACACCGGATGACAGTGGTGCCACCAGGATGATCCTAAGGGGGGGGGGTTACAACTACTTGATGGTCTATGAAAGATATTATACCAGTGTGGGAAGAAAAAATATTGAAAAACAAAAAAAGAAGACGAATAAAACAGATATGGGATGAAGTAATTGAAAATATATTGGAGAGAAGAGGAGTAACGTGGACAGAGGAAAGATGTTGACAGGAAACCTCAAAGAATGGAAGAAATTTGTTTAGACGTTAATCAAGGCTTAAATCTTTCTAGGCTAAGTAGATATTAATAGATCCTCGATCAATAAAATTGTTTGAATTTATATGCGTGGCATTTTTCAATTAGTATATTTCTTCATCAATTAACAGCCTTCGATTTGTATTATCGCAGGACGACACGTATTACATGAATGCATCGATTGCCAATGCGAATACTTTCCAAATAATAGATCACGTGCAAAAACTGCGCTGAAGTTAAATGTATAATTTGATCATGAGATAACGAGAAACGATTATATCAATATAATCTTCTGGTTAGACTGAAAGCTAAATTAAGATGAAGTATAAAGATAGAGGACGACATTAGTGTCTTTTATGTTTATCTTGCTTAGTAGAGTTATTTATTTTGAGTTATCATATTTTGTTATTTAATATTGACTTTTTTTATTCTTCGGGTACCCCATCATCATTGAGCCTCCAACGTTCTCTGCTTGACATATACATCTCGCATGCTTTTCCACTTTTCCGTGGACCAATTTTGCGCCATCTGAATCCAATTTGTAATCACTTTTTTATGTCATCTTATGATATGAGCGTGATATTCTATCACATAGATAGAGAAACTGTAATTAACATTAATTTCTCTTTCCGCAACTTGTAGTTTACTTACACTGTTGTTTACTGTTATTTTTGTTTTTCTGCACCATAGATCTTCACTGGCAGAATGTACTGATTCGATATTTTTCTTTTCAAATCCATTGAAATCTTTGACCTAAAAATATCCTTGATTTTTCTAAATGCAGCTCAAGCTTACTCATTCTTATTCTCATACTTATTCTTTAACAAATTATGGTTCATTATTTTGGAAACGATAATTTTATTTATTATATCATGAAACTAATAAATATGTATATAATATATTATGACCGCGTCCATCTGGTGAAACTACTGAAATTTCTTTAAAGTGTATGTCTGAAAGGATCCTATAAAGCCTTGGATAGGCTGCACTGGAAATCCTGTACCGACTCCATCCTACTAGTTTTATGCTGTTGGATGAAAATCAATCTGCTGACTGAAACAAAGAATAGGAGATGGGACTTAAATATGGGTATAACAGACACTATAATTGGAATTTTATATAAAGTAAGTTATCAATATCGAAGTAGCACAGAAAGCGACATTAATATCGTTCCCATACCACCAGATTGACAACAGGTGGAATACATACTTTCTTTGGTTGCAACCTCCCGAGATTTTCAAAAATTATAAATCATACAGGATGCCGAGGAAATTAAGATGAGAGAATTTTAAATAATTCACAACCCATCTACTCAGCGTGGTAAAAGTTCTAACAAGAAAGATTCCTTGGTACTCAACAAAAGAGTAAATTAATTAAAATGTATAAACATTTTCAATTTCTTTGCAACATGAAAATGCAGCAGCTGCATAATACTCTGGTTAAATCGGAGAGTGCAGGAAGAGTCTATAAAGGTTTCGGACGTTTTTTTCTACTCATCAGTAGTCCCATATCCTCTTCTCTCCGATTTCCGCAGGTATCATACTTTGGGCCTTTCCGAATATTATGCAGCTGTTACATTTTCATGTTGCAAAGAAATTGAAAATGTTTATACATTTTAATTTATTTACTCTTTTGTTGAGTACTAAGGAATCTTTCTTGTTGGAACTTTTACCACGCTGAGCAGATGGGTTGTGAATTATTTAAAATTCTCTCATCTTAATTTCCTCGGCATTCTGTATGATTTATAATTTTTGAAAATCTCGGGAGGTTGTAACCAAAGAAAGTAACCTGTTGTGAATCTGGTGGTATGGGAACGATATTTATTATCGTTTTCTGTGCTACTTCGATTGATAACTTACTTTGTTTTTCGATAGATGGCTCTAGTACATCCGTGACATTTCGTTCTTTGCAATTAGGAAAGGCCCAAAGTATGATACCTGGGGAAATCGGAGAGAGGAGGATATGGGACCACTGATGAGGAGGAAAAAACTTCCAAAACCGGTATAGACTCTTCCTGCACTCTTCGATTTAACCAGAGTATTATGCAGCTGCTGCATTTTCGTGTTGCAAAGAAATTGAAAATGTTTATACATTTGGAATATTTATATCTTCTGTTAATCGGACCTATGTAGTGAGGAGAGACCCTCAAAATCATATGAAAGTTGTTGGTTTTTACTTAGAGCACGGTATTTGTTGGTGGAGTTTGATAAAAGGGCATGGTTTTGTACAAAATGTTACAATAGACCCATATAAATTTGAAATAGTGGAGAGTTTTAAATATCTCGGAGCGACAATCACCGCAGATAACGATATCACGGAAGAGATAAAAGAGAGAATTCATGCAGCAAACATATGTATCTATAGCCTCCACAACACTATTAAATCTAAGAGCCTAACACGAACATAAAAAATCAGGATATATAAAACAGTGATTAGACTGGTGCTCATGTATGGGTATGAGACGTGGACGCCGAGAAAAGCAATGGAAAGAAAGCTCAGATGTTTTGAGTGAAAAATCCTCAGAAGAATCTTTGGACCTTATCACGATCCGAATATCGAATTAGAACAAATGCCGAGGTCAAACAGATCTATAGGGCTAGCAACGTAGTCCAAGAGATTAAATACTATCATCCAAGATGAACTGGTCATATGCTTACCAAGTTAATCGGGGAGGAAACCCCCTCAGAAAGGCCCTTAGGAGGTCCACAAATGCGATGGAGGGATAACATATGATCAGATTTAAGAACCATGGGGCTACCCACTGACTTAACTATCATGGACGACCGTTCGAGATGAAAACGAGTTGTGCAGTCAGCCAAGACTCCCCCCGTGTTGTAGTGCTACGAGAAGAAAAAAAGCATGGTTTGGTACAAAATCTCATGACTAAGTTCCAGGAAGAAGTAGTTTCGCCTGCATTAAGATGGAAAATAGATGGTATAGGAACAAAGACAATGCTGATAACGATGTTTTATTTCTTCTATTATATTACATATTTTTATTCCAAACGAGGAAGTGGTGCAAGCGCTTCAAAAAATAAAGAAAGGAAAAGCAGTCGGACCAGATGATATTCCTGGGGAAGTATGGAGAGCATTGGGAGATGCAGGAATAAGTTGGCTAGCAGGTATATTTAATAGATTTATGGAAGTTGGACAAATGCTAGATGAATGTAGAAGCAGTATATTAGTACCTGTTTACAAAAACAAGAGATACATACAACAATGTACAAACTACAGAGCTATAAAACTACTTAGCCACACCATGAAAATATGGGAGAGTGTAATTGATAAACGGTTACGTGAAGAAACCAAAATATCCGATAATCAATTTGGCTTTATGCAGGGCAGATCAACAACAGATGCAATTTTTATTGTAAAGCAACTGATGGAAAAATACAGGAATAAAGAGACCAACGCTCCTATGGTATTCATTGATCTTGAGAAAGCATATGATAGAGTTCCTCGAGAGATTCTGTGGTGGGCCCTCATAAGAAAGGAGTACCTGTCGAATATGTAAAGATTGTAAGAGATATGTATGAGGGAGTAACGACTAGTGTTAGGACAGGTGTGAGAGAGACTGATAAATTTCAGGTGAAAGTAGGATTGCACCAAGGCTCGGTGCTTAGTCCTTATTTATGCTCATTAGTTTTGGACCAGATAACAGCGAAACTACAGGGTAGCATTCCATGGTGCCTAATGTATGCTGATGATGTAGTGTTAATAGGAAATAGTGAAAGAGACTTAGAACAAAAACTGGAACAAGGGAGTCAAGCTCTGGAGACAAAAGGTTTAAAACTTAGTAAGACAAAAACAGAGTATTTGAAATGTTCATTTAAAGATGGAGTTACTACAAATAAAATGATATCTTTGGATGGTGAAATGATTGTGAAAAGCAATAGTTTTAAGTACCTAGGATCGGTATTACAGAGTAATGGAGAAATAGATGGAGATGCATGCAGTAGAATTATGGTTGGATGAAGTGGAAAGAAGCGAGTGTATTGTTTTGTGATAGAAAAATCCCAATGAAGCCGAAGGGAAAATTCTATAAAACAGTTATAAGACCTCTCACAATAAAACACTGAAAACTTTTGTTTTCTATACTTCCACAAAATTTATTATTTACAACTATGTGACTACAGCTGTTTCGGCAGAGTGCCTTTCTCAAGTGATATAATTTACAATGTGTTTGCCTTTTTAAGTCTCTAACTGAAGAGGTTGAGGAGTGGGGAGCTGTTTGTCTCGAGTTGGTCATTCAGAATTATATCTGTATTTTTCAGTTTATTAATTTCCATAGATTCTAAAAAAGATAGCTTAAGGCCTTTATTTTGGATATGCAGAATTTGAAACTCTTCATTGAAAGAATGATTATGATCTAGAAGGTGAAGTGCGTATGTTGAAGTGTCTGTTGTTCTATTGTTGAAAGCCCTTTTGTGTTCTGCTATCCGTTTGTCAAAAGTTCTGCCAGTTTGACCGATGTACGTTTTCGGACAGTCACCACAAGTTAGTTTGTACACACCACTCTGTAGTTGTTTTCTAGTAGAATATATTAGGGGAAGTCTAGGTGTGGCACCAATTGATGCCAAAATGAGAGAGCATAAGTTACGATGGTTTGGTCGTGTTCAACGTCGAGACGTTAATCATCCAATACGAAGAATAGCTGAAGAGCAGATTCCTGGAAGGAGTAGGAGAGGAAGACCAAAGAAGACCTGGGGGAGACGATAAGGCAGGACATGTTGGTAAAGGAGATTAACATTGATATGACCCAAAATAGAATTGTGTGGAGAAATGCAATTAGGGAAGCCGACCCCGCATAGGGATAAGGCAAAGAGAAGGACATATTACATATTTTTATGCCAATACCCAACTAATACTGTTGTCTTTTAATAAAAAATTACATATGATATTCTCATAAAATATAGCTATTTGATTAGGTATGTTTATTTTTATGCTACAAATTCTAATTTTTTACCTACAAATTCATTTGCTAATTCTTGTTAATTCTTTTGTTTTAATTTGCACAAATATCGTATTACATCGAACAAGAACCATTGACATCAATTAGTGGAATTGAAATTTATCAGAATCGTTTAGCCAATTAACTGTTATTGGCATTTGGAGAAAAGCGTTTCATAAACTAGGTGAAACATGACACATGGAAAAACATTTTACCAGTTTTGAGAAAAACGATATTTTTTATAAAATTAGATTTTATTTGTTGCATATTGGTTTAATTAAAAAAATATACAAAACCTGCTTTTTAAGAAAACACGATTAGAAAAGCATAAGATATGTTTTATTACCTAAGTTCAGAAGAAATTTTCATAGGCGTAAAATATCTACTTAGGATCCATTACTTAAACATTTTATGGATACTGAGTTTTACTGCTATTTTATGTTCTATACCTTTTCCATGTGCTTTTTCGGTATCGTTAAAGGGTCTCATGCCTGTTTACGTAATGATTTTATTTACATGATTTTATAATACAATGATATATATGTCTATATATTCCATCTCTCATTTATTATGTTTTGTATTGAGAGAATTTTCACTTTCATATTTTAGCCACCAGTTTTCTTGCACCATTTTTTTCATCAATGTTTGCACCGTTTTAAGAAAAATCTAACTATTACCTGATTCGATTTGCTACGATGGATGAACCATGGTTTCACCATCACTTTACATATTTTACCATTGATTATAGACACGGATCCGTGTCTATAATCCATGATTCTACGCAAAATAACAATGTAATCGCCCCTCAAACCAGAAGAAGGTAAAAGCAATTGCAACGAGTAGCAAGATTATAGCTAATGATTTTGGGACCCAAAACCGTTTAAAGTCGATAGAGGACTTCGACGAGGATGATGCCTGTCACTAACCTTATTTAAACTTCATACAGATGAAACACTAACAAGAACAAGAGGTGTGGAGAGATGTGAGTAAAAATTGATGACAATAATTATACTCCCCACCCCTTTTACTATTTTTTTGCTTACCTCGGAAAATATCAACCGCACGAAAAAAACGGCTAAAAAGAAATTGTACAAAATCATATTTGGAACAATTTTAGTTCCGGCCATTTTTGTCGAAAAGTTGAAAATGGCGTAGATATTAAACAAAAACAGTTGCAATAAAATCAATCAGGTCTTATGCCGCGGCCACACTGGTAAAATTTGCGTCGAACCAGCTGTTCGTCGCAAATATTTGCGTGCTCGAAGTAAATTGTGCTAGTGTGGACGTGTTCGTCACATAAATCGGACGCAAAAATTTGCGACGCACACAACGCACACGCTCCATCGGTTATCGTTTTCGAGCGAAGATCAAATGATTTGAGCACCGCGTCCTCACTGGTAAAAATTCTGCGACGCAAATTCTTGCGACGAACCATTATAGTTTAATACGTACGAAAAATTTACCAATGCGGACGCGCCGTTACACTCGCACCTTTACCGCATACGTACTATCTTAAATATTGATTTTAGCAAAAAAATTAAAGATCAAAATTGTGTAAAATTAAATTCTCTCTATTTTTGTATCACCTACTGTATCATTTGTATCATCTGATCATACACCAGTTATTATGAACAAGAGTACCCCAGTTATAAACAACACACCCCCTCCTCGACTAGCGTCAAAAAACACCAACTGGGCAGATTTCCAATACTACCTAGAAGAAAACATTAATCTTAATTTGCGAATCAAATCTCCACACGAGATAGATACAGCAGCTCAATATTTCACCACCCTTGTGCAAGAAGCGGCATGGCAATCTACACCACGAACTGAACGCAGACCGACACATACAACAAATGTTCCCCTACACATTCGGCAACTCATTGCTGAAAAACGTCGTGCGAGAAGAAACTGGTAAAGATCTAGAAACAACATAGATCAACATATATACAATAGACTACGTAGACAACTTGGAGTAGCCATCAACGTAGACTGCAAACAACGAAACCTTCGAACATTACAAACATTACAAACCTTACAGCAAATGATCAGACGCTATGGAAGACGACTAAGAAGCTCAAAAAACCATACACAACTATTCCTCCCCTCCATAAACCAATTGGTGAATGGGCTCGTTCCAACAAAGAAAAAGTGGACGTCTTTGCTGAACATCTTACGAGTGTATTTTAAATCGAGCCACCAGACCCTGATAAAGAAGTGGAAGAACTAATTAGCACAGCATGTCAAATGTCCCTTCCAATCAAAAGTTTTACTCCTATAGAAGTCAAGAAAGAAATTACCAAACTTAACTCACGAAAGGCTCCAGGTTATGACTTAATCTCGTCCAAGTACTAAAACAACTTCCTCGTAAGGCCATTATTATGCTAATAGTAATATTTAATCTGGAATCTAATATGGAAATTTGCAGAAATCATAATGATCCTTAAGCTAGGCAAAGCGCAGAATGATGTAACATCTTATCTACCCATCAGCCTACTCTCAATCGTTAGCAAAGTTTTTGAAAGATTGCTGCTACAAAGAATATACGCAGATCATGAATTCCTAACATTACTACCAGATCATCAGTTTGGTGTTCGGAAAAATCACTCTACTACACAAGTCCGTCGAATAGTAAATGAAATATCAAAAACTCTCGAAGAAAGGAAATACTGCAACGCTGTATTCGTAGATATCTCACAAGCGTTTGACAAAGTTTGGCATAGAGGTCTGCTTTACAAAGTAAAATTAGCACTATCTAGTAACTATTTCCTCCTAATCAAATCCTACTTATCAAATAGATATTTGTCTGTAAAATTCAAAGACCAACAATCCAGCCTCTGTCCTATTAACTCCGGAGTTCCGCAAGGTAGTGTTCTCGGGCCGCTGCTTTTCTCACTCTACACAGTCGATATGCCAGAGTCTCATAATACTACGATCGCTTCCTTTGCTGATGACGTAGCAATACTAGCTCTAAATGAAGATCCCATACAAGCCTCACAAGACCTGCAACATCATCTGGACATACTCAGTGAATGGTACACAAAATGGCGAACAAAAGTAAACAAAACAAAATTAAAACGGGATAATACCCGAAGGTTGGCTGTATACCATCTAGTTAAATAAAATTAACATGAAGTAAAACTCCCTAGTGTAGTTGGTATATTTAATAAAAATTATAAAAATTTTTAAAAATCCAAACGGATTACGTTCAAAACGTTTTCGGACTTATCAGTCCATCATCAGTGAACTCTCTGTCCTTGCTAAATAGCCACAATGCCAAACACTGGTCAAGATGTATGTTCTAACTACATGGTGAAATCTGATCTACAATTTGGCTTACATTGGATGCCAACGGATTAGTACTAGGAACATGATGCTCTACTCCATTAATTAAGAGATTTTTTATAATTAGGTCTACATTGAACTACGTTTAGTCTGTCATTGACCTCAATCATAGTTCAATGTAGACCTAATTATAAAAAATCTCTTAATTAATGGAGTAGAGCATCATGTTCCTAGTACTAATCCGTTGGCATCCAATGTAAGCCAAATTGTAGATCAGATTTCACCATGTAGTTAGAACATACATCTTGACCAGTGTTTGGCATTGTGGCTATTTAGCAAGGACAGAGAGTTCACTGATGATGGACTGATAAGTCCGAAAACGTTTTGAACGTAATCCGTTTGGATTTTTAAAAATTTTTATAATTTTTATTAAATATACCAACTACACTAGGGAGTTTTACTTCATGTTAATTTTAAAACAAAATTATCTCAAATAACGTTTACCAACCGCCACAACACATGCCCACCTGTAAGAATGGAAAATGTACGAATACCAACAGTAACAGACGCTAAATACCTTGGCCTCCATCTTGACCAACGTCTTGGAAGAAACATATCCAGACCAAAAGAAGACAGCTAGACTTGAAATTCCGGCAAATGTATTGGCTCCTTGGACGCAGATCAAAACTCAACATCCAAAACAAAATTCTTCTGTAAAGTTGACACCATCTATCTATCGCCCGTCGGCAAATTCAAACAAAAAATATAACTCCAGACCATCTTTAACCACCTTTAGTCCAGACAAATTAATATATGTATTTAATATATTTTTTACCATCAAAAATGAGATATTTTAATCAAATATTGTATCAAATGTAATTTGCAGAATAATTTTGAATTACGTTCCGCTAATGAACTCGCTTTTTTGTCCTTCAAAGTAGAAAAAAAGTTTCAATTATATTGCTTAATAGTATAATTGTCTAACAATTTTAACTGTACTAATCCCCAAGTATAAATTTTTAAGTGCTAAACTGATTGATTTACGATGAGTAACCGGGTTGTAAAAATACCGGCATGTGCCTAGATAAAGGGACATCGGTTTACTCGAATTTCATAACATACAATTATTATCTCTTTGAATTGGCCGACGGGCGAAATATCGATGGACCCGACTTTACAAAGTACAGTAAAACCTGCCATATCCGGATCAATGTGGCGACAGACCGATCCGGATATGAAAAAATCCGGATATCAAGATAACTTCTTTTATAGTCTCTGAAACGTTTTCTCCTTCATACATTTCAGTAATCAACGCCGTTAAATAACTTTCGTCGATAGACACGTTTTATAGATTCTATAATACATTATTTCGCCATATTTTAGTTCTTTTGGGTCGGGATGAGAGGGTGCGTTGTCCAACAGCAGGACTGCCTTTCTCGGTAGATACGGACGGCAGAACCGTCCGGATATGGGGAGGTCCGGATATGACAGGTCCGGATATGGCAGGTTGTACTGTAATACTCAAACCTAGTTGGTACTACGGACTACACCTCTGGGGCTGTGCAAAGTCAACATCACTGAATATCATCCAAAGATTTCAGTCTAAAGTTCTAAGATCAATAGTGAATGCACCATGGTACGTAAGTAATCAAACACTTCACGAAGACTTAAATATACCTTTCATGAGAGAAGAAATCCATCGATCCACGGAGTCACAAAATGACCGTACCATTCACCATGAAAATGAGTTAGTAAGGGAATTATTCCATAATGGCTCTGCCACAAGGAGACTAGATAGAACCTGGCCTCAGGACCTATTTTAAACCTTATAAATAGAATAAGATGAGACATCATTGGAAGTCTCTTCTTCATGTCCAAAAACATGGAACAAATTTACTTGATACTCTTTTAATGATGTAGATTGTATATAAACATAATTACATAAAAAAAATCTATTTTTGTATACATACAGTCGGAAAAATGAAAGATTACCCATAAACTATCTTATTAAACACATCTTTTTTATGTTCCAGAAAGTAATGTACCATTATTAAAAGACCGGTTTATATAATTATTACATGTTTTTGCGCTGGCCAATTATTTTGTGACACGGTCACAGAAAAATACAGCGTGTTTTATGTCGATTCATGGGTAATCTTTAATTTTTCCTAAACTGTAGGTACATTTTTGTCGTAAAACTAATAATAAACGAGATAATTCAATAAATTATGCTCCAACTGTCACTATTTTCCCCCGTAACTCGGAAAATATTGACAGCACGAAATAATTGTAATAAAGGAAATTATAGAAAATCATATTTTCAATAATTTTAGTTCCTACCATTTTTGTCGAAAAGTTGAAAATGGCGGAGATCGTGAGAAGAAATATCAGGACGACCGCTCGAAATAGTGAGTGACAACCTTCCATATAGTGGAGTCAATGAAGGTTTTCACCTCCGATTTCGTTGAACCTTTATCGATTTTTATGAAAAGTGGTGAGTAGTTTAAGGATACCTCAGGGAACAAAGGTGACATGATGCCAACTTGCGCTTTTACCCTGAGGGTGGATGCCACCCCTTCTCGGGGGTGAAAATTATTTCATTAAAAATAATACCATAAATCGATAAAGGGGCAAATTCTAAGCAAAATTTGTTATATAAAGTTATTAATATAAATCAATACTTTTTGAGTTTTAAAGATCAAAGATTTTATTTTTTCGTAAAACAAAATGCATGTTTTAAAGCTGTTTTTCACGTGTAACTCAAAAATTATAAGCTTTTACAAAAAAGTTATAATTATCAAAACTAAATATAATAAAAAGTTGAATACACTTCTCATTTAAAGAACTACACTAATGTTAATTCAAAGTAAGTTATGGGTAATTGAAGGTATATTTTTTTCGACGAGTACGCAAATCTAAGTATTCAACCTTAAATAACGGGAAAACGATGCATTTTATAAAATATACCTACTAAATACTTATCAAAGTACTTTAGAATACCTATCAAATGAGCTCCATAAGACGTTAATAGCATCAAAATTAAGCAAGTTATGATGAAAATAAGAGAACCGTTTGGATTTTTTTTGGAAAAAGTTAAAAATTAAACATCATTTCCACAAAAATTAAAATTTATAGAAATCCTTACAAGAGTTTCTTTATAATAGCATAAGTAATGATTTCAACAATTTTGACCGGTTTTGAATGCATATTTTTGAAAAAAAGATGCAATTTAAAAAAATCAGAATTTTTCAGATTATCGTAATTTTCATTTTCTTTTAATAATAACTCCAAAAATACTCAATATACGAAAAAAAATGACATATAATTAAATTTTAGTTTTTTCTGTATCAAATATTTTATCTGTCCTACTATTTCTGTAGGGTACAAAATAACCGAGATAGAAACGTTTTAAGCTTAAATTTTGCCTGCGAGAACCATGTAACCGGGCAATTTAACCTTTTATTTTTAAAAAAGTAAGCGGTTTAGAAAATTAAATTTAACGTGGTTTAAAAGCCCTTAGTTTCAGCTTTCAAATAGTTTTTAGGCGAATGTCATGTCTCAAAATTAACGGAGTTTAAAAAAAAAAAAACAATAACATTTTTTGGAAAAATTTTTAAAATATAAATTTTGAAAAATTTTTGGAGCATAAATTTTAATTATATCAACTTGTTCGTGGGCTCATCTGATAGATATTTTTAAATACTTTGACAAATGTTTAATAAGTTTGTGTTATAAAATGCATAATTTTCCCGTTATTTAAGCTTTAATACTTAGATTTGGGTAGTCGCCGAAAGAAATATACATTCAATTACCTATAACTCATTTTTAGTTAACACTAAAAGGTTTTTCTAGTATGGAATTTATTTCATTTTTTATTATCTTCAATTTTGGGTAATAATAACTATTTTGTAAAAACTTATAGGCTTTGAATTATTTATAAAAAATCGGTTAAAAACGTGCATTTTTCTCAGGAAAAATTAAAATCTCTAATCTTTAATAACTCAAAAAGTTATGATTAATTTCAATAACTTTATATAACAAATTTTGCTCAGAGTTAGTCCCTCTATCGAATTATGGGGTTATTTTTAATAAAATAATTTTCACCCCCGAGAAGGGGTGGTATCCACCCCCAGGGTAAAAGTTCAAGTTGGCACCATGTCACCTTTGTTCCTTGAGATATCCTCTAACCACTTCCCAATTTTCATCCAAATCGATGGAGGTTCAACGAAATCGGAGGTAATAGCTCATATCCACCTTCAGTGACTCCACTAATAGAGTTTGTCACCAATGAATGAACAATCAGAATTACTTATAAAGAGGAAGACAATGAAAACAAAGAAAAACAAGTAATTTGTGTAATAATATTGAAAGACGAATAAAGAAAGTAATGTTTTATCTTTTTAAATTTTCAGTAATCTTGGAAATACTGTTGTGTGGATATTTTCTTCGATCACAGCCCTGTCAATTTTTTTTGTCGAAGTTTATCAGAAGAGTATAAACTTTTTTGACAGAGCAGTGTCCAGTTTTGAAAAGAATTTTTACCTCCTAAATCGTTTTTTAGAAGAAATTCTTGCATAGCTTACGAGCCTCACGTGATGCGAGGTGGAAGAATCAATTTTTTCAAGTGATTAATCTCAAAAACGTTGACGCTAAGTTGAAAATCCCCTTAACGAACTCGTGAATAGAGGTGTGTGTGGCGATAGAATGTGACATGGTTTTTTGATACGATTGGAATGAAGTTAAAGTATCATTCTTGAGATTCATTCTCACGACGGGCGTCGATAAAGAGGTCAGAAGCGGGATATTCTTAGATCTTGTGATTGATGGAATACAAACAGTTATAAAAATGCAAACGGTACAATATAAGTAGGTATTGAAAACATTCATTATGGCTTAAGCGAGCGAATAATTTGAAAAATAAAGACTTCACGAAATCAGTCACGAAATATCTGCCGAAAAGTTTTTAACATTGAGGACGTAACCCATTAACATCAAAATATTTTAATGTATACGCTTGTTAAATTGAAAAGCATCTTTGGTCAGGTTATAGCCTTGTAAGCAATTGTCATCACTTAACTGACGTTTTGCAATGTAAAGGTAACGTGTACGTGTACGTGTGATCCAAAATTATTGTCACCATAGTCCCCCATCACCATGTCTGAACGACAGAGATAGCTATACAGTGCATGTCTATTATTAATTCAGATATACTTTCCAGTTTACATCAACTTTGACAGATACTTGTCAGTGTACGTACGTCAACTTAAAACACGATAATACTCTGGGCTAATTAGCAAAATTCATGGAAAAGTTATTTACCAGCAATTTTATTCGAATCGAATCATTATTGGATCAAGATTGGAATCGAATTATAAGATCCTATATATTAATAATACAGGTATGCAAAGTCCGCAAATAGTGTGCTACTTTTTTTATAAACAAAATGGCGCCGACAAATCGTATTTTTTTCAATTATTGCTCTGTAACTCCGAAAATTTTAACTTTACAACCAAAACACCTTAATAAGAATTCACCGCAATTAATTTGTGCATAGAGATATGTTTTTCACGATTTGCTCCGACGAAAATTTTCCTCGGAAAATGCAGGTTTTCCTAACAAAAACTCTAATTTTCAAATAAAGTTTTAGGTAAGTAATTATTAATCAATAATTAAATAACTTAGTGACATCAAAGCTTTCTTGGTATAGATTGTAATTCCAGAAGCCGGTGAAAATTAAACGAATATTTTAGCAACAATTCAATTGTTAATTAACAAATTACGATCGCAATAATAACCAAAATAATCATGATACATTGATCAAACTTATAAAGATTATAAAGATGAGATGCTTATTTAATATTTTATCGACAAAATATAAATTTTTCTTTTTTTTGCATAATCTTTAAATTTTGAAAAAAAAATAGTTATAATACGCTGGTCTAATTAGTAATGTACAAAGAAAGGTTATTTACCAGCAATTTTATTGCTGGAATCGAATTATAAGATCCTATATATTATTAATATAGGTATGCAAAGTCCGCATATAGTGTGCTACTTTTTCTATAAACAAAATGGCGCCGACAAATCGTATTTTTTTCAATTATTGCTCTATAACTCCGAAGATTTTAACTTTACACCAAAAACACTCAAATAAAAATTCACCCCAATTTAATTATGCATAGAGGCATGTTTTTCCCGATTTGCTTCGACGAAAATTTTCCTCGGAAAATGTGGGTTTTCCCAACAAAATCTCGAATTTTCAAATAAATTTTTTGGGCCACTAATTATTTATCAATAATTATATAACTTGGTGAAATAAAAGCTTTCTTGTTATAGATTATAAATTCAGAAGCCGGTGAAAATGAAACGAATATTTTAGCAACAATTCAATTGTTAATTAACAATTTACAGTCGCAATAACAACCAAAATAATCATGAGACATTGATCAAACTTAGAAAAATTATAAAGGTGTGATGCCTATTTAATATTTTGTCGACAAAATATAAATTTTTCATTTTTTTGCATAATCTTTAAATGTTTAAAAAAATTGTTATAAACAAATTAACATTTCTCAGAAATTGTTTATTATACTCTAATTTAAAAAAATACTTAAAATGCGTATTTCATAGGTCTTGAAAATAAATGCTTTAAAAAATTTTTCCAACCATTTGCAAAAAAGTTATGAAACAGCAAAGTAAATATACGAAATCTCCGTTGTTTATAATTTGTTTTAATTGTTTCAAAGCTTAAAAGTGCGTCTATGGTACAACCTAATTACTCACAAAGAATGTCAAAAATTAGTGCAATGGTTATATTTTAATCAAAGATTGAAAATACTTTTTTTTGTAATTTTTAGCGCAAACGTAGGCCTGATACAGAGTCGGAGCTAAAATGTTCACTCGAAGCGACTGACACGCAGCATGCATTAATTATTAAAAGTGTACATCACGCGGCCGGTCGTCGCTCCGAGTGAAAATTTTAGCTACAGTACTGTGTTACTCTACTTTCGCGCGTGTAAATTACAAAAACATATATTTATAATCTTTAATTAAAATATAACCATTAAACTTATAATCGATATTTTTTTGTAAATAATTAGCTTGTACTTTAAACTCACTTCTACGCTTTGAAAGAATTAAAAAAAATTATAAACACAGTAGTAATCGTATGTTTACTTTGCTGTTTCATAACTTTTTTACAAATGGTTGCAAAAAATTTTTAAAGCATTCATTTTAAAGATATTTAAAATGCGCGTTTTAGCTATTTTTTAAAATTATAATATAATAAAAACTTTCTGAGAAACGTTAATTTGTTTATAACTATTTTTTTAAACATTTAAAGATTATACAAAAAAATAAAAAATTCATATTTTGTCGACAAAATATTAAATAGGCATCTCATCTTTATAAGATTTCAAAGCTTGATCAGTGTATCATAATTATTTTGGTTATTATTGCGACCGTAAATTATTAATTAACAATTGAATTGTTGCTAAAATATTCGTTTAATTTTCATCAGCTTCTGGAACTATAATCTAAACCAAAAAGGCTTTTAAGTCACCAAATTATTCAATTATTGGTAGATAAGTACTTATCTAAAACTTTATTTGAAAATTAAAGATTTTGTTGGGAAAACCCGCATTTTCCGAGGAAAATTTTCGTCGGAGCAGATCGGGAAAAACGCGTCTCTATGCAGAATTTAATCACGGTGAATTTTTATTTGGGTGTTTTTGTTGTAAAGTTAAAATCTTCGGAGTTATAGAGCAATAATTGAAAAAAACACGATTTTCGTGCGCCATTTTGTTTATAAAAAAGTAGCACACTATCTGAGGACTTTGCATACCTATATTATTAATATATAGGATCTTATAATTCGCTTCCAGCAATAAAATTGCTGGTAAATAACTTTTCCCAAAAATGGCCTATTCTCCGATAAATCAGCCCAGATTATAATTGAACATAAAAAGTAGCAGAGGAAGCAAACTGTTAACTTTATAATCTTTTTCTCATAGGCATCTTTCAGTGCGTCCCACTCTTTCGATTTCTTTCTAACGCATTAAATTGTATGTGACAGAAAAAAGGCACGTCCGTGATTACAGACATTTATAATATTTATTCTAGTTGTCCAAAGATGGCGCTATAATCGAAAAAAAATTATTTACGAATTATATGTATAATATATCTACGAATATAATCTGTACAATTTATAAGACTATACAAATCAAAGAAAATACCATTTTATAAATGCAATAAACACAATTGATTTGTTTTTATGCCAAATTGTAAATAAAATGTGAAAACTGTCAGATTTAACTACAATGTCATGTTAGAATAAATGTTATAAATAAATGTGTATTATCACGGACTTACCTTTTCTTCTATCATTTGTGACGCACTGAAAAATGCCCATGAATAGGACCATACGAATTAAAAGGTCTTGAGATTGGGTATCTTGTCAACGTGTTTTCAATCTTTATTCTTTTTTTGGAAAAGTGATCATAACAACACTGAATATAGCCGCAGTTGGCCGTGACGTCACACTCCGGCGGTCTTTCAGATTAAAACAAGACTTACGTAATTTTTTGCACGGATAGCTTTGAACCCAATAATTGTGGATCGCTAGTTATTTTTAGACGGTCAGATCTCAGTTCTCCCGCTCCGTTCAGTCTCAGTTTCAGTCGAACTGTCGTTAGTTATATGTATGTGTAAACACAAAAAACTGTAAGGAAAACTGAAACTGATCCTGAGCTGTGGCTGGATGGGTATACTAAAAGTTATCGCATACTAATAGTTATACTAAAAGTTATGCTAAACTGATGTATAAACAAACTTGTCCGATCAGGTCTCAGTCGCACAAAATTATCTTAAGCGTGTGATACACACGCAAACTTTAAGTACGCGGATTTAAAGATCGCGGACTTACTCGGCTCGCCGTCGGTGATACACGGCAGACTTACTCATAACTCATAGGTCTGGATCCCGCGTATGTAAAAAATGTTGATTAATAGCAAGATGAAAGTTTGTTAATAGCTTAAGGGTGTCTAGTCGGATATACTTTGATATATGGGAACACTGGAACAGGGGCAGTTTTAATTGTGGAACAGGTTAAAAATTTGGAACGGTCAGACCACGAAAACAATTGTAACAATAGTAAACGAACAATGGGATTACTCACAAGAAATCAAATGTAGAATAGAGAAGGCTAGGAGTGGTGAAAGTGTAGGAGGAGAGTGTAGGAGAAAAATGACGGTGTGTACTCTGGTATGGACGTTTGCGAAGGATGAATGAGACAAGAATACCGCTGAGAACTGGGAAATTGAAGCCAAATAGAAGGAGGAAATTAGGACGTATTAGATTATATTGGAACCTGACAAATAAAAGCAGCAATGGAAAAAAGAGACCCCACTGAAGAAGATATATTATGACAAAGATAAATTTCGATTGGGATGTGGTAAATGGCAAACTAGACCGGGCAGTATCGTCAGTAACTTACTCAAAAAGAGGTCCTTATAACATATCCACAGGGTGCCGGGCGGTGCCGTGGTCGAAAAATTGTTTAAACAATTTTTTTTAAACAAATTCACAAAAATAATTTTTTCATTTCGATCAATATTTTTCCAGATAACTTGGGTCATTTTGAGCAAAATAGGTCTCTTGTCATTTTTCTCTAAAATTGATTGTTGTCTAGTTATATGCGATTAAAAATTTGAAAAATGCGAAAAGCCATTTTCAAGTCTTAATAACTCGATTAAAAATTTATTATTATGAAATTCAAAAAGTGACCAAATCAAGTTTCAAACCCCTTCTTCAAGGTCCTGAAGAGATTATTGTCATTATTTTATTCCAAAGATGTTATTTTTAATTATTAACAATTCGCACTATAGTCTAACTGTATCGTCGCCCCCGTTAGCGAAACTATTTCGATTAGATTTTTTTGCACAAACTTACACAAAAAGAGTAATTCCACGTGAAGACAAGTGTCCTTATAACACATCCACGGGGTGCCGGGCGGTGTCGTGTTCGAAAAATTGTTTCAACAATTTTTTTTTTAAACAAATTCACAAAAATAATTTTTTCATTGCGAACGATTTTTGTTAGATAATTTGGATTATTCTGAGCAAAAAAGGTCTCTTGTGATTTTTTCTAAAATTAATTGTTGTCGAGTTATATGGCCATTTTCGCATTTTTCAAATTTTAAATCGCGTATAACTCGACAACAATCAATTTTAGAGAAAAATCCCAAGCGACCTTTTTGCTCAGAATGTCCCAAATTATCTTAAACAAACTTTGTTTGAAATGAAAAAAATATTTTTGTGAATTTGTTTAAAAAAATTGTTTAAACAATTTTTCGACCACTGCACCCTGTGGATATGTTATATGAACCTCTTTTTGAGTAAGTTTGTGCAAAAAAATCGAATCGGAATAATTTCACTAACGGGGGCGACGATACATCCTGGACTATAGCGCTAATTGTTAATAATTAAAAATAACAGCTTTGTAATAAAATAATGACAAAAATCTCTTCAGGACCTTAAAGAAGGGGGTTGAAGCTTGATTGAATTTTATAATAGTAATTTTTAATCGAGTTATTAAGCCATGAAAATGGCAATTTTCGCATTTTTCAAATTTTTAATCGCATATAACTCGACAACAATCAATTTTAGAGAAAAATGACAAGAGCCTTTTTTTGCTCAGAATGACCCAAATTATCTAAAAAAAAATTGTTCGAAATGAAAACATTATTTTCGTGAATTTGTTTACAAAAAATTGTTTAAACAATTTTTCGACCACGGCACCGCCGGCACCCTGTAGTTATGTTATTTTTTTTTTATGTAATTATGTTTATTTACAATCTACATCATTAAAAGAGTATTAAGTAAATTTGTTCCATGTTTTTGGGCATGAAGAAGAAGACTTCCAATGATGTCTCATCTTATTCTATTTATTTTAAAATAGGTCCTGAGGCCAGGTTCTATCTAGTCTCCTTGTGGCAGGGCCATTATGGAATAATTCCCTTACTATATTTAAGTCTTCGTGAAGTGTTTGATTAGTTACGTACCAAGGTGCATTTACTATTGATCTTAGAACTTTAGACTGAAATCGTTGGATGATATTCAGTGATGTTGACTTTGAACAGCCCCAGAGGTGTAGTCCGTAGTACCAAATAGGTTTGAGTATTGCTTTGTACAGAAGAATTTTGTTTTGGATGTTGAGTTTTGATCTGCGTCCAAGGAGCCAATACATTTGCCGGAATTTCAAGTCTAGTTGTCTTCTTTTGGTCTGAATATGTTTTTTCCGAGTAAGACATTGGTCAAGATGGAGGCCAAGGTATTTAGCGTCTGTTACTGTTGGTATTCGTACATTTTCCTTTCTTACAGGTGGGCATGTGTTGTGGCGGTTGGTAAATGTTATTTGAGATGATTTTGTTTTGTTAACTTTTGTTCGCCATTTTGTGTACCATTCACTTAGTATGTCCAGATGGTGTTGCAGGTCTTGTGAGGCTTGTATGTGATCTTCATTTACAGATAGTATTGCTACGTCATCAGCAAAGGAAGCGATCGTAGTATTATGAGACTCTGGTATATCGGCTGTGTAGAGTGAGAACAGCAGCGGCCCGAGAACACTACATTGCTGAACTCCGGAGTTAATAGGACAGAGGCTGGATTGTTAGTCTTTGAATGTTAATGAGAAATATCTATTTGATAAGTATTTATGTTATAAGGACCTCTTTTTGGGTAAGTTTGTGCAAAAAAATCGAATCAGAATAATTTCGCTAGCGGTGTCGACGAGACTGCCCGGTCTAAACAAAATATGCTGTGTACAGTAACTGATAAGTAAGTTATATTCTTTTAGTCATTGGGTCTTTGGATTTACAAGGGACATCTTTTGTGGCTACTTGTCTGTATAAATGATAGACAATAAGTTAAAAAAATATTCATTTGCTTGTTATTTATTGTTAATATAAAATTTAAGAAGAATATTCATATGAAGAATATTCAATTTAAGAATATTCGTTCGCATAATTATGTTTATTGGGAAACCTAAAACAGCCTGGGGTAAAATCCCACAAAGCGTTTCATGAATGGCATCAAGCTAACGAAAACCCCCGCCACTGAAGGCCGACAGCCAGCGCAACTTTTGAAACAAAACGAAATCTAAAACAAAAAAGATGAACCGAACCGGTCAAAAAGTACCGTCCCAGCCATTTTCGACCCTAAGCATACTAGATCTAGCGACTACCGATTCCAAGACGACAAAAAAATTGATTACATATACCTACCTGTAACCGGCCTTCTCTCGTACCTGTGGTGCCTAGAATCTTATGAATGAAATGGTACTACTATTTCTTCGTATCCGATGATACGTCGCATATAGTGCGTAATGGCAAACGAGAGCGCGACGTGAGTGAACGTATTTGACGATTTGGTGACTTTATTTGAATTTTTTTAAGTGAAAAGACTATTCTTCGGACGAATCCGATAGGTGCACATCAGGTTATCTGATTTTTGTTACAATATTCTGTGTACTTTTTAAAAAACTTAATCTACAACCCCACATTGGGGCAGCGTTAGTTTCTATAGTTTCGGTACTACTACTTGCATTTATTTATGCTTACTTACCACTTAAATTTAGTTCTGTTCATCTTAATTCATTAACTTTAATATCTACGAAAATTGATTGCTGTAAATAAAAAATACACTCAGTGATTCGGTACCTAAGATTATGTTTTTTAACGTTTAATTAACATTATTATCAAAACTTTGGTGAAAAGTACCTTCAATGGAAAATATGGACCAAGAAGTAGTGCAAAAGTTACTAAGGGTTAGTCTGATGATGAGAGAAAATGAAAAGTCCGATGGAGTGTTGGGAGAGTTGAAGACTGAAAAAGGGAGCGTTTATTGGCAGCCATGGCTGAGTGATGGTGAGATTTCAATTGTTTTAATTAATTTAAATTTATTTTTTCTAAAAATATAATCTATTGAATAGCATTTTCGACTAACTGCACTAAAAATACATAATACCAGTATGTAAAGCAGTCTTTCCTGCTGCATTTTCTCGGGTTTTATTAAAATTTTTATTTGGTATCTTTATCTTGAAGCTGATAGCAGTGATAGCGTTAACTTCATCATTTTTAAACGCTTTTCTTTAGTTCAATAGTTTGCATCAAATCTTTAGACGTTCATTTGACTGACTTTTCTTCAATGCAAATGAATGAAAATTTGCAGACATATGCATTTGCGGGAACAATACACGAATAGTCAATAATAAATTTTTTTTTATATTCATTAATTGTTTAAATAAAAAAAAAACGATTTTAATGGAAAATGCTTAAATTCTCTTGTTTTTTACAATGTAGAAACTTGAAACTTTTACGGATTGTAGCTAATGATATGAACTATACATAATTTCACTTTTTACGTTAATTGTTTACGTTATGCTTCATAAATAAACAATAAAGTTTTGTTTATATATAAATCGGCGTTTATTCGTGTCAAATTTCAATACGATACGAAACAAAACTTCATAGTTCAGAGAAATAAGGAAAAAAAATATCCTGTTGGTGACACAACCCCCTCCAGGCCGAAACTAAATTTTTTGAGTAGTATGGACATCTATAATAATAACCTATATGTTTCCTGCAGCCGATTTTGATGATATACATAGTTATAAACAAATGAAGATAAAAAACGGTAAATTTTCGCTTTTTTCGTCTATTACCAAAAAGTTAAGCATTTTAAACAAATTTGAGAGTAATAAACTCATAAATCGTATAAAAAAAGAATGTGTGTGTACTTTGTACGCAAGTAAGAAGTTATACTTCTGTTATATGATTTAAACGAAATTAATATACTTTTTATTTATATTTTGTTTAAATATTAAACTAATTTATACTTACTACTTCTCAAACATTTTTATTAGAACAGTGCCAAAAATTAAAATAATAAAAGAATAAAACACACACAAACACATTAAACAAGCCACAAATGATGTCTGAACATTAATTGTCGAAAATTTTTTTAACTAAATACGTATTTTCTGAAAATACAATTATATAATAAATATACTTACAATCATAAAATGTATTAAAAAAAACAAAAAAGAAAGTTTCTATTGGGACTCGAACCAGCGCTGATAAGAGCGGTTGGTATTGGAATTCATTCGCCTTCTCCGCTTAGCCACGGACACTATGTGTTATTATTTACGAAGATCGACTAACTAAACGGATTAAACTTGTGATATTTTGATATTTTGAAAATTGATCAAATTATTTTAATTTTGAATTGAAATGATTTAGAATTGAAAAAATACAACAAAACATAGAGTAAAAAAACAATATATTAGGTGAATATTGATAGAAATTTTGATGGTAATCAAATTATATAAATAAAAGTATTACATACTATGTATTTTGGCAGATCAAACAGGTAGGTTTATACTCATGATACATTAACAATTATTACGTACCTGTTGCTTTTAAAAACTATTTAAAAGTCACTACAATATTATAAACTTTTTTGTTTCTGTCCTCACAACAATAAAACTAATATATTATACATTTGTTTACCTTTACCTTTACCTCCAAACCACAGCTGCCATATCGGATAATTTTTGACATGTCATTTGAACATCCAATCAGAACAAAGTTATAATGCGCATGCGCCAGGCTGATAGGTTTTCACATATAAAAAAATCACCCTCTATCGCCGGTAAAGAAGTATAACTTCAAAAACTTCAATATGGCGTTTGCTGAATATGTCCATCCTTATTGGTTGCTTAGAAAATTTGCAAAATAAATCATAAATTTTGAGTTTTTATAAATATTCATAACTTATGTAAAAATTATAACCTTCTTATTACACAGAATGCTGAGACTTGTGGTGCTTAAATCATACCCTAAATTTTAAAGCAATTGGTCAAATAGTTTAAAAGTTATTTAATTTGTTTATCCCAAATTAATTTTTTTGCAAAACTATAGGTCAGAAAATGATGAAGTTACAGTAATACCGTAATACTTTGGATAGTTTATGAAAGAAGAAAATTTACACTATTAATTTAGTTAATAAAAAATGACAAGAAATAATTCTAAATATTGCAAAATTATTTTGCAAGAACATGTGACTTAAAAAATGGGGGGGGGCTAACTGTTGGGAAAAGTATTTTACTCCCAACAAAGTTGACAGTCGACGTTGCGCAAAGATGTGTAAATGCTTGGCAACATGGCATTTGATGGCTGTCAACTTGTCACTATTTTTTGCTGTCATCAAGAAAATGGCAGAAAGAAAGCATGTAATATGTAATTGTAATAAATTACCTTGTAAAAAGATTACCATTGTACAAAGAATTGTAATATAATGTAAATACTCTACAATACAGTCCATTATTAATAAAACCAACGCACATTTTGGTCCTTCGAGCCGGATGAATGATGAAGTGCTTCGCTTTAAAAATAAATCTCCACGTCCACGTGATGAAAGCAGCAGCCATCAGCCATTATTCCGATATTCTGCAATAAATGAATGCAACTGAGGCACACACGGCATAATTGTGATGAATCTGGTCCATCCATTGTCCACAGGAAGAGCAGATTGCCGTGTTTATAGTATGGGCCCCAGACCATAAAACATTCACATTAGTCGAAGTATATATTACCTACTAGCTTAATTTTTGTAACGTATTACATGTGCAAAGTAAGTAAGGCTTGTAAATAATATAGATAGACACATTTCAGCTATAACGTCTGAATAAAAAATCTCAAATATTGTGTTGTGAAGAAAAGTTTAATAATGAGTTCCAAACAAGAACTAACAATTTTAAAAGGTAAAAGAGATCAATATAGACGCTCTTTGGCTAGAATAAACGAGTTTGTTTGTCAACAAAATGATGGTGATATCACAGATATAGTGAGCCAACAACTTATTGTAAGACGAGAAAAATCTGATGATCTCTTAATTAAGTATTCAGATATTGGTGCGGAAATTAAAACATTCGATAAGAAAGATCAAGACCAAATTGAGTCTTTTGAGGAGTTATACTATAATGTACAATCTAAAATTAATGTTTTAATTTCCAAATCGAATTTAGGTCAGGCTAAGACACCAGGTGTAGATTGTGACAAGAGCAGAAATTCAGATTGGAGTCAGGGTATGCCTTCGACAAGGTTGCCTTACGTTAATATTCCTGCGTTTAATGGTGTAAACTTAGATGATTATAAACCATTTCAAAATCTATTTTTAGCTATAATTCACAAAAACAAATGTTTATCTGAGGTAGAGAAGCTGTTTTATTTGAGATCGTATCTAAAAGGTGAAGCTTTGGCTTTAATAAGCAATTTAGAGCTAACTGATGAGTCATACAAAGAGGCTTTAAAATTGTTGGATGAAAGATACAACAATGAAGCATTATTGGTAAGTAGTCACATTTATAAAATTTTAGATATGCCACCAGTAGTAAAGGGGACTAGTTCTAGTCTAAGAGAATTTGTTTCTCTTATAAAACAGCAAGTGACTGCTCTGAAAAATCTAGGCGAACCAACTGATGCTTGGAATTCTCTGTTGGTATGTTTGCTTTCTAGAAAACTGGATTCACACATTAATAAATGTTTTCAACTTGACAGAGACAATTCCAAGTTATCAACCCTTAATGAGTTCTTGCAATATCTAGAAAATAGGGCCTTAGCTATGGAGTCAGTCACAACAGCAGCTGATAATGTCAGTCGACAAAAAGTAAAAGTTTCTCATGTTACTGTAAATAATAAAAGTGACAAAAAATGTAAGTTTTGTCTTACTCTTGGCCATAAGCTATACCAATGTCAAAACTTTAAATTGGAAAGCTATGAAAATAAATCAGATTTCATTTTAAAAAACAAAATATGTATAGTGTGCCTAAATGCTCATTCGGGCAAATGTAGATTTAAATTTAAATGTCAAATTTGTTCTAGTTCAGAGCACAATTCTATTTTGTGCAATACTAATAATGTAGTGCAACATAAGGTAGGGTTAGTAGGAAGAATCCCCAATACCACAGTGCTTTTACCAACAGTAAAATTTAGAGTCAAAACAAAAGACAATCAATATTTAATAGTCAGAGGACTTATTGATTCTGGGTCAGAAGTGTCTCTTATAACACAACAGTTGGCAAAACAGTTAGGGCATAGTATTGATGCTTCACAAATGACTTTGGTAGGTGTCACAAATGGTGCCAAAAGTATCACAGAATCGGTTACAATAAAAATTGAGTCATGTATTTATAATTTTAGTATGGAAGTTACTTGCCATATTATAGACAATATTACATGTATGTTACCACATTTGCAATTTGAAAGTAGTAAGCTTATCCCTAGTACCGTGCAGTTGTCAGATAATGCATTTAATACTCCTGGAACTATCGACGTTTTGTTAGGGGCTAATATTTTCTTTAGCATATTGCTTACTGGTACTATAAAGTTAGGTTGTAACAATTTAGTATTGCAAAACACATTTTTGGGTTATGTTGTCAGTGGAGAAATTCCTGAGGTGGTAAAAAATAAATTTATGTGCAATAATGCAGTCAGCTTGTGTATACAAAATAACACCAGTAGCGTAGATGTTAGTTCAAATCTAGAAAATATAATTTCAAAATTTTGGGAGTGTGAGCGAGTACCACAAGTCATAGTGGAGTATGATAACGATCAAGCTGCTTGTGAGCAAAGTTTTAGGAATTCAGTGTGTAGAATAAATAATCGTTTTCAAGTAGAATTGCCTTTAAAGAAAAATGCTGAAAGCTTGAATATTGGTGATACTTTTTCAGTAGCACACAGTAGATTTTTAAATCTAGAAAAGAGACTTCACGTTAATCCTGAATTGTTTGGGTCATACAAACAGTTCATTGATGAATATGTGGTCTTAGGCCATGCAAAAATTCTGAATTTGGGTGAAATTGATGTTAACAATCCAAGTAATTATTTTCTGAGTCATCATGCAGTTATAAGACAAGATAAGAAAACTACTAAGGTCAGAGTTGTGTTTGATGGAAGTTTAAAATCCAAGAGAGGTATAAGTCTGAATGAATGTATGTTTAATGGAGCAGTAGTACAGCCAGAGCTGTTCGACATATTAATTTCTTTTCGTAAGTTTGATTATACATTGTTAGCTGATATAGAAAAAATGTATAGAATGATCATGATTGATCCCAAGCATACATCTCTTTTAAACATTCTTTGGAGAGAACATCCAAGTATGCCATTAAAAATTATACAGTTGTTAATAGTTACGTATGGTCTTCGCAGTTCTCCATTCCTGGCCACTCGTTGTCTTGTTGAGTTAGCAAAGAACTTTCAATATCAATATCCTTTAGGTGCTGAGGTGCTTTTGAAGAACACATATGTTGATGATGTCTTTTGTTCAAGCAATTCTTTAGAAGATGCCATTGAAACTCAAAGGCAACTAATTTCAATTTTAAACCTAGGATCATTCAAATTGCATAAATGGTCATCAAATTCAGAAACAATTCTAAAAGAAATTCCCACTCATCTGCAACATTTGGATGATAAGGATTTCT
The DNA here is from genome assembly GCF_917563875.1 of Diabrotica virgifera virgifera. Classification (NCBI taxonomy): domain Eukaryota; kingdom Metazoa; phylum Arthropoda; class Insecta; order Coleoptera; family Chrysomelidae; genus Diabrotica; species Diabrotica virgifera. The sequence goes on along the minus strand of NC_065445.1, from coordinate 250,694,434 downwards.
CTCAAAACAATTTTGTTATTAAAGCACTTGGACTTGAGTACAATGTTAGAACAGATAATTTTGAAATCTCAGTGCCAAGAACTAATTTTGAAACATGTGTCACAAAAAGGCAAATCCTTAGTGCTATTTCAAAACTTTGGGATCCAATGGGTATTTGTGGACCTATTTTAGTAGAATCCAAACTAATAATGCAGAAACTATGGTTAGCTAAATTAAAATGGGATGAAGTAGTTTCTGATGAGTTATTAGATTTATGGAAAAAATTTTCCAGTGAGCTTGCTCAAATGGAAAAAATTATTTTACCAAGGAATTTAAAGTTCACAGGGGCATCTAGTATATCTCTTATTGGATTTTGTGACTCTAGTATTTATGCCTATGGTGCAGTAATATATACACAGACTATAAAAGATGAAAAAATTCATATTAATCTTTTGTGTTCGAAGTCACGAATTGCACCAATCAACAAAAAACTCTCCATTCCTCGCCTTGAGTTAAATAGTGCTCTTTTACTGAGTAACCTGATTAATAAAATTTTTCTGTTATTGAAAAATGAAGTTTCAAAAGTATATTTATATTCTGACTCGAATATTGTATTAACATGGATAAAAAATGACCCAATTAATTTAAATCCCTATGTTGCTAATAGAATAACTAAAATCCAAAGTTTAACGAGGGATTTTAAATGGGGTTATGTTCCATCAAAACAAAATCCTGCGGATTGTCTGAGCAGAGGAGTGTCCCCACTAGACTTGAAGTTGGATTCAATTTGGTTTACAGGACCAGATTTTGTAAAAAATAATGACATCTCATTGAATTTGTCCAAAATTCCTCAATTGAAAGGACCTCTTCCAGAACAAAAGAAAAAAGTAATGGTTGTAAATGTTCAAGAGTCGAAAACTTTTTTCACAGACTTTTCTAATTTGTGTAGATTACAACGAGTGACTGCATACATTTTGAGATTTGCTTACAACGTAAGTAATAAAAACAACAAAAAATATGGGAATTTAACTGTTGAAGAATTAGACACAGCTTTAAAAAGAATCATAAAAAGTGAGCAATATCAAAAGTTTTCCAATGAAATCAAGTTATTAAATAAAAAAGAAAACATTAAATCCAATTTAAAAAATTTACATCCATTCATGGATAGTGAGGGCTTGATTCGTGTGGGGGGGAGGTTGCACAATGCAAATATTGCTTTTGATCAAAAGCACCCCATAATTTTGCCAAAAAATAGCCATGTTACTAAACTTATTATAAGGCGTGAACATATACGGTTATGTCATGCTGGCCTGAAACAAATTTTAAGTAGCCTACATTTGAAATATTGGCTTATTAGTGCACATAATGAAATTAAAAAGAACATTTTTAATTGTGTCATATGCTTTAGACTTAAAGGTCAAGTGGCTAACCAGTTAATGGGCTCACTGCCTACAGATAGGGTAAATTCAAATAGAGTTTTTAAAAACGTAGGAATAGATTTTTTTGGTCCTATTCAGATAAAACAATCGCGAATTAGAAAGAGCCTGATAACTAAAGGCTATGTTGCGGTTTTTGTGTGCTTTGCTGTGAAAGCAATTCACCTTGAATTATTATCAGATCTATCAACACAAACGTTTTTAGCTGCACTTAAACGATTCTTTAGTAGAAGAGGTAAAAGTTCTAAGATCTATTGTGATAATGGTGGATCATTTATTGGCGCAAAAAATGAACTGAAAGAGCTCTATAATATACAGCGCAGTCAAGATTACCAAAACACAATCATTGATTATTCTGCTAATCAACAGATTGATTTTAAGTTTATTCCAAGCTATAGCCCAGTATTTGGAGGATTATGGGAGAGTGGGGTTAGATGTACAAAATACCATCTAAAAAGAATAGTGGGTAACACGCTCTTAACCTATGAAGAATTTAATACAGTGTTGGTGGAAGTAGAGGGTGTTTTGAATTCTAGACCCATTACTCAGTTGTCTTCAGATCCTTCAGATCTTTCGTATTTAACTCCAGGACACTTTCTTATAGGGGAGCCAATTACAAGCTTCCCAGAAGTCAACTTAACACAGATTCCTGACAAAGTTTAAAGTTTTGACAATTGTGTACCAAGATCAAGCAGGATTTCTGGAAAAAGTGGCATAAAGATTACTTAAATTCTTTACAAACGAGGCCTAAGGGCCAATTTCTCATATCTAGTTCAACTCCAGTTTAACCTGAACTTCTAGTAAACGTCAGTTTAAAGTCAAAATCGTCTTTCTCAATTCCCGTTCAACCGATGGCAGTTTAAACTTGAACGATGATTGAACGGTGGAATTCGGCCGTTCAAAGATTTCAGAACTCAGTTCAGATGATTTCATGGACTACGCATGCGTTGTATTAACACGAAACGCTGTCATAATATAATTATATCATATTTTATTATATTAAGCCTAACGATAAACGATAACATTATATGTGTTTTTATAATATTTATTTATAATCATTAAAATGGCTATTTGACTATAAATACTTAAATTTAACTTTATTCAAAAACAGCATAAAAAAGGTAGTTCAAAATGGCGACAGTTTTTACCTTTTGCCATCTATTGGCATTTCTCGAAAGCTGTAGAACGAGCACTTGCATGAACGCGCAATGAGAAATGCATTTCAAACAGAACCGGAGATCACCCGTGAACCCGGTTCAACTGAACCATAGATTAACGCAGGTATGAGAAATCGACCCTAAATGGCATCATAGTGTGCCGAATTTAACAGAAAACATGCTTGTTCTTGTTAAGGAGGACAATGTCCCTCCTTTACAATGGCCAATGGCAAGAATTGTGAGAACAATTCCAGGAAATGACTCCAAGGTTAGGGTGGTAGAGATAAGAACAGCCAAGGGGACTTATTTGCGATCAGTGACAAAGATAGCTCCTCTACCTATAAACTAAACCTTTGCTTTGTACATTTGTAAATTGCTTTGTAAATAGACTGTTAATTTGAACATACAACCAATGCAATGAAGAAAGGTGATTAGTGCGATCATTTTGGTGAAAAGTTTATAGTGCAAAATTTTAGTGCAAATTTTGGTAATTAAATGACTTTGTGTAAAGGTTTTCTTGCAACAATGTATGTATTACCTGTATGCAAATGTATGTAAATTTGTGTATATAGATAGAAATTTAAGTTAGTTTTTAAGTGTAAAAGTTTAAGAGTTTTATTTGATAGATTTCTATTGAGAATGTCTTGTAAAAAAAAAACACAGGTAAAGCTATATTTACTTATAAATAATACTCAGATTCTCATAATTTCCTTTTTTATACCAATGTATGAATTAGTAAGGTGTCTATATACACTTATAAAAAAAAATATTTTTTTTATACCAATGTATAAATTAATAAGGTGTCTATATACTCTTATAAAAAATATTTTTTATACCAATGTATAATTATTGTGTCTATATACACTCTACACTTATAAAAAAAAAACATTTCTAAATATTTGAAATATTATCAAACCTAACAATCTGAATTTCTACTAAGTTTAGATTTAAGCTGGTTTAATATACTATATAATTGTTGGCAATATTGGCTTCCTAAGGCCCCCAACATGTTGGGAAAAGTATTTTACTCCCAACAAAGTTGACAGTCGACGTTGCGCAAAGATGTGTAAATGCTTGGCAACATGGCATTTGATGGCTGTCAACTTGTCACTATTTTTTGCTGTCATCAAGAAAATGGCAGAAAGAAAGCATGTAATATGTAATTGTAATAAATTACCTTGTAAAAAGATTACCATTGTACAAAGAATTGTAATATAATGTAAATACTCTACAATACAGTCCATTATTAATAAAACCAACGCACACTAACTTCGTCCCTAATTGGTCTAGGACAATTGTTTTTCTTTCTAAATGTGTATAAAAATTCAGTCTTTCTAAATATGAAAAAACAATTTTTCTATGAGTAACGGTTAAAAAGTTATTCTAATTGTTTATAAAAAAGCAAAACATCAACATGTTTTTGCAAAATAATTTTACACTGTTTAAAATTACTTTTTGTCATTTTTTTTTAATTAAGTTAATACTATAAATGTTCTTCTTTCATAAACTGTCCGAAGTATTACTGTAACCTCATCATTTTCTGACTTATAGTGTTGCAAAAAAAAATTTGGGATAAACAAATTAAATAACTTTTAAACTATTTGACCAATTGCTTTCAAAGGACATCGCACACATCTTATGGAAAATATAATGTCACTCAAATTCAATAAAATTTATACGAATAGATTCGTTTCAATTTAACGATCAATTCTTATCATTGCGCCAACTCTTAATTATGATTAATTACGGCGCAAATTGCAATTAAAGTTTATCGAAATCACATTTTTGGAGTCTATAAACGTGTCAGTTATAATCACTATTGCTCTGGGTGCTATTCAAAACAGCTTAAACCCCGCTGGGCCTAAGCGGATTAGTGAAACTATTATAATAAGATGCTTAAGAGCTCGAGAAGATTTATGAACTAACTATAATTTGGGTATTTTAAAATATTTTTTCTCTCTCTTGGGTATTTTAAAATATGTACCTACCATTTGATTTCAGATTGATTTATATCAATTTCTGCTCTTATTATTCAAAATTAAGAGTTGGCGCAATGATAAGAATTGATCGTTAAATTGAAACAAATATATTCATATAAATTTTATTGAATTTGAGTGACATTATATTTTCCATAAGATGTGTGCGATGTCCATAAGATGTGTGCGATGAGGGTATGATTTAAGCAACAGAAGTCTCAGCATTCCATGTAATAAGAAGGTTCTAAGTTAATTTTTATATAAGTTATGAATATTTATAAAAACTCAAAATTTATGATTTATTTTGCAATTTTCTAAGCAACCAATAAGGATAGACATATTCAGCGAACGCCATATTGAAGTTTTTTATACGATTTATGAGTTTCTTACTCTCAAATTTGTTTAAAATGCTTAACTTTTTGGTAATAGACGAAAAAGGCGAAAAACTACCGTTTTTTGATCTTCATTTGTTTATAACTATGATGTAGAAAGTAGATCATCAAAATCGGCTGCAGGAAACATAGGTTATTATTATAGATGTCTATACTACTCAAAAAATTTGGTTTCGGCCTGGAGGGGGATGTGTCACGAGAAAAATCTTATTTCTCTGGACTATCAACCAAAACTCGAATTCACAAAATTCGTGTTTTTATCGTAGTCTTAGAAAAACCACCGGTAGAGACCTTTTGTGCTACAATTAACATTAGAATTCGTTTTGTCGTATTAATTTATTAAACGCTTTTCTTTAGTTCAATCGTTTGGGTCAAATCTTTGGACGTTAATTTGACTGCCTTTTCTTCAATGTAAATGACTAAAAATTTGCAGACATATGCATTCGCGGGAACATTACACGAATAGTCAATAAAAAATTTTTTTGTTTATTAAATGTTTAAATAAAAAAACGATTTTAACGGAAAATGCTTAAAAAATTAAGAAATTTGAAACTTTTACAGATTGTAGCTACTTATATGAACTATACATAATTTCACTTTTTACGTTAATTGTTTGCGTTATGCTTCATAAATAAACAATAAAGTTTCAAATTTTTTGCCGATTCCGACTACTTTTCATGTTTGTACGTCATATGTTTTATACATATTTTAATAAACATGACGATATATTTTAATGTTTGAAAAGTGTAAGACTAAAAACTAAAAAATAAAAAATATGAAAAAAAATATTTTTAAAAAACGCTTTTCTTTAGTTATGAGTGACTAAAATTAAACATATAAACAAATCAACTAAAAAGCAAAAAATAAAAAAAATTAAAAATCCAACACATTTGTTAAAGAAAAGCGTGGTGCGAAAACCGTTTATTCGATGAAGACACGCCACTCTTTTCTTTAACGAATGTGTTAGTTTTTTTCAATTTTTTTTTTATTTTTTGCTTTTTGGTTGATTTTTTTATAATATGTTTAATTTTAGTCACTCATGACTAAAGAAATGCGTTTTTTAAAAATATTTTTTTTTCGTATTTTTTTATTATTTTTTATTACTGAAGTGTGTTTAACTATTTAACTATATATAACATCTTCGCAATTTTATTTTTATTATACCAACAAACAGGGGTACTTTGTACTACATACTAAAATCTGATCAAGAAGATCAGTGAGCAATTGAGTCTATCAGAATTAAAACCTGCTAAATCCGAAATTTTTCGTTCTGCTAAATCCAAACTAAAAGTACAAATTTCTGAAGATGCAAGGGGTATGCAGAAAAATGACAAATTAGTGTGCCATTTTATGATATTTATTGATTCCCCTTTGATTGAAAAATGCCGGATATTTTTTGGAAAATTTACATTTTTAATGTTTTTTTAACCTCCTGACAAAATTTTAAAACATGGATTTAGCCGGTTTTGATTCTATATGCCTCGATTATTCTAGTCTAACCTAAATTGTTACAGTTGTCATTTAATGGACTATATCTAGTTTCATTCAGTTGGTTGTTTGTTGATAATTATTTTGGTAATCAGTTTGTACGGATATGATAACCAGTAATGGTTTGTATTTTTCGAGTTTATGTTTGTCTTCTTTCTTGTGTAGTAAAAGTACCTGTGCATTTTACTAAGAGGTTGGAATTTGAGGGTGCTATTCCCGATTTAATCTGATTAAAATTGTTTGCTTTCTTTGCTTTATGTTTGGCTATTTTATTTATTTTTGTTTGACCATCCCTGGTATCAAATCGTACAGATTTGTAAACGCTTTTGCTTTAAAATTATAAAGCCTGTCTACTAGCAGTCCCATTACAAATTGTTTAGATATACAGGGCGTTTCATTAATAATTGGAAATATTTTAACTGTAGATTCCTCGGCTCAAAATATTGAGGTTTAACCCAAATCACCTAATCCGAAAATGCTTCCTAAGGGAGCTAGAGCTCTTTGAAGATTAGTCTTAAAATTAGTTTTTTTTAAATACCTCCAAAACGCTTCTATTTAGAAAAACGAAAACTGGTACACCTATTTATCTTCCAGATATAAATCGATTCCATCAATTGCGAATTTCTAGTACCGCTCATAGGTGTCCCTTTTGGGTAGGGCAATGGTTATTTTATCGCATAACTTTTTTGTCTTTAACTTTTAAGCATCCTTGACACTGGATTATTAAATTGTGAGGTATTCTAGTACTAAAAGGTACTCTTGCTTGAAGTCGGTAGAATACACCGTTTTCTAAGAAAATCAATTTGTAAATTTTTTGTTTTTTTAATTTGAAAAAAATTTAAAAATTTTTTTAAAAAATTCAAAAAAACGGTTTATTCAAAGAGCTCTAGCTAGGAAGCATTCTCGGACTAGATGATTTGGGTTAAACCCATAGGCGCCCATACACACGGGCAGGGGGGGGGGCCGTGGCCCCCCCTAGCTTTTCGGGAAAGAAAAAAATTAAATTTATATTACATAAACGTATTTTTGTCAAAATAATATTGGATAATTTTGAGAGATAAATTGGAAACAACATATTTATTAATAAAAAAAATTCACATATTGGGTAGTTATTAATAGTTTAACAGAAAATCTTTGTGTCTGCGACAGTGGTCTGTATGGAATGTGCATAATACACATTTCCCACAATCACGGTATGCTATTAACGAAAACATTGAAAGAGATTAGAGGCGTGGAAAGCATATACACTGTAATTGACACCCAAAATTACAAATTAAATGAATCATTTATAATACTGCAAAAAAACCATATCAGCAAGAAATCCGATCTCTGATCGATAATCACTAATAAGCCATTTGTCTTTAACAACTGGTATAAAATAGTACATAATTATATTTTATATTTTGAAAAAATTCATACTGAAAAATAATTTTTAAAATTTATTGAGCATAGTCAAATTTTAGTTTGCAAAAGTATTTTTTTAGTAAGTAGATTATTTTTAAAGTGTTCATTATGATGAACAGAACAATTTTATTTAAATGAAAAACAGGCGATCTTTCATGATGAATGAGTGTTATATACAGGGTGTCCCAAAAGTAGCGGAAAGGCCGAATAATTCGCGAAATGAACATCGGATCGAAAAACTGAAAAATACATGTTCGATAATTTTCAAAAATCTATGCGATGACACTAAACAAGTCCACCACTTCAACCCCTGGGTGTGGAGCGGGGGGTAACTTTAAAATCTTAAATGGAACCCCTAATTTTTGTTGCAGATTTGGATTTTCCTTGTAAAAATAAGCAAATTTTATTCGAGCCATTTTGCGAATTGTGGATAGATAGCGCTATAATCGGAAAAAACGGTATATCGTGATACCACAGCAAAATTATAGAAACGGTCTAATATCTCGAGAAATATACTTCCAAATAAAAACTAAAAAACACGTGTTTAATATTTTTCAAAAATCTATAGAATCCAAACAGGATTTTTCATTCCACACTCCGGAGGTGGGGTGAAAGTTAACTTTAAAATCTTAAATAGGAACCCCCGTTTTTTCTTGCAGATTGAGTTTCCTCCTCAAAAAATAAGTAACATCTATTCGAACTTTTTTAGAATTGTTGACTTGACGGATGGCGCTATATTCGGAAAATGCGATTTATTTGCGCCATCTATCAACAATTCTAAAAATGTTTGGAATATGTGTGCCTTATTTTTCATAAGGATTCTATATCTGCAAAAATAAAGGGGGCTCCTTTTTAAGATTTTAAAGTAAAAACTTGGTTCGACACATACTCATGGTTAGTCTGCTCGCCAAAGTTGAAGGGAAGGCTTTGCAAGCATTGTATTCTTTTCAAACGGGTTTTAAAGAGAGGCCCAACTTTTGTGGTACCCATGACATTTCCATTTAAAAACTTGGTCTAGTGTTTAAATGTATGAATAATTCCTCACAACAGGGTTCAAACTAGGTTTTTTAGGTGGTTTAAACTACAGTAGACTCCCTCTATAACGAGAACTGAAATGGTGAATTAATTATCTCGTTATAAGCGGATCTTGTTATATCAAACAATAATAATAATGACATTTTTTGATGCCTCTTACGTAGTTTATTATGTGTCGATGGTCAACCTGAACAGTGAACAATGAGACTTCGCCGCCATAGATTGTAAATTTCCTATAGTATTCAATATCGGTCGATAAACAGGCAGATGTTTATTACAGGTGGCCGAGTTTATTATAGCACTGGCCTCGATAATAAGACAGATGTTGTGCATTTCTATGTACAGGTAGTTAAGGCATTTATTTATTTATGACCATTACAACGCTAAAAACAGGTAAAGACAAGTATTCTTCGATTTAAATTTTCCTCGTTATAACCAAATATGCCTCGTTATAGAGCGTTATAGTTCAATAGGGATTTCATGGGACACCTAATGTACCTCGTTATAAGCGAAACCTCGTTATATCCGTGTTCGTTATAGAGAGAGTCTACTGTATATATTGTCATCCGAAATATACAAAATGTAATGTGCAACATCTTCACGTTTGGCCCCCCCCCTAAAAATTTTTATATGGGCGCCCTTGGTTAAACCGTAATATTTTGTGCCCAGGAATCTACAATTAAAATATTTCCAATTATTATTAATAAAACACTCTGTAGGTATGCACAATTCAGGAAAAGAAAAGTTATTTATGAAAACGGAGAAGTGTGATTAATAATAATAAATAAAATAGATGAGTTAATAAAAAGTTGTCGTGTAGTGTTATAATAATTTATACGCTTACATTGTTGCTTTTCATAAAAACTAGTTTTCCGTAATTGGCATCATTTCCTCCTGGGAGCATTAATAATTGCGGCAAAAGAAAATAACCGCTCTACTGGTCCAGAAGAGGGAAGTACAGTGTTGCATTTAAAACATATTTTTCTCACCAACGGTTGTCGAGCATCGTAATATTTTTTCATCTAAGTATGTACTGTAGTACTTTACTATATCTAAGTACTGTAGTATTCTATTTTTGTTTTCCAGCAAAGTTGTGTCTTCATTATTATAGTCGTAAAAATTGGTTTCTTTAATGTGTTTCTCATTATTTGTATTCATATTATACTTTATGGCTGGGAGAGTTGACATAGAGGAGATATGCCATGTCGACAGTGCTGTTCATGATGTCATAATTTGTAAGCCGTCCTCCACGGGCAATAAATTCAGTTCTTTTTCTTCACTATATTATGTATGTATATATATATATATATATATATATATATATATATATATATATATATATATATATATATATATATATATATATATATATACGTCTTCATATCAAGGCGAGTTCCGACTAAATCGAGGACAACCCGAGATCCACCAATAGGAAATTAATTATTGGAGTATATTGTTCATAAGTATCTTTATAATTAACATATTAATCATGGCACACTTAGAGGGGAAAAGCTTTTTGTACTTAAATTTTTCTGATAAATGTACAGCGAAACGAGATCCGTCGCTGAAAAGTAAAGGGGAGGACTTATATACGAAATTTTAGATATTTACCGTTCAACGCGAGATCACACACTGATGCCAGCTCTAAAGAGTATTAGTCGAGCGGTTGGAGCTCGTGTTGTATTGTATATTTCCCACGATATAAAGATATATAATGGGCGTAACTTTTAAGTATCGCTTCTTTTGTGTCTTTAAAGTCTACGATTGACCTTTCAGAAAGTCCCTTAGTTTTATTACATACATAAGGGTGTGAAAAAAGAAAAAGAATACTTGACAAATAATAACCATTTAATAATGATAATTATTTGCAATACAATATTTTAAAACTATACATTAATATTCTTAAAAAACACTTACTACGAAACCAAAATGTAATTATTATATTCTTAAATAATACAAATTGTTACAAAATAATTATTTAAATGATTGCTTGTTTTAAAAATACATTACAAGAAAGTAAAATTTTTTATAAATATTATTAAAGTTTAAAAAATAAAATAACGCAATATGTAATTATTATTTGATAGTTAAAAAATGATTTTAAGTAAAATGATTTAAAAGATAAAAAGAAACACACATAATTTTTAGGGTCAACTCCTAATTGCATGAAAATTTGGATTTAGATTCTACCCATCCCCCACTTCAAAGTTGAATTTGTGCCGTTGATTGCTTTTACTTGGAGGGTGAAAAAATATACGTTTAAAATAAGTCCGGAAACAGATCTGACTAAGTTTAAGCAACTTTTGTTCTATAGAGTTTTTTTAACTTAGGTACTAGGTTAATTTAGTAGTAGGTACTAGAGACACTTGCGAGTAAAAATATTTACTTTTCAACAAAAAAAAAAACAAGTTTTTCGGCGGTTTTTCGCAAATACTCAAAAAGTAAGTATTATATCGAAAAAATATTCTTGGAAAAAATGTAGCATATAAAAAAAAATTAAAAAATGGTATATTCTTAGTCTATAGAACCAGTAAAAGTAAATTTGTAGCTCATAAAAAAGACGATCTTATCCTTCAAATTCCAAATCAAATATTTTAACGTGATACATAGTACCAAAAAATGAAGCTCTTTTCGGGGAAAACCCATTAAAATTTTTTTAAAGTGTTAACAAAAAGCTTTATTTTATTTTATAAAAGTTATATACGGGTAGGAGAGACAACGGAACGAATTTTCGAACGTTTAAACAGACGACATCCCAGATTTACCAATTTCTGGACAATTGATCCAAAGGCTGGATTCTAACAACGAAACAGTTGTGGATTTTCAAGTTTTCAATGAGAGTTAGAATGAAAAAACATTAGTGACCTCGAGTATGATGGTTTGGAGAATTTGGCTGGTTATATCTGCCATAAATTGAAGGACTCCAGTATTCAATCCGAAGATGTTTCAACGTACACGTGGGTTGATCAGTTGAGTAAGTGTGGTTTATGTAAACCATCAGACACTCTCTTGTCATATATTAAGTAACTGGAGACAATTTTTCCTTCCACATGAATGGTGATTCCATTTTGGTAACTAAAAATTATTTAGAAAACCTTATGTCCAAAAGTGTAACTGTAGACTGTTCTAACAAAGCGAACAAGTTATTTTTTAGGTCTCGGATGTACTTCCGAATTAAAGAATTAAACAAGTCTCTTAACAACCTGACATTGCGTAAAAGAAAAATTATGAAAACTGCTACATAGTTGCTGTATGTACGTACGTCTATTTCACATGCACAAAATTTAAATAAAGTGCATGGCATGAAAACTGTAAAACTTATTTTTGTCTTTTCCAAGCCTCTTACTTAAATCTGATAAAATACATTATTTAAAAAGTAAAAAATTTTGATTTTTATCAATCCATTAAATTTATGGTTTTATTTTGGGGCTTTTCTTCCCCTTGGTAAAAATTATATTTACTAATTTGTAGGCCACTATTCAATTTTTGCCAACTAACGAAATATAATAGTTTTAGTAGATATCTATTATATGAATATTTTTATTTTCCGGATACCAATATGATCAAGAAACTGGGAACTTTACAAATAACTGAAAATCAATTTAAATAAAAGTAAATAGTTTAATAATTTTCCTCTAAACTATAAAAATCACTTAGTTTCTTTTAGTCATAATTCATTCATTTGTACTATTCTCAAATTTCATTCGCGTTCGTATTACGAACGCATAGACGGGACTATGCTTTACTCTGTTGTTAACGTCATGCGCCAATCGGACGAGCTTACGTAACTAGAATATCAGGGTGTGCATATTTCCGGGTCCCGGTGAATTCGTATCTATTTTAATCCCCATCCTAATTACAGACCAACTGGCAACTCTGGTGCGCAGGTAATTTTTAAATAACGCATTAACTACCGGTGAATTGGTAACTTTCATTTTTTAAGTATTGTTGATAATCTAATATCGGTATTCCAGGTATTTAGCGCTGCACTCCTAGAAAATGGAAAAAATGTCACAGGAAGTGAAACCGATGATGAAACGAAACGCAAAAGAGAAAACTTGGATGATTGTTTTAATAGAAGTAAAATTAAAAAACGGTCACCAAGCAAAGCAGGCAACGAAAACAAGGAAGACATGGAAAATGTTATGATTACAATAATGAAAGAGCTAATGAATAAAAACGATGAAATGCTTCAGGAAATAAAACAAATAAGGAAAGAATAACAACAAACCAATAAAGAGTTAATGGGTGTAAAAGCAGAGAAACAAAAACTAAAAAAAGAAGTAAAACAGCTACATGAATGAATGGAGCAACTGGACAAATGTAGCAAAAAGAAAAGCTTGATCGTAACTAGGTTGAAAGTAGAAACAAATGATTATAAGAAATTAAAAGAAGAAATGGAAAATTTCAGAGCCCAAGAGTTGCAAATACAAATAAAGCTAAGAAGTGCAAAAAAAATAGGAGAAACAGTATGCGCAATAGAAACAGAAGCCCTCACGGATAAAATGGAAATCCTAAACAAGAAACGTAAACTAAAACAGCAAAGTTAAGCAAACGAAAATCGGCTACAAGAAATTAATAGTGAATGGCAAAATCTAGATATGGGACGAAGAGAGAGAACAGCTGATAGAAAATTCAAAAAACTAATAAACGAAGAACAGCGGCTGAAATATGATATTGACATGGCAAAAAAAGACTCGGAAATGCAAACGGTTAACGAAAACAAAATAACGCACACAAAATAAAGAAAGAATCTCAATAAGAAGAAAAGAACAAAACCCATTAGAATGGCCTCTTGGAATATTAGAACCATGCTGGCAGCAGGTAAGATGCAAGAAATAGCTCTTGAAATGAAAAAATACCAACTAGAAATCCTAGCCGTACAGGAAATACGATGGAAGAAAGAAGGAAACGTTGAGAAGAAAAACTTTAGCATGTATTATTCGGGAGAAAACAAACAGGGAACGAATGGTACGGCATTTATGGTGAACAAAAAAATGAGGGAAAAACTGATACAATTCAAAGCAGTTAATGAAAGGATATCTTACATAAGAAAATAAATAAGCCCACATCTCGATAGTCCATTGCTATGCACCCACCGAAGAAGCAAACGAAGAAGATAAAACAGAATTCTAAGACATCCTGGAAGAAACCTGTGAAAATATTCCGAGGAATGACATATTAATAATATTGGGTGATTTCAATGCAAAGATCGGAAAGGAGGACTATAATCGTAATGTAGCTGGCAAAGAAACCATTCATGAAACTACGAATGATAATGGAGGAGAAATCTGCAACCTAGCAGCAGCAACAAATACATATATAGTTAGTACTGGGCCTAAACATAAAAAAGAAAACAAAATAACGTGGATGATACCAGGAAGAATGGATGGAAACCAAATAAATCATACTCTAATTTCGAAAAAGTGGACACAAATAGTACAAGACGTAAGGTCATATAGAGGGGCAAATGGAGGCACTGACCACATATTGTTGATAGCAAAACTTAAGATGAAAATAATCAAAATAATCATAAGGAAGGAAAAAGGAGGAAATGGAATATAGCCAATCTGAAAACGCAAGAAACAAAGCAACAGAACAACTGGAACAGAAATTGGGTCAGTACGAGCACATAGAAATAGAAGGAGAATGGAAAAACATAAAGAACAGCATAATAGAGACAGCAGAACAAATAATAGGATTCCAAAAAAACAAAGAATCGAAAGAATGGTTTGATGAGGAATGTCACCAAAAAAGTCAACGGAAGCACCTCGCAAGAAACAAATGGCTACAAAGTGCCGAACAGGAACAACTGGACCAATATAGAAAAGAAAAACAAGAAGCATTGAAACTCTATAGAAGAAAGAAGAACACATGGATCTCTGAACAAATGCAAGAATTAGAAACGAATAATAAAGACAACAAGGAATTGTTCGAATAGATAAAACAACAACACAGTACCAAAAAATCTGTCACAAAAATAAACAAAAAAGATTGGGAAAAACATTTCACGTACCTATACAAAAACGACAATAAGGCATATTCAGAGGATGAGGATATAAGAGATAACAGAGATGAAGAGGAAGTCGCACCTACTTATTAGGAATTCATGGAGGTATTAAAACAACTAAAAGTAAACAAAACGCCAGGGCCAGATGAAATCAACAACGAACTGATCATCAACGGCGGAGAGGAGCTCACGAAGCGAATGCACAAGTTAATGGTTACAATTTGGAAGGACGAAAGCATGCCCATAGAATGGAAAAACGGACACATCGCACCAATCTTTAAGAAAGGAGATCCAACTAAGTGCTGCAACTACAGACCAATTAGGCTACTAAATACAACGTATAAGATATTGACCACAATTATAAGAAACCGACTAAATCAATACACAGAAAAAATTATAGGACCATATCAACAGGGTTTTAGAACAATAGATCAAAGGAAGATCAACAATAGATGCAATACACGTACTGACACAAACAATTGAAAAAAGCTATGAACATGACATAGAATTACACATACTATTCATCGACTTCCAACAGGCCTTCAACAGCATATACAGACAACAATTATTAAAAGAAATGAAAAAAATGGAGATACCGGCAAAATTAATAAGACTAACTAGAATGACAATAAAAGACTCAACAGCAAAAGTTAAAACAAATGAGGGCGATACAAATGACATCAAAATAGAACTTGAAGTAAGACAAGGAGACAGTCTGTCAACGACAAACGACACTATTTAATATCGCTCTAGAAGGAGTAATTAGGGACACAGGGCTGAAAAAGACAATTATTCAAAGCTCAACACAGATCATAGGATATGCAGATGAACTGGGACTGGTATCACGAGATAAAAAAAGACTAGAAGAGGCACTTTTAACCCTGGTAAGAGAAGCAAAGACGAGAGGACTAATAATCAATCAGAATAAAACAAAATATCTTATAAGCACACGAGACAATGTAAACAGAATAGCAGAAATAAAGATAGGTGAAAATACATTCCAGAGAGTAGATTGCTTCAAATACCTGGGGGTGATGGTGGACGGCAAAAACGGAAGAAGTATAGAGATAAACGACAGAATTAAAGCAGGTAATAGAGTATATTGGAAATATCACCAACTACTCAAGGACAAAAACCTGAGCAAAAAAAAACAAAATCAAAAATATACACAGCAGCAATAAAATCAGTGATAGCCTATGGAGCAGAAGTAATGTGCCTTACGAAAAAAGACGAAGAAAAGTTAAAAATAATTGAGAGAAAAATTATAAGGATACATGGCCCAGTAAAGACAGAAACAGGGGAATATTGAAAGCTGATGAACCATGAAATAATAAATATAAATAAAGGAGAAGATATAGTAAAATTCATTAAAGCACAAAGCCTCAGATGGTTTGGGCACACACAAAGAAGAGGGGTAGAAGAACTGATCAGGAAGATAATGAACTGGAAACCAGTAAAAAATAGACCAAGAGGAAGACCAAAAATTAGATGGGAAGATCAACTGCTAGACGATATATCAAAGATGGAAACTGCAAACTGGAGAGAAAAGATTCAGGACCGGAGAGAGTGGAAGAAGATAGTAGAGAGGGCAAAAAAACATCACAACCTATGAACTAAGACCTAAAGGAAAAGCGGACTAATTTACCGCGTGAAATGGATTAAAAAGCTCATATTTGAGCGAACTATACTCTAACAAGAGTGAACGGTCCATATAATAATTCCAGGTATGTACCTGTATAAATTACCCTCCTTGAAGTTGGTGTAAAAGGTATTCACCATTTATGTATTGTCTTTTGGAAGGAAAATCTAGAGAAAATCCAAATAAATTTTGAAAAAATGGCTGAAATCGCTGAAATTCTTGTAACAGATTCCGTAATGAGTGTACATGGGTGGTAAATGATTTTAAATTTCACTTAAAGAAAGTGCTAAAAAGTCTAAAACATTTATGGTACTGTTCTGCATCTGGTTTCCAGGCAACCTGTTATACATACGGTTAGTTTTTTTAATATTTTGAGTAGTAACTATGTTGGTTATCAACAATTTGATGTCAAAAATGCACATTTTGCCATTTTTTGTCTACCAGTAAGAAGAAAAACAGTCAAAACAAAATTTAAGATAACCGCATTATAGAGCATGTAAAACAATTTAAACAAGGTTTTATAAATTTCGCTATACTTAATTGTTGCTTATAAAACTAGAAATTAAGTCAGTTTAACGTTAATATAACTTATGTAAAAAATACAACTTATATCTCGATATTACGTGAAATAGCTCAAAGAAATGAGTAAAAATACACGGTTTTTTTGACACTCAGTGTAACTACGTAACAATTGTTTTAGTTTCTATATGGACGGAATAACAAAATTTATGTAAATCTGACCAATTTTTTCTCAATTTAATTATTTATTGACAATTTAAAT
This sequence comes from Diabrotica virgifera virgifera, assembly GCF_917563875.1. NCBI lineage: Eukaryota > Metazoa > Arthropoda > Insecta > Coleoptera > Chrysomelidae > Diabrotica > Diabrotica virgifera. The sequence continues at coordinate 250,677,137 of NC_065445.1, read as the reverse complement.
GAAAAATAGCCGATTTTAAGAATTTTCGTCTATAAGTTACAATGTTTTACCAAAAAACTGAAAAAAGAACCGATTAGTTTATTGAAATAGCCTTAAAATGAGTTGAAGTAAAATAGAATTGGAGCTTAGTTTATCAATAAACATTAACTATTCAAATTTATTTCTTACGTTTTAAGCTAACTACCTGAGGTACCCCTAAACCCTAAAAATGTCATCAAAACGACGATTTTGAAGCTCTTCCGACTGGATTAAAGAAGCTATTATCGATTCAAACAAAAGTTGTGTATTTTTAATTCTAAATTTCAAGTATTTAATTAAAAATAAAGTGTTTCAGTTGAAAATTCAAAGTTGCTACACCCACCGCTTTCGCAGGCAGAATAAGAACCCTGCTATTGCATAAGTATATAGATTTTGAAAAACCATTCAAAAAGCATTCCAACGTTTTTTCGATATGCCGTCTAGTTCTCGAGATATTTGACAATCGCCTTTCTGGACAGAGCCCTTAAATAATATTCTTATTCAGGCTAGACATAAGCCGAGTGAGAGAGCTGACCGTGAAATTCATTTGCGATGTTTCCAAATTTACCGGATCTCGGGTTGTCTGCAAAATATATATTTACCATATACACAACGGATCGCGCGCTCTGCCCTATACAGCGGATTTAGTGGAACCACTGCAATATAAAATTCACCAAAAGGGGTGCAAAATGAGGTCCAGACAAAAATCGATGTCCTTGTACCCTAACCATTGTTACATCGAGATGTCACTATATACACGTGAATACAAGGTGAGATCCAAAATCGGATCTCGCCTTGCAAAACGGATCTCATCTTGTATAGCTTATGATACAAACGGATCTCGCCTTGATATGAAGACATATATATATATATATATATATATATATATATATATATATATATATATATATATATATATATATATATATATATATATATATATATGAATAATCACCCTAGTAATGAAATCCACATCTTCTTTTCAACCAGATCCTTTGGACACACTATAGTGTTTAGCATCCGAGGCAAAGCACATTACCATTTTTATTATACAAAATAGAATTTTTCACAAAAGTTCCTAACCTGTGCTTGGTGAATATCACTAAAAAACTATATTTCATAGAAATTTGAAACCGAATTATGGTGGTATTATCTTAGAAAAAATACTGAAGTATTTGTTCCAACAATTTCAGTTGATTTTTTTAAGATTTTATTAAGACTATTTTTATATAAATGTCTGTCTGGAACTTTTAAAACCATATAATGTAGTGTAGACTCTGTATTCGGAATTTTTAAAAGAATTTGCTTAATTTTTGTCAATTTTTAAGATTTTTTTCGCTGTTGTAACTGTTGTTCCATTCTTTTTAATGATATAAAAAATCGTTTTTTTAATCGATGCTACGTCAAAATTCATTCAATGTTTATTTATGAGACACACCTTCTTTTGCGTTGTTTTACAAGTATTATTAAATATTATAAAACATGTTTTTGTTATTATTTTTTAATAAATTGTTAATAGATTCCATCGATCTAAAACGAACTGTTAATACAATATTCATTATAGAAAAAGATAAGTGCTGGCAAACTAGAAATTTTCAAAACATGGCCAGATACAATGCGAGGATCACTGAGGATAGTTTCACTGATACTAATGCGAGGATATTGGTATACAGTGTGTCAATTTGAAAAGGTGCCACGCTCTATAATTCGGTCCCTATAGAAAATATAAAATATGCAAAAATACTTCAAATTTATTTGTGAGGCTGACATTTTGTAGACCATTTTTCAACTAAATTACATCAACCCTCTAGCGGAATCGGACACAACCCCAAAAATCTTTAATGGAACGGGGGGTGAGTGATATCTCATTTTAAAGGTCGTTCAACTATCTTTTCAAAAATACAACATACACTATTTTTTTGTAAGATGAAGTTGGAGAACAAGCCTACGTTCTTTCCGATGAGGCTCCAATAAGAGCCGAAAATCGCGATTCAAGGGACTGGACTGCGCTCCGTATTCTAATTGAAAAGTAAGATTGTTTTGCCTTCGCATTGCAGCTGAATTAAAAATAAAAAAAAAATATTTTATTTTTTTGTACTTTTGGAAAAATCAAGTAAATTCTTATAGTCCAGTCGGGATAGAATTTGACCTTGAATGCCGAACTGACCAAAATTTTATTCTTCTAATGTTTAGGGGGGTCAATAGTAGTATAAATTTAAAATTGCCACTGAATTTCGCCGTTGCGTTATCCGCAGTGGCGTACCTAGCCCCACAGGGGCCCCATATAAAAGTTTGTCGCGCGGCCCTCTTCCACTACTGATTTGGCATAGTGCTAAAAAAATGTTCAACAAAAGAAGCAAAAACGCTTGTATAGAATATACTGCCAGGCATAAGTTAAGGATATAGAAAATTATGCTTATTTTCAAAGTTGACTTTTTCGTGAACAGATTAACGGACTCCGCTAATACTTTTGTTTATTTTTAGATTTTTCTTTAATATTTCAGCAGTTGTGCAAATGTTTACTCAAACTTCGTTTTTGTACTTATACCGGGTGGAAGAAATGAAATGTTTTTCTTATGTTAAGTTTGAGACATCATGTAGGGAGGACGAGGTACCAATGTGAGTATTCATCGGATCGTATTATAGTCTTATGTTTTGAGAACATTTTGTTTTTTTGAATCTCCCTGATATCTTTAGAAGCAAAGAAAATATGTGGTTTTACTCTTTAACATGTGTTTTAACTGAAACAAAACTAAATTAACAATAAAAAATAACAGTTAACAAAACTTTAAAAACAGAAGGGCACATAACGTAAACAGTTCTTCTCGACACCTATGAGTTATTTGTCGACCAGGTTAAGCGGTATGCACAGCGCAATATAAGAGAGACGAGATTGTTTAATGGAGGCTCTCTGATGTTTTGGGGTGGAATTTCCTTGACAGTAAGTCTGGATTTGGTGCCTAGGTCAGCGGTTTCCAACCTCTTTTAGCTTGAGGCACAATAACTTAAAAATTGGTTCAGCCACGGCACACTTCAGTGTGCCGCGGCACACTGGTTGGGAACCTCTGGTCCAGGTGGAGGCTCTTTAAATAGCGAGAGGTACATTACATATATTTTTTTTATTTGAACTCTGTTTCTTTCGCACTCTATATGAGAAATAATTTCAAGTTAGTGGTATGATAAAAAATGGCCACCTCACTTATCGAATTAAGTGTCAAAATATGGCATGTTTCACTTTTTTTTTCAAATCAATGGAAAACAGGGAAACTTATGGTTTTTTTAGTACAAATATTTTCGAGATTATGGAAAAAGCTTTAAAATGACGTATTACAAAGTTTGATATACTCATTTATTGTTAATACATTATATAATTGTGAAAAAAGGTCGGAATTGCAAAAAAAATTATTTTCGCAATAACTGTCGCAAAAATTAGTGTACAGCTTTGAAATTTTTGTCAAATAAGGGTTCTTTGGTGCTTAATATGTGATAAAAATTTCAATGCGAATCATTTAATTGTTTAAATTTTATTCAAATTGTTTATCCCAGAGAGCATTTTTTTTTAAATAACATAAGTCAGAAGAAAATGACGTTAAAACCATTCCACAGGTGTCAAATGAAAGAGCATGAGCTATATTTTCAACTTGGTTTAAAAAAAGTGAATAAAAAATGCATTTATCAGTAATAAATAATTATGCAAAAGTATCGTAAATCTTTCCTTATAAACTTTTTATTTTGTTATATAAGAAATTATACATATTTGTTACAATGTTTTATCAATTATGATATAGATAACATTACTAGGTAGTTGTGCACTTAAAACGGTAAAAAAGTTAATTTTTTTGGAAAAAGTTATTCAAAAAGTTTATAAAGAAAAATTTACGATACTTTTGCATAATTATTTATTACTAATAAATGCATTTTTTATTCACTTTTTCAAACCATGTTGAAAACGTAGCTCATGCTCTTTCATTTGACACCTGTGGAATGGTTGTAAGGTCATTATTTTCTGACTTATGTTATTGCAAAAAAAAATGCTCTCTGGGATAAACAATTTGAATAAAATTTAAACAATTGAATGAATCTCTTTGAAATTTTTATCACATATTAAGCACCAAAGAACCCTCATTTGACAAAAATTTCAAAGCTGTACACTAATTTTTACAACAGTTATTGAGAAAATATTTTTTTTGCAATTCCGACCTTTTTTCGCAATTATATTAACAATAAATGAGTACATATATCAAACTTTGTAATACGTCATTTTAAAGCTTTTTCCATAACCTCGAAGATATTTGTACTAAAAAAATCATAAGTTTCACTGTTTTCCGTTGATTTGAAAAAAAGGGGAAAATGCCATTTTTTGACAGTTAATTGTTTATAAATAAAAATGGCCGCCAGATCCTACGCAGGAAATAGTTATAATTTGTTCCTATAGGTATTACCTGTCGAAAAAACGCTTCAGTACCCTGGCTGCTGAAGTGTCACGAACAGAGTATATTTTTGTCTTGTCTTATTACCCTGGCCTAGTATCTTTGTACCTTTTCCTCCCTACAGTATGTCTCAAAAATAAACGTGTATTTTTTATAGAGTTTATTTCTACGTTTTGGAATGTTATTATTGTAAGATCAGCTATATAAAAATTTCCGAATTAGAATGAACGTCGCATGATGCAACCAATTTTGTCCATATACGACCGCCACCAGCATCAGACCTAATAGGTAATTTAACAAATGAAGGACGGTCGGCAAGTTGATAAAGAAATTGACTTTTCTATAATTTAATGATCACTTTTATCGGATATACGCATCCGGTATGCTGGTCTGCTGGTGTCGGAGCTAGAATTTTTTAATATTCCAGCGGCGACACCGTAAATTCCTTTGGGAGGTTCGTTAGTTACGTGTTTTTCTTGAAATGTCGTGTATCTCGTCATAGACGTTTACTGATTGCTTTCCTTATACTCCAGGAAACGAAGTCGAAAATGCACTTAAAGAATCGAAAAATTTATTATTGGCCGCCATTTTTTAACTGGAATATCACGGTAAAGACCATAGAAAAGGCTTGTGGGTATCGACATGTTTTTTTATTAAAATTTAAGCAAAAAAGTGACGATTATTAATATATTTAACTTCAATATTGTTAAAAAACTGTTGTTTTGAATTGTGGATGCGGAATATTTGATCTATTATGAAACTTTCTAAATTAAAAAATGTTTATAAACAAAAAAGTTCTTGCAAATTGAACCTCAAAGTAAGCATATTTTCAATTGTATATAATTATGTATTAAAATAAACAATAAAAATATATGAATCATATTAGTCCAGAGAAATAAGATTTTTCTCGTGACACATCCCCCTCCAGGCCGAAACCAAATTTTTTGAGTAGTATGGACATCTACATTAATAACCTTTATGTTTCCTGCAGCTGATTTTGATGATATACATATACTTCATCTAATTTACTAACCGTTGCACGTCATCCGCGTCATAGCCCATGACGTCACATGATACCAACACGAAATAATTAGGCGGTAGGTGTGTTCTTTTTTAGAATCACGTTGCCGAATACACTGGAATTACAGCCACTAGACATATTTTATTATATACGCGTAGAAATAACATTTGAAGATCTCTATTAATGTTAACCTAAAGAAATACACAATAATATGTTTCATTTAATTTGTATAAATGGATTATAAAGCGTTTTTGTGAAGCACATTTACTCGAATCACACTGTAACTGTTATCGAACGAAGGTGACATTTTAGAATAAATTGGTAACATTTATTTGACATTTGCGGTGATGACACTTCATATTTGTTTATATTCTTTACTATAAGTATCTGTTTTATTATATTTACTGTTTTTATTATTTACTTTACTATAAAAACATCCTCTACTATAAAAATAAAAAAATCACCTAATTTTATCACGACTTGGAATAATCAAGGTATCTGAGAACTTTTTTAGTTGTTATTGTAGACATATACAAAGAAACCTACCGGCTTCATACCAAGAGTTCAGAGCCTTTTTTTAATTATTAACAATGCAGTGCAAAAACGCTTGCACTGCAAATCTTAAAAGATTATAACTTAATTCTTGTTGTCTATTTCTTAAGGTTTTACTTATTTACATTAAATATTAATTTGTTTTGTTGTAATCCACGTTTACAATATTTATGTGATCTATTTGATTTAAAATGGATTCAGGATTTTTTTATGCTTTGGCAACTATGTCAACTTAGATCTCTGATGTAGATAATGACGTGCAACGGTCAGTAAAATAGACGAATTGTAGTTATAAACAAATGAAGATAAAAAACGGTAAATTTTCGCTTTTTTCGTCTATAACCAAAAAGTTAAGCATTTTAAACAAATTTGAGAGTAAGAAACTCATAAATCGTCTAAAAAATTTCAATATGGCGTTCGCTAAATATGTCTATTCTTATTGGTTGCTTAGAAAATTGCAAAATAAATCATAAATTTTGAGTTTTTATAAATATTCTTAACTTATGTAAAAATTAAGTTATAACCTTCTTATTACCCGAATTGCTGAGACTTCTGGTGCTTAAATTATATTTTAAATTTCAAAACAATTGGTCAAATAGTTTAAAAGTTATTTAATTTTTTTATCCCAAATTCATTTTTTTTTGCAACACTACAAGTCAGAAAATTATGAGATTACAGTAAGAATTCTGACAGTTTATGGAAGAACATTTTTATACTACAGTAGAACCCCGTAAATCCGAACCCCGCGAATCCGAACTTTCGGCAAATCCGAACCAACGGAAAGTGAAAAAAAATTTTAAAATTCAAGACAAAAACTTAAAAACATGTTTATTATACAGAGTAAAGCCAGAAAATTGGACAGTGTAGGATTACTAGGATTTTGACATTTAAAATTTCTTAAAAATAAATATACTTTAATATATAGGTTTATAAAGTGTTTATAAAGGTTAAACACAAACTTACTTTGGTTCTTTCGTAGTCAACTTGAGTCCAAAAATATTGCCCACACTCTTGAGAGAATGTTTGGCTACTCAAAATCACAATGAAAGCTTTGAACTATTAGTTAAGGCTAACTTTCGGATAATCCGAACTTTTCGGAATCCGAACAGGCTGTCCCCCCAATTAGTTCGGATTTGCGGGGTTCTACTGTATTGACTTAATTAAAAAAAAATGACAAAAAGTAATTTTAAACAGTGTAAAATTATTTTGCAAAAACACGTCGATTTTTTGCTTACTTATAAACAATTAGAATAACTTTTTAACCGTTACCCGTAGAAAAATTATTTTTTCATATTTGGAAAGACTGAATTTTTATACACATTTAGAAAGAAAAACAATTGTCCTAGGACAATTAGGGACGAAGTTAGCCCCCCCTTTTTTATTTCACATGTTTTTGCAAAATAATTTTGCAGTATTTAGAATTATGTTTTGTCATTTTTTGTAAATTAAATTGATAGTATAAATCTTCTTATTTTATAAACTATCCAAAGTATTAACTTCATCATTTTCTGACTTATAGCGTTGCAAAAAATATTAATTTGGGGTAAACAAATTAAATAACTTTTAAACTATTTGACTAATTGCTTTGAAATTTAAAATATAATTTAAGCACCAGAAGTCTCAGCAATTCGTGTAATAAGAAGGTTCTAACTTAATTTTTATATAAGTTATAAATATTTATAAAAACTCAAAATTTATGATTTATTTTGCAATTTTCTAAGCAACCAATAAGGATAGACATATAGGTCTGGATCCCGCGTATGAAAAAAAAGTTGATTAATAGCACGCTGAAAATTTGTTAATAGCTTAAGGGTGTCTAATCGGATAAACTTTGATATATGGGAACACTGGAACAGGGGCAGTTTTAATTGTGGAACGGGTTAAAAATTTGGAACGGTCAGACCACGAAAACGGCACATTTATTTTGTCCGACAGAACAGACTTAAGCTCTCCGAACAGAGATTAAACTCTCATGCAAAAATCAGACTGCTATTTATCACCTGTCAGAATTCCTGTCATTTGACATATTCTACATGTTCCACTCATTACAACGCCCATTTGGTGATAAATAACAGTCTGATTTTTGCATGAGAGTTTAATCTCTGTTCGGAGAGTTTAAGTCTGTTCTGTCGGACAAAATACATGTGCCGTTTTCGTGGTCTGACCGTTCCAAATTTTTAACCTGTTCCACAATTAAAACTTCCCTGTTCCAGTGTTCCCATATATCAAAGTTTGTCCGACTGGACACCCTTAAGCTATTAACAAATTTTCAGCTTGCTATTAATCAACTTTTTTTTCATACGCGGGATCCAGACCTAATATTCAGCGAACGCCATATTGAAATTTTTTAGACCATTTATGAGTTTTTTACTCTCAAATTTGTTTAAAATGCTTAACTTTTTGTTTATAGACGAAAAAAGCGAAAATTTATCATTTTTTGATCTTCATTTGTTTATAACTATGTATATCATCAAAATCGGCTGCAGAAAACATAAAGGTTATTAATATAGATGTCCATACTACTCAAAAAATTTGGTTTCGGCCTGGAGTGGGTTGTTTCACCAACAGGATATTTTTTTTCCTTATTTCTCTGAACTATATTTCGAGTTTTTATGTGGTTACTATATACAGTGCTAGTCAAAAGTCCGTACCCCCCTCGTATCTTTTGAACGGTTATACCTATAATAGTGAAATTTGGAGGGAGGAAATAAACGGACGTAAGCTTCTTAATTCGTCATGACAGGTGGCGTAATAGTGACAAATGACGTTACAGAGCCACTGTGACCGATAATTTTAAATGGGACCTTATGGCAAGTGATACCTCGTTTGACTGAATATGTATTCAAAATACCTATTCAGTCATACTAAATTTTTTGGGTTTAAGTTGATTTTGATTTTGGTGAATAAATTAAATAAATATAATATTGTAGTTTCGCATTTAATTAATAAAAATTCAAATGTCCTATGGTTTTTTTTGTCAGAAAAGTTGACGTTTTTTAATTCTCTAGTAGTTTTTACGTCAACGTCAACCTTTTTGACAAGTAACCATATGCGGAATTTTGAATTTTTATTAATTAAATGTTAAACTACCATTTTATATCTATTTCATTTATTCATCAAAATTAGCTTAAACTCAAACAAAATTAGTATTAGTAACTGAATAGGTATTTTCAATACCTTTGAAATCTGGTATCACTTGCCATAAGGTCCCATTTAAAATTATCGGTCACAGTGGCTCTGTAACGCCATCTGTCACTATTACGTCACCTGTCATGACTAGTTAAGAAGTTTACGTCCGTTTATTTCCTCCCTTCAAATTTCACTATTATAGGTGTAACCGTTGAAAAGATACGAGGGAGGGGATACGAACTTTTGACTAGCACTGTATATGCAAAAGATGGTTCCGATCGGTCGAGTAGTTCTTAAACAATTTTATTTATTTACTCGATTTCAGAAAAAAGGCCATTTTGAAATGGCTTTAGAGGTGCTTTATCAATATTTTTTCTACAAGCTTGCAAAAATGTATACTTTTGCGCACCCGTTTTAGTTTAGAAAGTTTTACTTTTCCGCACTTCATTTAGATATTTTAATATGGCCTTAAAATAATTATAATACATGCAATAAACTAATATTTAGATATTATTTACTAATTTATTTCAAATGTATCTTATTGTGTTCATGTTTTAATAAAATTAACGCGACAATTCGATGAAATAATATTATTTTGACATAATATTCGAAAGTCAAATCAGTAGACAATAACAGTGGTTTTGAATCGTCGTCATGGAAACCAAGATCGTCGTCATGCTAACCAATTATGCTGAAAGTTTAATAATTAATTTTTGAAAGACTCGTAGAAAAAAGATTGTTCCTAACTCTTGCAGAAAGTCTCTTTTCCGCACTCGACTGCTTGCCGAACTCCAGTTTCGCGTCGTTCGGTAAACTGCAGTCGCGTGCGGGAAAAGTATGACTTTCTGCACTTGTTAGGAAATAGTATATTGTGCAACAAGTGCAGAAAGGTACTAATTTCTCACGAGTTTGAAAAGTTGCGGTACGAGCGCAAGCGAGTGCCGCAATTCAAACGAGTGAGAAATTACCTTTCTGCACGTGTTTCACACTATACTTTTTCTACAAGCACAGTTTTTCCTAAAAATAAAAATCACAATTTCCAAACGACGATTAATTATAATAGGTACCTATGTGATAAATTTTAAACTGTATTTAATTAATACCTACTAATCAATTTAAATTCCTTATACCTAAATAAATTGCACAGAAATCAGTTAAAAAATTAATGCACTGCCTTAATTTGTTTAAATTTAAACAATTATTACACATTATTGACATTATATTTTATGCAGTCACGGATTTACACAAAACCTACTTCATTCGACGTCTCTTGCACAGGTTGCTAAATCCTTATTGGTTATTTGATAATTATAAAATGTTTAATAAGAATAAAATTGTAAAATAAAACAGTTGTAACATCCATAATTTAGTTTCTATGCTATAGTTAAATATAATAATTGTCTTATAGGTTATATATTTGTCTAAAGTTTAACCACGGATGTAAACAGAATATAACGTTACTCAGAATGCGGTAGTCCACGGATGTAAACAGAATATAACGTTACTCAGAATGAGGTAGTCAACTGTGCAGAAAAGAACTTTGCGGCACAGAAACGTCACTTTGCGGCACAGAAACGTCACTTTTCTGCACACTAATGTCAAATATCTTATACTGTGAGAAAATATCAAGTTTGCTAACATAAAACCGTGCAGAAAAGTGCACTTTGAATAGTGGTTGTAGAAAAATAACTATATAAGGACTTTTTTGGTCTCTTTCCCGTCGTAAGGTCTCCGATATTCATGTTTTTGTAAACATATATTCGTTTTTAATAATTGTTAACTTACAAATAATGGATGCAGAATCAAGTACCATTTTTTGCCGTATAAACAATTAAATTATCTGCGCCGTATTACCTTTCCAAGAAAAACAAAATACACCATCTGAAAGATTCTGAAAAAAAAAAAAGAATGTGTGTGTACTTTATACGCACGTAAGAAGTTATACTTCTATTATATGATTTCTTAAAAATAAATATACTTTAAACAGTTTGTTTTAATTTTTTTAAACACCGTTTGGTGCTTACCGCTTGGTTCGTCCACATAAGTAGGAATAACAATTTTTAATTTTCTTGTTTTTGTAAAGAATATTTTAATTCATTTTCTTTTCAATATTATGGGACACCCCGTATATACGAGTAGGCCAATACCTAATTCAGTGAGTATGTATTAATTTTTATCATTATTTTCAAGTAAAAACCTTAAAGTTTTTTGTATGTAATTACCTGCCTACTCGCCTCATTTTAAAAAGACAATTCGCCAACCAACTCTCTTGGTTAACAGTCACTTACAATTATTCCGAAAAGTGTATAGAAACTCAATATAGTCCTCGCGAGTGATTTATACTACTCAGCAATAACAGTACGAAAAATAGCAGGCCTGCTCCAGCTTGTGCAACGAGAAATGACAAGGTAGGAAATATTTTTATTACAATTTACTTTAAGGTCTGGTTTTTTTACTGTTATTTTTTTTATTCTATTTTAAATTCACCCTATGCTAAACAGTCCACTAATAAAGCTCTCACTGAGTTAGTAGTCTCCTCCAAGATGATTTATTGATCCGTTACGAGCCTGATAGATCCATTTTCTATATTTTTTTCTTGCATTTTTCATTTTTCTAAGAGGGTAATATAGTCGGGGAAAGTTTCTTTTAAACCTGAATTGTTTGATTTTATTGTCATACTTTGCTAATTTACAAAGATCAGAATCAAATTCAGGTTATTTAACCGCATTTCCTTTGACTTTATTTTTTTGTTATTCTTTAACATAAGGCGATAAAATATTCTTTACAAAATTAAAATCACGTATCAATTAGTAAATTGGTTTTTTGTTTGTGCCGATCGTTAGTGGTACCTATACCTCAGTTAATGTTGTTTTTTAAGTAAAAAAGGAACACATTAATGTAAAAGTAATTATTATTAAATTGTCAACGTCGGCCAATAGACAAATTTTGTTATAATAATTATTATACAGGTTGACTCTATTATAGATGAAACTGTGTGTTTATTTTACACAGTAATTTTTATTTAAAGGGTTTATGTTTTATAATTATTTTTTGTCTATAAATATTCAAATAGCAGAGGACATAGTTTTCTATTTTATTAGCACAAAGTTCGGTTGTATTTTATTAATTTTCGTGTGGTGAACCTATTTTATTTCCTAACGCTAATTTCATATTTTTCTAAATTTATTAATTCTACATTTAAATTTACAAAATGGCAGATAAAATTAAAAAATATCAATCTTTAAGACAAGTTGAAGTGCAACAAATGACTGAAATTCATGCTGTTGCTTTAAAGGTAGCTGCTGACGATAAGAATTTTTACCCGGTTTTGGAAGTTATGTATGAAGGATTGGAAAAAATTCGTGACAATTTTTATGATCTTCATAATAAAATAATTATGTTAGTTTCTGAGCAAGATAATGAGGACGCGCTATTTAAAGTCGAAGATGATTGCCGTAGTAATTTTGACAAATTATATTATAAAATTAAATTAACACACGTGCAAGCCTTTAGAAAATCTTCAACATCAAGTCAGCAAACTACGTCAACTTCACAGTCTCAAAATCCTTTACCTATAAATTATTTTAATTTACCGAAACCGGAATTGCCATCTTTCAGTGGAAAAATAACTGAATTTAGAAGTTTTATAGATCAGTTTGATGCTCGCGTTCGTACTCTTACTTACTTACAACCAATTGACAAATTTAATTTGTTACTATCGTGTTTAAAGGGTGCAGCGCGCGATGCTGTGGATCATATTGACATCACAGCAAACAATTATCCAATTGCCTATGATCTGCTTTGTGAAAGGTTTAATAATGTTAGGGTAATCGCTGCCAATTTATGGAATAACCTTGAAAGTTCACCACAACTGACTTCAGAAGATCCAAAAGAACTACGCAAGTTGTTAGATACATTTTCGAAAAATGTGGCATCTCTAAATAAGCTAGGACTACCCACAGTACATTGGGATTTTATACTTGTTCAAATGATTTTAAAACGATTAACTGTTTCTTTAGTAACACGTTTTGAGCTTTTTCATAATAATTCAACCATCCCAAGCTATAAAAAACTGATTGATTTTTTAAATCAAAGTTGTCTCGCTTTAGATAATATTGATTTTCACACTAAACCAAAATCTAACTTTTCTAAAAAACCTAATTCTTCCAAATCTACATCATTGCTTGCTCAAACAGAACCTGAACCAAAATGTTCTATCTGTAAAACTAATGATACCCATGCCATTTATAAATGCTCCGTTTTTTTGGCAAAATCTCCTGTAGATCGATTTCAATTAATAAAAAAGAACAAGATGTGTATTAACTGTCTTGGATCACATCGTTCTAGCCTATGCAAATCTACATGGACTTGTCACTCGTGCCATAAAAAACATCATACACTACTTTGCTTCTCCTCTTCTAAGAAAGAAGAGAATGTTCAAGATTCGGCGGCATCCACTTTAAATTCAACGACTGGATCATCCGTTTCTGTGTGTTTTTCTTCCGCTGATAAAAGTACTTTGCTTTCCACTGCATGTATTGAGGTGCTTGATTGTCACGGTAACTACCAACCTGTTAGGTGTCTGTTAGATTCGGGAAGCATGACGTCCTTCATCTGTCAAAAGACCCTTAGGCGTTTAGGTTTACGTCCCATGAAAACTTCAGCTAACATCCAAGGATTAGGTTCTATGCAGTCGAACACTAATTTAGGTGGGGTTACCATTTCTTTTAAACCAGTACGTAAATCTTCTCCTATTTTGACAACCGATGCGTTAGTCTTGACAAAAATATGTGTGGATCAGCCTTTATGTAATTTAGAAGTTAATACTTGGCCCCATATTGCTAATTTAAAGTTAGCAGATGATAACTTCTTTCGTAGCGGATCCATAGACATTCTTTTAGGAGCTGATGTATTCTCTACAATTCTTTTGGATGGACGTATTTACGGCAATCAAGATGAACCTGATGCAATTAATACTATATTTGGCTATGTGCTTATGGGAAAAGTAAATATTTCAAAGGCACCTACTCTTACGTCTTTATTTTGCCAAGTTGAAGATACGGTTTCTTTGGATCAGCAAATAAAGAAATTCTGGGAATTAGAAGCAGTCCCTGAAGTTTTTTGCTTAGCTCCTGATGACGCTAAAGTGGAAAATATGTTTATGAATACTTATACGCGTGAACATTCAGGACGCTTTGTAGTAGATCTACCTTTTAAGGAAGAAAATCCTGTATTTCCTAATATTAGATCACTTGCTCTTAGTAGGTTTTATTCATTAGAAAGAAGGCTTCAAAAATCTCCTGAACTTTATGACCAATATTGCACCTTTATGAAGGAATTTGTTGAGCTCGGTCACATGGAACCTGTCCCATTGATTAACTTCGATTCACCTTATGTTTACTATTTATCGCATCATTGTGTTTTAAGACCTGAAAGTCTAACAAGTAAATTAAGGGTCGTTTTTAATGGTTCCGGGCATCTTCCAAATCAACCCTCACTCAATGACAAATTATTCACTGGTCCTAAGCTTCAGACTGACATCTGTACAATTTTGATTAATTTTCGATTGCATGGTTATGTAATTACGGCCGATATTTCTAAAATGTATAGGCAAATTTTAATTAATCCTACTCAAACAGATTATCAAAGAGTACTTTATCGTTCTAATAATTCTGAACCTGTTCGAGATCTTCGTATCAACAGAGTTGTTTATGGTCTCTCTTGTTCTCCTTATCTTGCTATTAGATGTCTACATCAGTTGGCTAATGATGACGGGGATTCGTTTCCTCTAGCAGCCGAGGCACTTAAAACTGGAACCTACGTTGATGATATCGTTTCTTCCTGTCCTAGTTTCGAAAATGCCTTAGCACTAAGAGACGAACTTATTGCCTTACTTGCCAAAGGAGGTTTTGAGTTGAAAAAATGGTCCAGTAATGTACCCGATTTATTGAAAGGATTAGCTGTATCAGATTTAGCAATAAAACCTCTTACATTTAATGATGATATTTCGTCCAAAACACTTAAAGTATTAGGGTTGGAATGGGACGCTTCTTCGGATACATTTGCTTTTAAAGTTCAAGTTTTAGACTCTTCTTGTACAAAACGTCATCTTTTGTCCAATTTAGCAAAAATATTTGATCCTCTTGGATTTTTATCTCCAATAACATTTCTAATTAAACACCTTATTCAAAGAATATGGACTCAAAAGATTGGTTGGGATGATGCTCCATCAAAAGAAATTATCCGTTTGTGGAAAAAATACATTGATGATGTAGCATATTTGAGTAAATTAAATTTACCTCGTCGTTTATTAATTGACGATATTTTACGCTTAGAAGTTCACTGTTTTGGTGACGCTAGCGAGAAAGGTTACTGCGCTGTTTTGTACTTTCGATGCTTATCACCTTCAGGCCAACCTTTTGTTTCTTTTGTTATAGCTAAATCTAAGGTCGCACCCATTAATAAGGGACTTACTATTCCCAGATTAGAATTGTCTGCTGCGGTTTTAGTGGCTCGACTAGTCTCCTTTGTTTCTTCTGTTATTAAAGATAAAGTAGAAATCAAGGAAATATACTGTTATTCTGATTCTGCTGTTACATTACGTTGGTTACAATCTTCCCCTCATCAGTGGAAAACTTTTGTGAGCAATAGAGTAGCTTTTGTGCAGGATCGAGTAACTTCTTCATGTTGGCACTATGTTCCTTCTGAAGAAAATCCTGCTGACATTGGTTCAAGGGGTTGCTTACCCTCTGAGTTAATTAACTGTTCCAAATGGTGGGTGGGGCCAACCTTCTTACAATCTGATCCGCTAACGTTCTTTGAACTTAATTCAAAGGAGTCTACTAATGTAAATTTGGAAGTGCGGACTGTCGCATTGATTGCTGAAATTCCCAATAATTTTTTAGATATTTTATTGAATCGTCATTCGTCTTTAAATAGGTGTGTTCGATGTTTGTGTTACATTATTCGTTTTTTCCATTATGTAACCAAAAACCGATATGGTAATCTGGAAATAGGTTGTTTAAGTTTATTGGAGCAACATAACTCCTTACTGGTTTTTGTTAAACGAACACAGCAGATCTTTTTTAATACTTTAATAAATTTTATCCAAGATAAACAGCTGCTTCCAAAAAATTTAAGAAAGCTTTCACCTTTTATCGATGCAAAGGGAATTCTACGTGTAGGTAGTCGCCTAGCTAATGCGCCCATTTCGTATGATCGCAAATTTCCGGCATTACTTCCTAACAGTTGTAAATTAACTGATATGATTATTGAATCTACTCATCTGCAATATCTACACGCCGGGCTTCAAACTGTTCAATACCTAATTTCTCAGCGTTTTTGGATTATATCTTCCAAACGAGCCATTCGTAGAGTACTGTCTAAATGTGTTAAATGTTTTAAGGTGAATCCTTTGTCTCCAGTTCCGTTAATGGGAAATCTACCGCTAGCTCGAATATCTCAACTAAAACCTTTCAGTAATGTTGGAGTTGATTTTGCGGGCCCTTTTCCTATAAGAGCTTCCAAACTTCGAAAGTCTCAAACTCTTAAAGCGTATTTGTCGCTTTTTATTTGTTTCTCAACAAAAGCTCTTCATTTAGAGCTCGTATCTGATTTATCCACTGACGCGTTTTTAGCTGCGTTTAAGCGATTTGTCAGTCGTAGAGGCCGATGTCAACATGTTTATAGTGACAATGGCACTAACTTTGTTGGAGCCAGAGCAGAACTTAACAGATTGGCATCACAAGCTGCTTCTCATGAATCTATTCAATGGCATCTCATTCCCCCTTCTTCTCCACACTTTGGAGGTTTATGGGAATCTAATATTAAGACGGTAAAGGGTCATTTAATTCGCACAATTGGAGAACAAGTACTAACTTTTGAAGAGTTATATACTATTTTTTCTCAAATTGAGGCCATCATGAATTCGAGGCCAATATGCCCGTTAAGTTCAGACCCAAACGATCTTAGTGCGTTAACTCCAGGACATTTTTTGACCATGGAGCCTTTGAGTGCTCCGCCCGAAGAAACGTTGCTCGATGTTCCGCACAATCGGTTGAATCGTTGGCAATTATTAAATAAGTTGCACCAACAGATTTGGGAACGGTGGTCTAAGGAGTACCTCCAAACTCTTCATCAAAGGGCTAAATGGAATTCTCCGTCTCCAAACGTCCAACTAGGTACCTTAGTGGTAATCCGCCAAAATAATATTCCCCCGCTACAATTGCCTTTGGGCCGTATAATTGAGGTTCATCCTGGATCTGATGGTATAGTTAGAGTGGCCACAGTGAAAACTAATAGTGGTATATATAAACGCTCTATAGTAAAATTATGTCCTTTGCCTTTTGAGCCGTAACAATACTGCGTATTGTGGTGGGCGGTTGTGGTTCGTCCACATAAGTAGGAATAACAATTTTTAATTTTCTTGTTTTTGTAAAGAATATTTTAATTCATTTTCTTTTCAATATTATGGGACACCCCGTATATACGAGTAGGCCAATACCTAATTCAGTGAGTATGTATTAATTTTTATCATTATTTTCAAGTAAAAACCTTAAAGTTTTTTGTATCTAATTACCTGCCTACTCGCCTCATTTTAAAAAGACAATTCGCCAACCAACTCTCTTGGTTAACAGTCACTTACAATTATTCCGAAAAGTGTATAGAAACTCAATATAGTCCTCGCGAGTGATTTATACTACTCAGCAATAACAGTACGAAAAATAGCAGGCCTGCTCCAGCTTGTGCAACGAGAAATGACAAGGTAGGAAATATTTTTATTACAATTTACTTTAAGGTCTGGTTTTTTTACTGTTATTTTTTTTATTCTATTTTAAATTCACCCTATGCTAAACAGTCCACTAATAAAGCTCTCACTGAGTTAGTAGTCTCCTCCAAGATGATTTATTGATCCGTTACGAGCCTGATAGATCCATTTTCTATATTTTTTTCTTGCATTTTTCATTTTTCTAAGAGGGTAATATAGTCGGGGAAAGTTTCTTTTAAACCTGAATTGTTTGATTTTATTGTCATACTTTGCTAATTTACAAAGATCAGAATCAAATTCAGGTTATTTAACCGCATTTCCTTTGACTTTATTTTTTTGTTATTCTTTAACATAAGGCGATAAAATATTCTTTACAAAATTAAAATCACGTATCAATTAGTAAATTGGTTTTTTGTTTGTGCCGATCGTTAGTGGTACCTATACCTCAGTTAATGTTGTTTTTTAAGTAAAAAAGGAACACATTAATGTAAAAGTAATTATTATTAAATTGTCAACGTCGGCCAATAGACAAATTTTGTTATAATAATTATTATACAGGTTGACTCTATTATAGATGAAACTGTGTGTTTATTTTACACAGTAATTTTTATTTAAAGGGTTTATGTTTTATAATTATTTTTTGTCTATAAATATTCAAATAGCAGAGGACATAGTTTTCTATTTTATTAGCACAAAGTTCGGTTGTATTTTATTAATTTTCGTGTGGTGAACCTATTTTATTTCCTAACGCTAATTTCATATTTTTCTAAATTTATTAATTCTACATTTAAATTTACAAAATGGCAGATAAAATTAAAAAATATCAATCTTTAAGACAAGTTGAAGTGCAACAAATGACTGAAATTCATGCTGTTGCTTTAAAGGTAGCTGCTGACGATAAGAATTTTTACCCGGTTTTGGAAGTTATGTATGAAGGATTGGAAAAAATTCGTGACAATTTTTATGATCTTCATAATAAAATAATTATGTTAGTTTCTGAGCAAGATAATGAGGACGCGCTATTTAAAGTCGAAGATGATTGCCGTAGTAATTTTGACAAATTATATTATAAAATTAAATTAACATACGTGCAAGCCTTTAGAAAATCTTCAACATCAAGTCAGCAAACTACGTCAACTTCACAGTCTCAAAATCCTTTACCTATAAATTATTTTAATTTACCGAAACCGGAATTGCCATCTTTCAGTGGAAAAATAACTGAATTTAGAAGTTTTATAGATCAGTTTGATGCTCGCGTTCATACTCTTACTTACCGTAAAATGGGGTGAGATTGATCTCCCGGGGTGAAATTGATCATTTGTCGTTGTATCACATATATGTAGATACAACCGGCAACAATGTAAAATTGTTTCTGGGCGTGGCACTATTCATTTCTTGGATCTTGACTATGATCAGTTCACGTCGTTGGTAGTTTGCAATTGGCATTGGGAAGAAGTTCTGTGGCTTTGAAATTAACCATAATTTTTGTCCTATTTTTATAGTTTGTGTACTTTTGATGGTAGAGGAAGAACAGAGGTAAGTTCGCTATTTCTAGTGTTATAAAATTATTTTGTATGGTTCTGTAATAATAATTTTAAGTATCTAGCATTTTAACTAACGCCAGCTTTTTTAAGATGGCGGATAATATTGAATGGGGTGACATTGATCAAGTGATCAATCAAACCCCACGTTACGTACGTTTCAGAAATTAATTTATAATTTTTGTTACAGATTTAAGAAAACCAATCAAAATGGGAAGAACGTACAAAAGACAATTAGGCAGTAGAACGTATGGCAATTTTAATGAAGAACAAGTTAATCAGGCGTTGCACGATGTATTGGAAAATGGATTATCGCTAAGAAAAGCCGCAAAAAAATACAAATTGTCCTACGGGACTTTAAATAACAAGTACCATGGAAGGAAGATTAAGAAAATAGGTGGACAATCTGTATTCACATATGAAGAAGAAGTAGCCATTATAAATAGCATTTTAACGTGTGCAGATTGGGGATATCCTCTAAGTGCAATGGATTTGAGAATGTTCGTCAAAAGTTTTTTGGCCTTAAATTAGCAGGATCGAGGAAGATTTTCAAAATAATTGAAAATGACATATCCACTGTTCCCTTCAAGGAAGTAGTTGCCTTACTACCAGATCCGACACTTGAGACGATTTCTGATAGGATACAAAAATATCATTTTCGCGGAGAAATTAATATAAAAGAATGTTAAATCAAATTTTGTTTTTTTTTAATAATTGTTCTGAATTACATTTTAGTTGTTAAAATATGTTTTTTTTTGTAAAAATAAAGAATAGTACAATAAAAATAGTGTGATCATTCTCATCCCGCATGATCAATCTCACCCCTTTGTAAAAATTCGAAAAACTGTCTGACCGAATTAGTCAGGGTTAAGATTGATCATATTATATTTAAAAGCACTACTGTTTAATGCTATAAAATCATCATGATCAATCTCACCCCAGTCACGGGTCTAAGATTGATCACCCTTTTTTTTATGAGATAAGTGGATTTTCTTAATAATTAAAACAAAACTAGTGTTAAATCACTACTCTTTAGATATTAATATAACAAGTGAAGTGTTTAAATATAGAACAGTCACAAAAACGTTTAAAATATAAATCAAATAAAGTTAAAATTGATCAATCTCACCCCATTTCACGGTACTTACAACCAATTGACAAATTTAATTTGTTACTATCGTGTTTAAAGGGTGCAGCGCGCGATGCTGTGGATCATATTGACATCACAGCAAACAATTATCCAATTGCCTATGATCTGCTTTGTGAAAGGTTTAATAATGTTAGGGTAATCGCTGCCAATTTATGGAATAACCTTGAAAGTTCACCACAACTGACTTCAGAAGATCCAAAAGAACTACGCAAGTTGTTAGATACATTTTCGAAAAATGTGGCATCTCTAAATAAGCTAGGACTACCCACAGTACATTGGGATTTTATACTTGTTCAAATTATTTTAAAACGATTAACTGTTTCTTTAGTAACACGTTTTGAGCTTTTTCATAATAATTCAACCATCCCAAGCTATAAAAAACTGATTGATTTTTTAAATCAAAGTTGTCTCGCTTTAGATAATATTGATTTTCACACTAAACCAAAATCTAACTTTTCTAAAAAACCTAATTCTTCCAAATCTACATCATTGCTTGCTCAAACAGAACCTGAACCAAAATGTTCTATCTGTAAAACTAATGATACCCATGCCATTTATAAATGCTCCGTTTTTTTGGCAAAATCTCCTGTAGATCGATTTCAATTAATAAAAAAGAACAAGATGTGTATTAACTGTCTTGGATCACATCGTTCTAGCCTATGCAAATCTACATGGACTTGTCACTCGTGCCATAAAAAACATCATACACTACTTTGCTTCTCCTCTTCTAAGAAAGAAGAGAATGTTCAAGATTCGGCGGCATCCACTTTAAATTCAACGACTGGATCATCCGTTTCTGCGTGTTTTTCTTCCGCTGATAAAAGTACTTTGCTTTCCACTGCATGTATTGAGGTGCTTGATTGTCACGGTAACTACCAACCTGTTAGGTGTCTGTTAGATTCGGGAAGCATGACGTCCTTCATCTGTCAAAAGACCCTTAGGCGTTTAGGTTTACGTCCCATGAAAACTTCAGCTAACATCCAAGGATTAGGTTCTATGCAGTCGAACACTAATTTAGGTGGGGTTACCATTTCTTTTAAACCAGTACGTAAATCTTCTCCTATTTTGACAACCGATGCGTTAGTCTTGACAAAAATATGTGTGGATCAGCCTTTATGTAATTTAGAAGTTAATACTTGGCCCCATATTGCTAATTTAAAGTTAGCAGATGATAACTTCTTTCGTAGCGGATCCATAGACATTCTTTTAGGAGCTGATGTATTCTCTACAATTCTTTTGGATGGACGTATTTACGGCAATCAAGATGAACCTGATGCAATTAATACTATATTTGGCTATGTGCTTATGGGAAAAGTAAATATTTCAAAGGCACCTACTCTTACGTCTTTATTTTGCCAAGTTGAAGATACGGTTTCTTTGGATCAGCAAATAAAGAAATTCTGGGAATTAGAAGCAGTCCCTGAAGTTTTTTGCTTAGCTCCTGATGACGCTAAAGTGGAAAATATGTTTATGAATACTTATACGCGTGAACATTCAGGACGCTTTGTAGTAGATCTACCTTTTAAGGAAGAAAATCCTGTATTTCCTAATATTAGATCACTTGCTCTTAGTAGGTTTTATTCATTAGAAAGAAGGCTTCAAAAATCTCCTGAACTTTATGACCAATATTGCACCTTTATGAAGGAATTTGTTGAGCTCGGTCACATGGAACCTGTCCCATTGAATAACTTCGATTCACCTTATGTTTACTATTTATCGCATCATTGTGTTTTAAGACCTGAAAGTCTAACAAGTAAATTAAGGGTCGTTTTTAATGGTTCCGGGCATCTTCCAAATCAACCCTCACTCAATGACAAATTATTCACTGGTCCTAAGCTTCAGACTGACATCTGTACAATTTTGATTAATTTTCGATTGCATGGTTATGTAATTACGGCCGATATTTCTAAAATGTATAGGCAAATTTTAATTAATCCTACTCAAACAGATTATCAAAGAGTACTTTGGCGTTCTAATAATTCTGAACCTGTTCGAGATCTTCGTATCAACAGAGTTGTTTATGGTCTCTCTTGTTCTCCTTATCTTGCTATTAGATGTCTACATCAGTTGGCTAATGATGACGGGGATTCGTTTCCTCTAGCAGCCGAGGCACTTAAAACTGGAACCTACGTTGATGATATCGTTTCTTCCTGTCCTAGTTTCGAAAATGCCTTAGCACTAAGAGACGAACTTATTGCCTTACTTGCCAAAGGAGGTTTTGAGTTGAAAAAATGGTCCAGTAATGTACCCGATTTATTGAAAGGATTAGCTGTATCAGATTTAGCAATAAAACCTCTTACATTTAATGATGATATTTCGTCCAAAACACTTAAAGTATTAGGGTTGGAATGGGACGCTTCTTCGGATACATTTGCTTTTAAAGTTCAAGTTTTAGACTCTTCTTGTACAAAACGTCATCTTTTGTCCAATTTAGCAAAAATATTTGATCCTCTTGGATTTTTATCTCCAATAACATTTCTAATTAAACACCTTATTCAAAGAATATGGACTCAAAAGATTGGTTGGGATGATGCTCCATCAAAAGAAATTATCCGTTTGTGGAAAAAATACATTGATGATGTAGCATATTTGAGTAAATTAAATTTACCTCGTCGTTTATTAATTGACGATATTTTACGCTTAGAAGTTCACTGTTTTGGTGACGCTAGCGAGAAAGGTTACTGCGCTGTTTTGTACTTTCGATGCTTATCACCTTCAGGCCAACCTTTTGTTTCTTTTGTTATAGCTAAATCTAAGGTCGCACCCATTAATAAGGGACTTACTATTCCCAGATTAGAATTGTCTGCTGCGGTTTTAGTGGCTCGACTAGTCTCCTTTGTTTCTTCTGTTATTAAAGATAAAGTAGAAATCAAGGAAATATACTGTTATTCTGATTCTGCTGTTACATTACGTTGGTTACAATCTTCCCCTCATCAGTGGAAAACTTTTGTGAGCAATAGAGTAGCTTTTGTGCAGGATCGAGTAACTTCTTCATGTTGGCACTATGTTCCTTCTGAAGAAAATCCTGCTGACATTGGTTCAAGGGGTTGCTTACCCTCTGAGTTAATTAACTGTTCCAAATGGTGGGTGGGGCCAACCTTCTTACAATCTGATCCGCTAACGTTCTTTGAACTTAATTCAAAGGAGTCTACTAATGTAAATTTGGAAGTGCGGACTGTCGCATTGATTGCTGAAATTCCCAATAATTTTTTAGATATTTTATTGGATCGTCATTCGTCTTTAAATAGGTGTGTTCGATGTTTGTGTTACATTATTCGTTTTTTCCATTATGTAACCAAAAACCGATATGGTAATCTGGAAATAGGTTGTTTAAGTTTATTGGAGCAACATAACTCCTTACTGGTTTTTGTTAAACGAACACAGCAGATCTTTTTTAATACTTTAATAAATTTTATCCAAGGTAAACAGCTGCTTCCAAAAAATTTAAGAAAGCTTTCACCTTTTATCGATGCAAAGGGAATTCTACGTGTAGGTAGTCGCCTAGCTAATGCGCCCATTTCGTATGATCGCAAATTTCCGGCATTACTTCCTAACAGTTGTAAATTAACTGATATGATTATTGAATCTACTCATCTGCAATATCTACACGCCGGGCTTCAAACTGTTCAATACCTAATTTCTCAGCGTTTTTGGATTATATCTTCCAAACGAGCCATTCGTAGAGTACTGTCTAAATGTGTTAAATGTTTTAAGGTGAATCCTTTGTCTCCAGTTCCGTTAATGGGAAATCTACCGCTAGCTCGAATATCTCAACTAAAACCTTTCAGTAATGTTGGAGTTGATTTTGCGGGCCCTTTTCCTATAAGAGCTTCCAAACTTCGAAAGTCTCAAACTCTTAAAGCGTATTTGTCGCTTTTTATTTGTTTCTCAACAAAAGCTCTTCATTTAGAGCTCGTATCTGATTTATCCACTGACGCGTTTTTAGCTGCGTTTAAGCGATTTGTCAGTCGTAGAGGCCGATGTCAACATGTTTATAGTGACAATGGCACTAACTTTGTTGGAGCCAGAGCAGAACTTAACAGATTGGCATCACAAGCTGCTTCTCATGAATCTATTCAATGGCATCTCATTCCCCCTTCTTCTCCACACTTTGGAGGTTTATGGGAATCTAATATTAAGACGGTAAAGGGTCATTTAATTCGCACAATTGGAGAACAAGTACTAACTTTTGAAGAGTTATATACTATTTTTTCTCAAATTGAGGCCATCATGAATTCGAGGCCAATATGCCCGTTAAGTTCAGACCCAAACGATCTTAGTGCGTTAACTCCAGGACATTTTTTGACCATGGAGCCTTTGAGTGCTCCGCCCGAAGAAACGTTGCTCGATGTTCCGCACAATCGGTTGAATCGTTGGCAATTATTAAATAAGTTGCACCAACAGATTTGGGAACGGTGGTCTAAGGAGTACCTCCAAACTCTTCATCAAAGGGCTAAATGGAATTCTCCGTCTCCAAACGTCCAACTAGGTACCTTAGTGGTAATCCGCCAAAATAATATTCCCCCGCTACAATTGCCTTTGGGCCGTATAATTGAGGTTCATCCTGGATCTGATGGTATAGTTAGAGTGGCCACAGTGAAAACTAATAGTGGTATATATAAACGCTCTATAGTAAAATTATGTCCTTTGCCTTTTGAGCCGTAACAATACTGCGTATTGTGGTGGGCGGTTGTGGTTCGTCCACATAAGTAGGAATAACAATTTTTAATTTTCTTGTTTTTGTAAAGAATATTTTAATTCATTTTCTTTTCAATATTATGGGACACCCCGTATATACGAGTAGGCCAATACCTAATTCAGTGAGTATGTATTAATTTTTATCATTATTTTCAAGTAAAAACCTTAAAGTTTTTTGTATCTAATTACCTGCCTACTCGCCTCATTTTAAAAAGACAATTCGCCAACCAACTCTCTTGGTTAACAGTCACTTACAATTATTCCGAAAAGTGTATAGAAACTCAATATAGTCCTCGCGAGTGATTTATACTACTCAGCAATAACAGTACGAAAAATAGCAGGCCTGCTCCAGCTTGTGCAACGAGAAATGACAAGGTAGGAAATATTTTTATTACAATTTACTTTAAGGTCTGGTTTTTTTACTGTTATTTTTTTTATTCTATTTTAAATTCACCCTATGCTAAACAGTCCACTAATAAAGCTCTCACTGAGTTAGTAGTCTCCTCCAAGATGATTTACCGCTTTCAAAAAAATAAAAAAAGTATAGGATTGCTCCGGATTCGAACTCAAGACCTCTAGATCTCTGGCCGAATGCTATACCAAATACGCTACGAGGTCTGTGTCTGTATCGGTTCGGACGTACCTAATGACAATTCACGGTAAGGTGAAGTATAATAAATATACAATAAAATGTTTTAATAATACTCATCTTACTCCTGAGGAAGACAAATCCAAAGACACAAAAATTTTAATAAATATATTTACTAAAAACACTAATAAGTATATTCTTTTCACACCTTTTCTTGCACTGATATATTTATACATAACTAGAAAGATTTAGCAACTAAACGCCATGCTGTCTGTGTGCGCATGCGCGCAGTATTATGAAATTTTACTCTCAATCGCGCCTAAAGAAGTATAAAAAAACACATAAAAATCATTGATGGATTCGACCGTTACTTAAATCGTTTATTTCAGAAAGGGGTCAAGTGACTAATTTTGACAAAATGAGTTTTTGGTGAATTTTTTTAAGTTAAACGCAAATACAGCTTTTGTTGCAGAAAGGAATCAATTGCTGCCATAATGTTGCTTGGGCAGCGCAGAGAAATTAGCGTTTAGTGCAGAAAGGGGCCATGCAACGCATGACTCCTTGCTTAAAAATTGTGTAACCACCAACTTTATTTCAGAAAGGGGCCAAGTGCAAAAAATTATTTATTTTTTTCTTAAACAAATTAACAAGATAAATTTTTGAAAAATACAATACTTTTTGACAAACACTACAGGTTATTAATGAGAATTTTTATTTTATATAAATAAAATTTTTGTTGAATGTAAACACCAACGTTATTTCAGAAAGGGGCCAAGTGCAAAAAATTATTTATTTTTTTCTTAAACAAATTAACAAGATAAATTTTTGAAAAATACAATACTTTTTGACAAACACTACAGGTTATTAGTGAGAATTTTTATTTTATATAAATAAAATTTTTGTTGAATGTAAACACGTTTTTTTTGTTTTTCTCAAAAGCAGGTTTTTGTGACTTGACCCCTTTCTGAAATAAACGATTCACTTGATGGAAGTGTTCATTTTATCTAATAATAAAACACTGAAAACGTTTGTTTTCTATACTTCCACAAAATTTATTATAACTACAGTAGAACCCCGATTATCCGTGCTCCTCGGGACCGGACGTTGGCACGGATAATTGAAAAGCACGGATAATCCGAACATTTATTTCTTATTGTAATACATATGTACGTATATCCATACATATAGCCCTACCATAAAAAGACAACAGAAAAAATAAATCTTTCATTATGAGTCTCCCTCTCCACGTATAGAGTTTCCGTCGAGTGATTTACAGTGACACTATTTTGATAAAACCTCAAAAATGCAATGTAAGTAATAGAAAATCATAGCACGGATAATCCGCACACGCATAATCGGGGTTCTACTGTATATGACTACAGTTGTTTCTGCAGAGTGCCTTTCTCAAGTGATTTAGTATTTAGTTTACTATGTGTTTGCATTTTTAAAGTCTTTAACTGAAGAGGTTGGGGAGTGGGGAGCTGTTTGTCTCGAGTTGGTCATTCAGAATTATATCTGTTTTTTTCAATTTATTAATTTCCATAGATTCTAATAAAGATAGCTTAGGGCCTTTATTTTGAATGTGCAGAATTTGAAACTCTTCATTAAAAGAATGATTATTACCTAGCTAGAAAGTGAAGTGCGTGTGTAGAAGTGTTTTTCTATTGTTGAAAGCCCTTTTGTGTTCTGCTATCCGTTTGTCAAAGGTTCTGCCAGTTTGACCGATGTAAGATTTCGGACAGTCACCACAAGTTAGTTTGTAAACACCACTCTGTAGTTGCTTTCTCTTTCGGCTCTTGTTCTTAATATATTTGCTTAAGTTGTTGTTAGTTCTGAAAGCTGGTGTCATTCCTTTCTTTTTTTATGTACCTGGCTATTTTTGTTGTTATCTTGCCAGTATATGTGATAGAGCAGAAGGTACTGGGTTCTTTCTGTGGTGGTAGATAGACTAATTTCAGGGCTTTCTTATGGAGTTTTTGGTTTAAAATTTTGTTAATTGTTTGTTCGTTGTAGCCATTGTTTACTGCTATTTGCTTAATGATGTTTAGTTCGAGTGAATTATGATTCAGGGTTAACCTAAAAATTATTTAAAATTAAGGGTGAAAATTATCAAAATAGTATAGCGAAAAATATAATTATTATTCGCATGTGAAAAGTTGAACAGTCATATTTATTCTATTAAAAAATTATGACTATACATAATATTTTTATTGCAGATGACCCGACGAAACCTTACACAAAACATACAACAAAATGGAAGCGAGAAAGGCGGCCGAGACCTCCAGATTACCCCAGGAAATCCTCCGACCCGAAATATTCCGAATTCGTCGCCGATTCTCCATCGCCGGCGGTGGTTCCTGAGAGCAACGGCGTCTCCGTGCCGGATACGCCACTGGATATGAGCGTCAGGCAGAGAGGGTTGCCGCCCTCGTATGCCCAGACCATCAGCAATCCCGGGTACAGATCTAGTTATAGGCCTTCTGTTATTCACAACGGAGTGCCGCCAGCGAGAGAAGAGTTACCGTCAGGTTCGTAGATTTTTAAAAGTATTGTACAAGTGGACAGAAATATCTAAAACTGCCAAGGCCAGACCGATCGAAAACTTTGGTTACTTTGGGTAATATGACCCGTATGCGCGCCAATGGCGAATATAAAATTCTTAATTGTATGTCAAAAAATGCGCAATAACTGCCTCTTAAAACCCACCAAATTTTATTTGCATATCTCAACCCGTTTTTAAGCAATAAATAAATCATCAGTTTGTAAGAAAAATTTCAACACCCTCTATCTCGGAAACGAAGCATTTGTGGACATACGTTTATAAAGCAAGCTGTCATTATTTTTTCATGCAGAATTACCACTTAAAGTCATACCACTTTTTCATGCATCGTCATCATCAGCATCTCGACAACCCTTTTTGGGGCCTTGCTTGTTCTAGGATTTTCCGTCATTCTGTTCTGTTCCTTGCTTTGTTTTTCCAGTTGGTAAACGTGAGTGTTTTCAGATCTTGTTCCATGTATCTAAGTTTGGGTCTTCCCTTTGACCTTCTCCCTACCGGTGTTTGCCTCATTATATGTTTTGGTGTTTCAGTTTTCAACATCCGTTCAACATGGCCCATCCAGCGCAGACGTCCGATCTTTATGGATGTTATGACGTCGGGTTCGTTGTATGCTGCGTATAGTTCAAAATTATATCTTCTGCGCCATACGTAATTTTCCTTCACCCCTTTACATATGTTCCTAAGGATTTTTCGTTCAAACGTACCTAATAGGTTCTCATCGCTTTTCGACAGTGTCCATGTCTCTCATCCAGATATAAGGACCGGTTTTATCAGGGTTTTGTATATTTTGCATTTGAATTTTCTTGTGATTTTGTTAGATCTTACATGTTTAATTAGTCCATTATATGTTTTATTAGCAATATGTATTCTTCTCTTAACTTCTTCACTGACATTGTTATCTAGTGTAACTGTAACTAGTGAACCTAGATATGTAAAAATTTTCACGCTTTAGATGTTATAGTCTCCTATTGTCAGATTCTGTAGGCTTCTTTGGCCTGTCGATTTGCTGGCATTGTTTAGCCCACTGTTTTGTGCCGCTCTTTCTATCGCATTAAATGCTTCTATCATCTCTCTTTTGCTTCTAGCTATGATATCAACATCATCTGCAAATGCCAATATTTTTACACTTTTTGTTATTATTGTTCGTCTGGTGTTGACTTTTGACTCTAATTATTTTCTCTAATGTGATCTTGAATTGAATACAGGATAGGACATCTCCCTGTCGTAGGCCCGTTCTAACATAGATTGTATCTGTTAGTGCGTTTTGAATTCGAATTCTGCTTTGTACTTTAAGTGTTTCTTTTGCTATATCAATGAGTTGAGTTGGA
Source organism: Diabrotica virgifera virgifera (assembly GCF_917563875.1). Taxonomy (NCBI): domain Eukaryota; kingdom Metazoa; phylum Arthropoda; class Insecta; order Coleoptera; family Chrysomelidae; genus Diabrotica; species Diabrotica virgifera. The sequence continues at coordinate 250,647,354 of NC_065445.1, read as the reverse complement.
ATATTAAACTCTTTCATAGCGTGGATCAGAAATTCTCGATGGATGCTATCATAGACACTCTCAAAATCATTGAAGAAATTATGTGTATCTATATTAAATTCACTAGTCTTTTCCAAGATTTGCCTCAACACGAAGATCTGAGCTATTGTGGACTTCTGTCTGCAGAAACCACATTGATATCCCCCAACTATTTGTTCCGCATATGGTCTCAATCGCTCATACGCAGTTTTCCATACTTATTTAAAAACATCCTGTATTGATGAAAAACTTGGCTAGTTGTTAAAGTACCTAACTTTTTTATTATCCAACATATGGGAATGAATTAAAAAACAGAATATTAAGAAAACACGGGGCTATAGTTGGGTTTTAATTTCAGTATTTTATAAATGCTAGAATATTTCACAGTGCGATGCGAACTTTGAGAAAAAACACATTTTTATTGGTAGTTTAATATTGTTACAGCGATGTTTTTAAAGAAAAAATCTATAAAATATTTAAAAAATCACCTTAAATCGAACAACAGGTTTAGGAAAATCGAGACATCAAAAATGACCCATTTTTGAAGTGGTGGTGCGTTAATTCTTGAAGAAGTGTACATGGAAGGGTTATTGTACACAAACATAGTGTACAAACTAACAAATTAACACTAAAGCCTTAGCTAAGCATTCTTTATAAAATATCCATGTTTCCAATAAACTTTCCAAATAACCAAGTTCAACAAAAGTATATTGGAGATGATTCACACAAAAAAAGATTAAAATTGTATCAATAAAAATACTGATATCAAAGATCTCTCCAATATACAGGGTGTCCCCGAAAATAGTGCGTTCCTTAAAGATATAGGCAGAAGGCACCATGTAGAGCAAAAAAGTCTTATAACATTTTTTTCTAAACTCAACCGTTTGGTCAAAAAACGAAAATACATTTTGGTATGCAAATTGAAATCTGACAACTATGTATACAAAATCTAGAGATAGACACAGTCACAATTCAAAAAAAGTTGCCCCATGGACCTTTAGTATTTACATTAAACCCTGTCTTCCTCCTCAACAAACAAACAAATTCTTGTTTTGTTTAATTTTCACACATAGGGTGGTATTACTATTTTGCAGGTGCCTACGGTCTGACCTACATTGCTAATTCATAAACAGTTCTTGTACAGTGATGTCAGATTAGTTAATGTTATGAAAATAAAAGTTCACTTATATGGAGAACAATGTAATTTTGTTTTGGAAACGGTTAACTTTAGAAAAAAATGTTATAGGACTTTTTTGTTCTACATTGTGTATTATATCCATACCTTAACTTAAAGGAACGCAATATTTTCGGTATATCACAACTTAATACACTGAGTTGTCCGTAAATGCAACATTGGCATATGTTTTAAATACGACCCTGGACCAGTCGTAGATTTCAAGTATCTCCAAACTCAAAGATCAGTGCACATAGAGTGTAATGGAAATATTCAGTATTTCTTTTTGTACAACGTACCATGTCGATAGTAAACAACTTCAATAACTATATATATATATATATATATATATATATATATATATATATATATATATATATATATATATATAAATAAGCAAAATCATTGGCTAATACTCGTAAAGTGAATGTGAATTTAGTTGGAAATATATAAAATGATGAAGGGTCATCATTCCATATATTTCTGTGCAACTATATACACCGGTGTTTCGGCCTATTTGGGCTTCGTCAGTATAGTATAGTGATGACCCTTCATCATTTTATATATTTCCAACTAAATTCACATTCACTTTACGAGTATTAGCCAATGATTTTGCTTATTTATTTTTATATTTGTACTCGATTATCCAACATCATTTTATATATATATATATATATATATATATATATATATATATATATATATATATATATATATATATATATGAGAGGGACCTTAATTAATATTTATTTCAATTTTTTTAGGTATCTCTATGTGCGATCCAATAATTGACGAGCACTTCCGACGATCGCTTGGCAACGACTACCACATCGTATTCCAAAACAACAATTCTTCCAAAGACAAAGAACAACAGTCACAGTCACCCCCCAAAAGTCCTCCTACGGTGACCACCACCACCAGCGTGATCGAACTGATGGACGGCACTGGGCTATCAGTCGACGAACATTTTGCCAAAGCTCTGGGGGACACTTGGACGAAGCTCAACAGCAGGAAAGAAACGGAGATTCCGAACGGCTCTAGTGAGAACGGACTGGTGTCTACTTAAATTTACTTACGTAGGGTTTCTATACATACCATACGTTTAGTTTTCGATTAGAGATAGGCGACTTAAAGAAGCGCTAAAATCGGCAACATTGCTTATGAGAATGAGTTGCATTGCCACATGACTAAATAAATTGGCGCGACTCGGTGTGGAAAGCGAGAAAGCAGTGTTGCCATTTATTGGGTGTACTCCTATATCTAATTTAAAAGTAAACACACGGTAGATCCACTTCATGAATAATATTGTAATGGGTGATGTATTGTACCCATTTTGCAGGATTGTTAGAGAACATTGTAATGAAATTGTTTAAATAAGTTGAGAGAGGGTTTCGTCATTTAGTTTATGAAGTGTTGGTGACAACGCTGTATTTATACATTGATTGTATAAAGTCGCAGTTTTGTGCCCAAACTATTGGCATTGTTTGTATATAATTTGAGTGTACTGAACCTAAAAATATCTTCAGATTTGCCGTAGCAAACTGTTTTTAAAGAAATTATGACAATTTTCACTATGGATGTCTTCTGTACTATTATACAGTATGATGCAAAAGTGTGGAATAAATTCATTATTTCAGTGAGTTCTTATATTTTTTAAAGAAATGCCTCTGGGAGGTTGGGAATGTTGTTTATAACTAGAATTTGGGAGTTCTCCAAATAATAGAGTTGTTTAAAATGACAACATTAAATAACGAGAAAAAAAATTAATTATTATTAAAGATCTAAATTTGGCAAATTGCTAAAAATTGTGGAGAAAGGTATTTTATAAAAAATTAGATATTGTATAAGATCATCAAAAAAGTAATTTTTTAATTTTCATTAAAAACTAAAATTAAATAATTTTGTTTTAAATTAAAACAATTATTCACTGATTTTGTGATTGTTTTTCGAATGAAAAATGGCTAGAGAATATAAATCTAGTTATGAGTAACCTTCCAGAGGTTGTTTCTACAAATATTTAAGGTCTGGCCAGTCTGAGATTGCTGTTTCCATTTTCAGAACAATGCAACAATATTGCGAATATTATCAAGTGGTTGTGTGGAATAGGCAGAACGCTAATGCAATTTTAATTCCCACAGTTGTATCTCTAAGGCTAGATCTGATTTTTAAAAACGTAGGACATAACTCTAGGATCGGTATATTCAAAATTACCAAACTCAATTGCTTTTCTCCAATAAAATAATTTATTTGGGCTGTATTATGGACACCACCCCGCCTGAAAAATTGATATTTTTTTTATTCATTTAGAAGTATACACAGAGAAATTAATATATACAAACTTGTTAGCTTAAAAGCCAAATTTTAAACTCAAAAAATTATTGTTTGTGAGTTTAAAATTTGGTAACTCATAGCTTATCAGTGCGATTAGCACGTGACGTAGCTCTTCGTACATTTGCTTGACTTTTACGACCTTAGTCAGGCCGTCTTCTTCTTGGCCTTGTAATCTTAAACATTTCTCGCGCAGTAACTGCTGCAGTTTTTCACTAATCATACTACAAAAAATGTGTGTGTACTTTGTACGCACGTAAGAAGTTATACTTCTATTATATGATTTCAACGAAATCAATATACTTTAAACAGTTTATTTATATTTTATTTAAATATTAAACTAATTTTAATACTCATTACTTTCCAAAAATTTTTATTAAAACAATACCAAAAATTAAAAAAATAAAAGAATAAAACACACTCAAACACATTGAAAAATGAAACAAAGAAATGATTTCTGAACAATAATTGTTGAGAACAATTTTAACTAAATACATATTTTCTAAAAAAAAAATATAATAATTATACTTACAATCATATAATGTATAAAAAAAATTTAAAAAATAAAAATTTGCATTGGGAATCGAACCTGCGTCTATAGGGTTGTTAGATTTTGTGCTCACCGCACGCAGAACTTAGTTAGCGAGACATTTGAATGATGTGGGAAGATATAGCAACTAAACGTTTTTGACAGTTGCTTATTCTCTTAGTTTAATTAAATAAGTTTGATTCTTGCGGAATTAAAATATTAAAATACAACAAAATATAGACTAAAAAAGCAATTTATTAGATATGAAGCAGGTACCTACATTTTCTAAATAGGTATGTTGGTCCTAATCTTTTATTACAATACTGAAACATTTAAAATTACGTACCTGTTGGTTTTAATTTAAAAAGTCACTACAATTATAAACTTGTTTTTTGTGTCTGTCCTCACAACAACAAAAACTAATATACTACATACAATTTGTTTACCCATAACCATTGACGTATTAATAAAAAAAATTTAAAGCACTCGTGGGAGTGCCGACAGAAGTGAAAACTTCCTATAGTATCTAAATTACGAGCTCAATGCTTTTTCCCTATCCAAAAAGCAGTGCTATACTTATATTATATACGCGTTGCGTACGTTCTATGCTATTTATGTATACATATACATAATATATATACATACGAAATTTAGTTCGGCAAAGTAATGACGGTCGCAAACACAATACTTTTTCCTATCTAAAAAGTGCAAAACTTCCCTAAAAAAGTTTTCACTTCACAAATTTATTTCATCGAAGCAATGGCGGTCGCTAATTGAATACTTTTTCTCCGTCTAAAAAGAGCACGACGTCTCTAAAGAAGTTTTTACTTCAAACATTTATTTCGTTAAAGCAATGACGGTCGCTAATTTAATACTTTTTCCCCATCGAAAAACAGCAAAACGTCCCTAAAGCAGTTTTCACTTCAAAAATTAGTTCGTCGAGGCAATGACGGTCGCTGATTCAACACTTTTCTCCATCTAAAAAGGGCACAACGTCCCTAAAGAAGTTTTCACTTCAAAAATTTATTTCGTCGAAGCAATGACGGTCGCGCGGACGGTCGCTAATTCAATACTTTTTCTCCATCTAAAAAGAGCACGACGTCTCTAAAGAAGTTTTCACTTCAAAAATTTATTTCGTTAAAGAAATGACGGTCGCTAATTTAGTACTTTTTCGCCATTGAAAAAGGGCAAAACGTCCCTAAGAAAGTTTTCACTTCAATACATTATTTCTTCGAACCAATTTATCGGAACACTCTGTGTATACTGATAAATATTACTAAATTTTATGAAAAACCTGAGTTTTTGAATAATTTGCCTTTATTTGTTTTTTTATATGCGATTTTTATTCATTTCTATTCAAAAGGGGTTGGTGAAATAATTAAGCAAAATTCTAAACACCATTCATAAAAGACCTTCGTAGTTCAGAGGCGGAACATTTATTATATTCGCCCTGTATTAATATAAATTTAAAATTAGGAAGCACACGGTTGTCCTTTTTATAAGAAGGACCATTTTTTGAATTTTTTTTATAGGTGAGCACTAGTGCACAAGTTCCTTTGTCATTTTGAGTTTGTGATTTAATTTTTTTATTTTTAGTTTTTAGGCCTGGGTCCCGCGTACCAAAAAAATGTAGACTAATAATAAGCTGAAAGTTTGTTAATAGCTTAACGGTGTCTAGTCGGACAAACTTTGATGTATGGGAACACTGGAACAGGGGCAGTTTTAATTGTGGAACGTGTCATCCTGACAAGTTTAGGATTGTGAAAACTAGCAGGTTGTTTTTAAATTATAACAAACTATAATATGATATATAAAAAAATGTTTGTCCGACAAATATGTTGGACATTTTAATAAGTCCGACACGTAGAACATGTCAAATGACAAGAAGTATGTTGGTGATAAATAGCAGTCTAATTTTTGCATGAGAGTTTAATGAAAGGGTAACAAATCAATTGAAAGTTCTGTCCGACAAAATACAAGTTTCACAATTAAACACAGCACAATTAAAACTTCCCCTGTTCCAATGTTACTAACAAATTATCAGCTTGCTATTAATAAACCTTTTTTGGTACGCGGGATCCAGGTCTATTTCGTTTATAACTTGACTTTCGTTTCAAACACAGTTTTTGTTTAAAACTCAACTTTTACATTCGAAATTCTCAAGCAGAGTGTTAATTTTTGGTTTATTTGTAATAATTTGAAGTTGAAGTAAGAGTAATACTGTAAGAGAAAAATATGGTTTGTTGCTACAAGTGTTATATTTAAGGTATCAATTTGATTTGAACTATCCAAAATGTTCTTTTCTTAATAGTTACTTTGTACATTTTTTTTTTCGTATTCACTGGTGTATATGTGTTGAGATGTGGAGTATTTGGGTTTTCGCGCATGCGTCGTATATGGGGAGAAAATTTAAACAGAATGGCAGTCTTCTATAAAATCTTTCACATTATCATACAGTTTGCAATATTATTGCAGAATGTATAATAATGTTGATATAATTTAGACATAGACCTTTTTAGAAAATTCAAAAACTTTAGTTTAACTCTTAGTCTCCCCACGGTACTTTTGAGTACCACCAAATTCTGGTACTCTGGTACTCAAAGATTTGTAGGTACTCTAAAGGATTGTTGGGAAAAAATAACGTTTTTAGCTTATTTTAAAAGTTTATGACCGAAAAAATAAGGCGGACTTAAAAGTACCGTTGGTAAATAACTGTCAAAAAAATTCTAAACGTGGTGGGATACTAAGGATTAAGATATAATCAATCACAGAAGTTTGTTTTGGTGGTATACTTATTTTTTTTAACATTTCGATGCTTGGCAATTGCAAAAGACCAACTTTGAGTTGTATAGAAATTTTGGGAGCCTGACGTTTTAAAATGCATTAAGGTATCACGTCTAATGTAACAAATACTTGCTTCTGCTGGAGTTTATGTAAAAGGAATGAGAATTGGAAAGTTGGTTGAAAGATAAACTCCAAACAGAAGTATGAAATTATAGCTAATGCAACAAAAAAAAACAATGTAACAAAAATGGTCCCACGTTGGGAGCCAATGTTACAAAAACTACTTTTGCAGTAGTTTTGTATAGGACAATGAAAAGATGAAGAGTTGATAGTTGTAAGATGAACTACAAATATAAGTGGGAATAGAAAGTTGGTATTGAATGTAGTTAGGCTAGCAGGATATGCAAGAGAATGACCACTTTACACTCAAGGATGGTTTCGGCCAATTTGCATGCCTGTCAAAGACAGTAGATCAAAGTAGATAGTGATGATGACTAGGAAAGAAAATATTAAAATAAGAATAGATGTACTGAAAATGGATAAAGAAGAACAAATCGTGGGCGCCAAGAGAGGGTTTTCGATCACTCTCCCAGGTATCCTACACTGCTGTAAAATATATCAAATCTGTAAATGCAAAAATGAGGGAATAATAATAAATGATATACAAAACAAATAAATATTTATTAAATACAACTACTTAGATTTTGACAACCTCTGAGTTAAACAAAATTCTAATAATTTTTTTTCTCCCGAGTAGAAGGGGATTGTAACGGATAACACGTTACGAAATGACTTTTGAACTCTTTAATTATTGTATAATTTATTTTCTGTTGATTTGTTTGAAATACTCTAATTGTGTCGTAAATAAATATTTCCGTGACGTCATACTTCGGTGTACGGAACGTACTCTACGCCACATAGTGGCAAATATGACCTCGCGTTCTGACGTTTACCTTGTCGGAGAAGCCTATAAAATGACAAGAAATAACAATAGTTACCTATCTTAATATAGATGTAATAACAATCATATTAAAGGTAAAAGAAATTAGTACCTCTTATTGGGACCGTGCAAGTTCGGAAGAGCGACACCTGGTTTCATAGCTCAGCAACATTTTTAGCACTTTTAATTTATTGGCCAATTATATTAGTCCTGGTTACTGGATAATTGTCAAGGCCATAGCCCAAAAAAGAATAAAGAAAAAGTAAGATTGAGGTTATGTTATTTAAAAGTAGACATGGTACTACAAGCGAAATACCATTAATTAAATTCACTTTAATAATTGCATATCATATCAATATTGTGGAGCAACATATAATTTTTACAATTGATAACACACCATTTGCGAAATACCATTTTCTTTAATGACACTAGGTATGAAATATACGTCAATTTGACAATTTCAATTAACCATTTGAATTATTTTTTAAGAAGTACGTTAAGACAGTTGCAAGATTTCTCCGGTATTTGCGCACGATAGTTTTTCATATCCCCTCCAAGTACTTGCACACAACGAATAGAGTCTCGCTGCAACAGCGTGAAAAAGCTGCACAGATGTTATGTTGAAACAGTTTTTGAGTTCTTCATCCAGGATGTCCAAAGTATTGTAACTTATGAATGAATTCCATCATACGGCTTAATTGACAGATGACATTAGAACCGAGATTTTGACGTAGACGTCTTTAACACTGCTATATATAGATTCATTGGCAGTTCAAAACAAGTGAATTATTCGTTTTGTGAATGAACTAAAATATGACGTAAGATGACACTTTGTTTTTCTTATATTGGGCATTGGGCCAATTGACAGCAGGGTAGCTGGTCCCAAGCCCGGGTAAAAGAGTAGGGAGGCCAGCAATTTATACTTTCTAGTGCTCAACTATACAAATATCGATTAGGTCGACATATGTAAAGATACCTATGTATCGTCAGTGTGTACTAACAGGACACTTCTACTAAAGTGATTAATTGATAAAGATAATATATTATGTACATGTTCTTTACAGCAAGGAACAATGCACAAGGAACTACTCCTTTCGTTCTGTGTTACTTACTGTTCATCGTTCGTCTAACCTACTCAACATCTCTGATACATATACCTTACTATTTGCTTCTACATTATTATAAAGACAATATTTTGTAAAATATTTTTTGTAATATCTGTATATAATTTCCAGCTGTATATATTGACCAGTAGTTATATATTTATTGTTTATGGCAGAGAGTATCATAAGTTTGTAAATGGATACTCCTTTACTAGGATTATCCTAGGAGTTGTTTGAGGAAATTTGAAAATGATCTCAGCAGAATAAATTAGAAGTTATACCAAACAATGCGAATAAAATTTTCAGTAAGCATGTAAAATACACATTGAGGTAGAAAAGTATTTCGAGAGAAGAGAGAGCTAGATATTATAACGTACCTATAGATAACTCTCTAACGACTTAAAACAATGAAATATAACATAAAATAAAAATGTAATAAAAGATAAAAATATTGAAAGCTATATATGAAGAGTGGATATAACGGGCCAAGTGACAAAAAATCAATATTTCTGTTTTTTCAATTATAATGGTCTATGCAACAATGCCGTCAACCTGTATTATGGGCCAAGTGACAGTTGCATTGGAAATAGCTCTAAATAAATTCAACAGATAGCGTCCGCCGTTAAGTATAGGGTTCCGTTTCCTGATAAAAACTCATTTTTCTCGATTGTGTATTTTTGTCACTTGGCCCGTTATACAGTGTGTCCACGGTTGGGGTGCCCAAATGGAAAAACTTTTTTATTTTCCATTTTAGCGAAAAATGGGGTCCTAGAACAAGCAAAACTTTTTATCAAGAATGACATTTTTCGCTAAAATTGAAAATAAAAGTTTTTCCTCTTGGGCACCCCAATCGTGGACACACTGTATATCTCCACTCTTCATATAAGCAAAAATCGGTGAAAAAGTCCAAAATGGACGGCGTAAAAACCAACTAATGGGAGAAATAATGGATGTTAAACATACATATATGCCTAGTAGTAGATTATGTATGTTTAGCTAGAGCACGGAATGAGAAATTGATCCACGTGATCCAAACTTATGATACACTTTGTTAATAATTCTGTTCACTTACGAGTATATGCATGTATCCATTGAATGATCCACGTTATTGCATGTATCCTAATAAATTATTTTTAATTTTGAAGTTGTATTTTATTTGTAGACGAAAGGGCAAGTGATGTTCTTTCTGAAATGTCCCAAATGTTGATGTGATTTCTCACTACTTATAGTCCAAGAGGCAGCGCTGAAAAATCTATTTGAATTTACTAAAGTTAGATTTTTCACAGTTGATTACTGTGATTGTGTAGAGAGACATACAGCGGTCGGTCAAGCGAAACGGGGGACATCCATAAACTACGTCGTTGAGAAGAGGGAGGGGGGGCTTGCTTATTTCGACGAAATACGACAGGGGTTTGGGGGTATGAGCGCACATTCGACGTCGTTTAATATATTGGTGTATTTAAATTTGTCGCTATTGTCTCTATAAATGTAATTTTTTACTAGCTTTTACCAGCATTAAAGTATCAGATATTCATATAAAAACGTATAGTTTTTGAAATTTTATTGAAAATAAAACAATACGTTTACGAAGATATACACCTTTGTTAAAATTAAAAAGAATTCTCTTATAGATACTTTTATCGCATACATTTCGTTTTTATCAGTCACAGCCTTAAAATAATATTAGGTAGCACTTTTGCACAGGACAACAAACAATAAGACATTGTTCTTTGGGTTTAAACAAGCGCTTCTATATTACAGAACAATCTCTGGAAGCAAACAATATTAAATTGTTAATTCATTTATGTGCTGCATACTGTGTGAAAAAATAGTTCTGAAAGAATGAATGGAATTAAAATATTGTGTTCTATTTAGTTAGTAAGTCGTATTTATACTTAGAGAAGATTTATACGCAAAATCTTGGTCCAATGCTATTTAAATGCATTCATTTTTTCGAATACTCAGAAAATTAATAAAATATTTTGAAAAATTTAAACGCAGATAGAGAGATTACATTATTACCGAGGGCCAAAAGTTTCTGAAAATATCTATAATGTTTATTTTAATAAGTTACAGGAATAAAAAAAGAGAATATTTAGTCTGATTTTTAAATTCAAAAATTTCATTCAAAAGAAACCTTTTGTTTATTCTAAAATACTTTCAGCCCTCGGTAATAATGTAATGTTTCATTCTGCGTTTATATTTTTCATTATTAGTTTTCTCATGGGGGGAGGGGGTCCTTTTTGAATACGATTGTGCAAAAAATCCGAATCGGTATATTTTTCCTAGTGGATGCGCAGTGGCTTTCTGGACTACTTTGAATTATGTGAGTACTAAACAAGGATGTGTTTTGTCACCGCTGCTACTTAATCCTTATTCCGAGTTCCTATTTAAAGAGGCGCTGAAGGATTCCAAGGATGGGGTCAAGGTGAATGGCATAAACATCAACAGCATCAGATACGCCGATGATACGTTGTTGATTGCGGATTCCGACTTAGATCTACAACGATTCATCGACAGGGTCAACTCAATCTTTGAACAATTCGATATGAAAATAAACATTAAGAAAACCAAAGTGATGTCAATACGAAAAAACCAGAATGTACCGCAGCCTTGCACAATAAATAGACACATTTTAGAACAGGTCAATAAATTTAAGTATATGGGGTATTGGATCGATAGAAGCCTAAATCCTGATCTAGGATCTAGAAATAAGATTGAGAATAGAACAGAGCAGATAATCGTTGGAACAGATCTAAAGACCGCTATGTGATTCTCGAATAAAACTCAAAATTCGACTACGTTTATCAAAATGCTACGTCTGGTCGACTCTTCTCTATGCAGTTGAAACGTGTACCCTTAAAACATCAAGAATCCTCAAAATTTATTGGTCGTCGCATACCGCAAACTAAGAAGTTCTGCATAGAATAGGCAAATAACGAGAGCTTTTCAACATTGTGAAAATTAGAAAAATGTATCTAGGCCAATCAACTTTATGGGAATTTTTCAAACGGAAAATTTAAACCTCTTCAAACAGTGTTGCGTGAATGCGAAATCTTAGGGCCGTAGTTGTATTTTCCTACTGTTTTTCCTTTTATGTTATCTACCTTTAACCGTTGCCTGTATTGTCTGTTAAAAAAAAGTCGCTATGACGGGCACCTTAGCGTGAAGCGTGTGTCCATATTATTCCTTGTCGTACAATCTTCAATAGTGTTTCCGTTTCCAATGGGTAGGTTAGGAAATCGAGTGAATATATGTGCGTAATAGAAATTGACCGGCATAAACTATATTATTATTTTACTGTATACAGGGTGTCCAGAAACTCTACCGACAAACGAAGACAGGAGATTCTTCAGATAATTTTAAGATAATTTAACCCAATTCACTTAGTACGAAAATGCTTCCTAAGGGAGCTAGAGCTCTTTGAAGATGGCGTCTTGTAATTAGTTTTTCTTAAATACCTCCAGAACGCTTCTATTTAGAAAAACAAAAATTGGTACGCGTTTTTATCTTCAAGATATAAATCTAATCCATCTATTGCAAATTTCTAGTACCGATCATAGGCGTCCGTTTTGGGTAGGGCAACGATTATTTTAACTCATAACTTTTTTATCTTTAACTTTTATGCATTTCTGACACTGGACTATTAAATTGTGAAGCATTCTAGTACTAAAAGGTACTCTTGTTTTAAATCGGTAGAATACACCGTTTTCTAGAAAAATCGATTTGAAATTTTTTCGATTTTTGAATTAAAAAAAAATAAAAAAAAACTGTTTAGAAAGACGAAAACTGGTACATTTTTTATATTCCAGAGATAAATCGATTTCATTAATAATTGTGAATTTCTAATACTTGTCATAGACGTCCGTTTTGGGTAGGGCAACAGTTATTTTATAGCATAACTTTTTTGTCTTGAATTTTTGAGCATTTTTGACACTAGATTATTAAATTATGAGGTATTCGAGTACTAAAAGTTACTCTTACTTTATGTTGGTAAAATACTTCGTTTTTTGTTGAAAAGTTCTTTCAATTTTTTTTCAAATTCCAGAAACGAAAAACTTTCAAATCGATTTTTCTAGAAAACGGTGTGTCCTACCGACTTAAAGCAAGAGTACCTTTTAGTACTAGAATACCTCACAATTTATTAATCCGGTGTCAAAAATGCATAAAAGTTAAGGAGAAAAAAATTACGCGATAAAATACCCGTTGCTCTACACAAAACAGACGCCTATGACCGGTACTAGAAATTTGCAATGGATGGAAGCGATTCATCTCTGAAAAGTAAATATGCATACAAATTTTCGTTTTTCTAAATAGAAGCGTTCTGGAGGTATTTAAGAAAAACTAATTTCATGACGCCATCTTCAAATAGCTTTAGCTCCCTTAAGAAGCATTTTCGGACTAGGTGAATTGGGTTAAAGTGTCTTAAAATTATCTGAGGAATCTCCTGTCTTCGTTTGTCGGTAGAGTTTCTGGACACCCTGTATATATATATATATATATATATATATATATATATATATATATATATATATATATATATATATATATATATATATATATATATATATATATATATATATATATATATATATATATATATATATATATATATATATATATATTTATATATATATATATATATAAAACAAAGCTGAAATATTGGGGTAATAATAATAACTAACTGTTCAGCAAATATTATATACCTGTTATATATATATATATATATATATATATATATATATATATATATATATATATATATATATATATTGTTACAAGTTCTTTACAATACTTTATTTAAACTCCAATACAATATTACAATACGTTAACAACTTGAACAAACTGACAACTTTTAAATACTCAAAATACAACTGAACTATCAAATGTCAAACACAATGTTTATATAGTTTTCTGACGTTCTAGACGTCACCAGACATTTCTGGGTTATTCCATGACATCCAGAACATTCTCGTACGTGACTACTTCTTCTTTCACGTCGAGGGACTCTTTCTATGTAGGAACAATCTACGGAACTGTCATAACACTGGTCCCTCCTTTATAGTTATTCGCCTCGAATAACTGGTCTATCAGGGTCTGGTTGAAGCCAACAGGGTGGATCAGTTCCATGATATGGGGCTAATCTCTCAATGTGAACTACCTTGGGTTTACTTCTCGCTGAAAACTGGATGCGGTAGACTAGATCATTTATTTTCTTTAAGACGGTGTACGGGCCTTCCCAGTTTCGTTGAAGTTTCGGACAAAGTCCTTTCTTGCGTGTGGGATTGTATAGCCATACTGGGTCACCCCTTTCGAAAATTGTCCCAGTAGCTTGCACATCGAACTTGGACTTGGGTTTATCACTTTGAAGCTTCAAACTTTTACGAGCAAATTCGTGGACTTTTTCCAGTTTTTCTCTTAAGCTTTCTAGGTACGTCAGGGATGAAGGTTCTTCTTCACAGGTAGGCAATTTTCCGAAAATAAGATCTTGAGGAAGCTTCATTTCTCTTCCGGTGATCATCATTGATGGAGAATAACCGGTTGCTTCATGTTCAGAACTTCTGTAGGCTAACAGGAATAGAGGTATTAGGGTATCCCAATCTTTTTGATTATCAGCAACAAACATTGAGAGGTATTGACAAATAGTTCTATTATGTCTTTCGATCATTCCGTCTGATTGTGGGTGGAGAGGCGTAGTTCGAGTTTTCTTAATACCCAAGATTTTCATTAGTTCTTGCCATAATTCGGATTCAAAATTTCGTCCCTGATCAGAATGCAACTCTAAAGGAACTCCATGTCTTGATACGACGTGTGTTATGAATGCTTCCGCTACAGTCGTCGCTTCTTGATTAGGAAGAGGTGCAATTTCAGGCCATTTTGAAAAATAATCCATTGCAACCATTAAGTACTTGTTACCTCTCTCTGTCGTTGGAAGTGGACCGAGAATATCAACTGCAAGTCGTTCAAAAGGCTCTCCGGAAAGATATTGTGCCATTTTACCACGACTTCTTGTTCTAGGGCCTTTTCTACCGTTACACAAGTCGCATTTCTTACAGCATTCTTCTACATCTCGGCGACAATTGATCCAATAAAATCTGTCTCGAATCCTGGCCAGTGTTCTTTTTACCCCAAAATGTCCTCCAGACAGGCTGCTATGAAGTTCTTGCAACACACTTTTAATGTGTGATTTTGGCAGTACCACTTGTTGAACTATACGTACTCCATCGGTACTTTCCCACTTCCGATATAACAAACCATTCGAAAGATGCAAGGATTCCCATTGAGCCCAGTACGCCTTTATAGTTCGACTGTATTTAGATATTTCCTGCCAAAGAGGTCTTACTCCATTTTTAAGCCAATCTCGTATAACTCTTAAGTCGTTATCTTTCTTTTGACTCTTCTTAATGTTTTCCAGAGAAATCTGGTCATTATCTTCTTGCTGTTCAACTGTGGTCATCCGCAGACTAACTTCTTCGGTTACATTCTCTTTTTGTGCTAGCTGACGTTGGCTTTGAACTTGTAATTCATTTAATGCATTTTGGTATTCTTGAAATTGTTTATTTAACACATTCTTCTCTTTCATCAGTTTTTGACATTCGTTTTCCAGATTGGACTGTGTAGTTTTTGCATTATTTTGAATTACCTTACACTCTTCTTGCAATATTGTCACCTGTTCTCTTAATCTTTCTATTTTATTTTTACTAATCGCTAGTTGTTCCTTCAAATGGCTAACTTCAAATTCCAGTGTATTTTCTTCCTTTCTATGGTCAGTCGTAGGAAATCTGTTTCTTAGTGACCATCTACCATCATTTCTAGTGAGACTTTGCGACAGGCTTCTGGATGTCGAACTAGGCGACCTTCTGATCTCATTATTGTATTCTTCTTTTCGTGCTTGGGATCGGCTTCTGCAATTGGATTTTAGATGTCCCATTCTTCCGCAGTTAAAACATCTTCTGTTTTCATTTCGAGGTTTTTGTTGGATATTTTGTAGTAAGCTTAATATCTGGGATAAAACTAGTTGTTCATTATCTGTGGTAGTGACTTGCTTATTTTCTGTAAATCTTATTTCTTTTAATTGTGGAAGAGATCTAGAAATATTTTTCGCCGCTTCGTACTCCTGAGCTGAGATTAGTGCTTTATTTAACGTTTTGTGGTATTGTAATCTCAGAGCCTGTTGCATTTCGATATCATGCAGTCCATCTATGAAAGCCTGTATACCGATTTGTTCCAGAAAATCTCTTGGTGCCTGAGGATATGCCAAATGTAATAATCTTTTAATATCAGCTTCAAATTCTTGTAGGCTCTCGTTATGTTTTTGATACCGAACTTTAAGCTGACTTTGAAAAACCTGCTTCAGATGTTGTTGGCCATATCTTGTTTCTAAAGCTTGAACAAGTGAGTCATAACTAGGTGAATCCTGAGGAAGAAATTGAAGGACGGTTGCTGCCTGGCCTCGAAGCGACACCACCAAGGAAGCTGCCATTTCTCTCTCAGTCCAGCCATTTGCTCTTGCTGCAGCTTCAAATTGGAAACGATACGTTTCCCATGCTGTTTGGCCATCGAAGGTGGGTGGTTTCAAAATTTTGCTATTTCTGATTGTGCCTGATTCAAGAAGATTTAGGGGATGTGAAGATGAAGGGGCTGTTTCAGATTCGACATTCGTTACTGAAACAATACGAGATAAAGAAGCTTGGGTATCAATTTTTCGTTCTAACATAACTATTGGTCTTTCTAAACTAGATTTTAAATTATCTTGCTGTTGCTTTAAATCATTTTGTTGCTGTTCTAGTTTATTATCTAAATAGCTTTGTTTTTCTTCTAATGTGTCTATTCTACTATTAATTTGACTTACCTCTAATGTAAAACTTTCTTGAATTTGTGACAAACTATTTATTATTTCTACCTCTACTTGTCTACGCCTCTCCTCCTCTTCTTGCCTACGTTTCTCTTCATTTTCTTTCTCTGCTTGCCTACGTTTCTCTTCATTTTCTTTCTCTTCTTGCCTACGTTTCTCTTCATTTTCTTTCTCTGCTTGCCTACGTTTCTCTTCATTTTCTTTCTCTGCTTGCCTACGTTTCTCTTTCAACTCTTCCATTTTTAAAAACCATTCTGGTGGTCCGGATGTATCCATTTCTTTCTCGAATTTAGTAGATCTTGTATTGACCATATACAAATTACTTAATGTCTTCTTATCCCACCGCTGTCACCAATGTTACAAGTTCTTTACAATACTTTATTTAAACTCCAATACAATATTACAATACGTTAACAACTTGAACAAACTGACAACTTTTAAATACTCAAAATCTCAAAATACAACTGAACTATCAAATGTCAAACACAATGTTTATATAGTTTTCTGACGTTCTAGACGTCACCAGACATTTCTGGGTTATTCCATGACATCCAGAACATTCTCGTACGTGACTACTTCTTCTTTCACGTCGAGGGACTCTTTCTATGTAGGAACAATCTACGGAACTGTCATAACAATATATATATATATATATATATATATATATATATATATATATATATATATATATACAGATATATTCTGTCAATCTGGCACCATTTTTAAGCAAAATATGTCAATGTCGCACCCAATTTGACGATGCGGCACCCGATTTTGGGTGCCAGTACGACAGCGTGTATATTTTCGTCCTAGGAGAGTACGAGTGTTCCTATTCTCCTTTTCATGAACATTTTTCAGTGCGTCACAAATTATAGAAAAAAAGGTAAGTCCGTGATAATACATATTTATGACATTTATTCTAACGTGACATTTTAGTTAAATCTGACAGTTGTCAAATTTTATTTTCAATTTGGAATAAAACCAAATCAATTGTGTCTATTGCATTTATAAAATGGTATTTTCTTTCATTTGTATAGTCTTATAAATTGTACAGATTATATTGATAATATTATTATTTTATTTAATAAATAATTCTTTTTTGATTATGGCGCCATCTATCGACAACTAGAATAATCACCGAACTAGAATAATTACCGAAGTATTCCCAGACGTGCCTTTTTTTCTGTCACATACAATTTAATGCGTTAGAGAGAAATCGAAAAACTGTGACGCACTGAAAGATGATCATGAGAAAAAGAATAATGCAGAATATGTAAAAAACGTAATGGTGCCAGTTTGACACTTTTTCCAAACGGACATATTGATTTGTTCAGGCATTTTTCGATAGAGGGCGCTCTACTATATACAACTGTATGTAACTATATAATTGTAGTCAATGTGGCACCAATAGAAAAAGTGGCATAGTGGCACCATAAATCTGACAACACCGCCTTTCCCTAATATAACCTCACTTGTATTATTTAGCGCCGATTTGTAATACCGTTAAAATAGCTGCGATCAATGCAGATTATATCTCCGGTTCTATAATAATAAAATATTTTCAAGGTGATCTTTGTGTGCAATAAGTCAAAATGTGTGCAATAAACAATAAATTGGGTGTTAACATTATAGGTCTGGATCCCACGTATGAAAAAAAAGTTGATTAATAGCAAGCTGAAAATTTGTTAATAGCTTAAGGGTGTCTAGTCGGATAAACTTTGATATATGGGAACACTGGAACAGGGGCAGTTTTAATTGTGGAATAAGTTAAAAATTTGGAGCGGTCACACCACGAAAACGGCACTTTTATTTTGTCCGACAGAACAGACTTAAACTCTCCGAACAGAGATTAAACTCTCATGCAAAAATCAGACTGCTATTTATCACTAAATGGGCGTTTTAATGAGTGGAACATGTGGAATATGTCAAATGACAGAAATTATGACAGGTGATAAATAGCAGTCTGATTTTTGCATGAGAGTTTAATCTCTTTTCGGAGAGTTTAAGTCTGTTCTTTCGGACAAAATAAATGTGCCGTTTTCGTGGTGTGACCGTTCCAAATTTTTAACCTGTTCCACAATTAAAACTGCCCCTGTTCCAGTGTTCCCATATATCAAAGTTTATCTGACTAGACACCCTTAAGCTATTAACAAATTTTCAGCTTGTTATTAATCAACTTTTTTTTCATACGAGGGATCCAGACCTATTACCATGAGAGACAGAACGAAAAGAATACTTAAATTATTAGACGACAATGTACAAGGTAAGTATCCTAATTTAACTATAATAATAATAATTATAAAGTATTAACCCTTTAACGTTTAGTAGTTATATTTGGAGTCACTAGAGAATACTCTGAAAGCATTAATTTTTTTCTTGTAAGAACTGAGTCATTCTATTGTGGAGTGAAATAGAGGAAAAAACGAGGTTTTTTATTTACTGAAATTTTTTATTTGATTAAATAGCATAGCTAAGGTAAATGTACAGATTTATAATCCATATTATATAGCAACAGTGGCTATACATATTAAGTACAGTTATTAGTGTTTAATGGGTGGAAAGTGACTTTATTTTCGTCATAAGTCAGTCAGTTCTTATGCAAAAAAACTTGTCAGAGCTTTTTATTTGCAAAGGTATTTTAATGAACTTTAAAAGGTTTCTGTTAAGTTTTTCCAAAAAATTGCACGAAATTCGAGTTATTTGAGATTAAAGGTTCTCCATTTCGATGTTCTTCGAAAAAATAACCATCCTTTAAAGATTAAATAACAACCTCAGTTGTTATTGGGTGTACATATAGGTCTTTCAGGCGCGCATCTCTTTGTTTTTTATTAGCTACAATTTTGTTTTTTATGTTTTTTTCTATAAAATTAAATTTAGTTATTCCTAAAAAACGGTTATAAAACGTGAGATTTTGTCATAGTTTTACGTGAGAAAAATGCATAGTTTCAATCGCAAATAACTTGGAAAGTGTCAATTTTGCAAAGAAATTTTATAAAACAAAATTTACTCAGAATTGGTCACTCTATCGATTTCCATAGTCATTTTGATTAAAAAATTTTCATCCCCTAGATAGGGTTGTTTACACCCCCAGGGCAAAAGCACACTTCGGCATAGAGTAGATTTTGACAAAGGTTATAATTACTACCTAAATCCAAATTTTCAAGGAAATCGACCTTGGTTCTCAAAATTCCACGAGAAAATGGCTGTTGATTGGACTATAATATACTTGGAAAGCAAACATTTTTTAGAAAATCATATTAAATAATCAAATTTTTGTCTTTAGCTATTTAGGTACAATAAAGTAAAGTTTTCAATTAACATTGTGGCCTAGCAGTAATTAATTATAAATAAAAATTGAATTATCTCAGTTTCAAAGTTGAAAAAAATTAGCGGTTTTTACAGTTTTCAAAGTTATACACGGCTTTTTTGCGTAAATTATGAGTCTAATCAAAAAAACTTATTCTTTTTATTTCTAAAAAAGTGTTAAAGATTTTGCAGATAATGGAAAATGGAAATGCAGCTGAATTTAAAAATAAAACACTGGAAGAGATAGATATTAATATGGATGAACTAGATGTAGGGAATGAACCACGCCATAGGGAAAACGAATCTAATAAAACGAATTTAATAAAACGCCATATGGAATTTAATAAAACGAATCTATGCAATCCGAAACTGAATTCTTTGAGTCGCAAACAGAATATATAGAAAATAAAGAAAAAGGACAAGAGGAATCAATGAAAATACAATCAAAGAAAATGTATCAAAAAGACGAAAAAGAAAAATATTTTGGTATATTATATATGTCTCTTAAATATACTAGAAACTAATTGTTGTTTGTTTGTTTTTTTTTTAGATAAAGTAGATATAGTATTTTTACTACAAAAACGTTATTACGTAGGTCAAAATTTTTGACGTAAGAGAACTGTCAAAACATTAGAATGTGACTTCTCATTATTGCCGTGTTTATAATAAACATAGCAATAATGAAAAGTCACATTCTAATGTTTCGACAGTTCTCTTACGTCAAAAATTTTGACCTACGTAATAACGTTTTTGTAGTAAAAATACTATATACACCAAATTGTTAATATACCAGAAATACAACAATCCGATGACAACTTTTCACAAAAAAAAAAGGTAGCTCTTTTGTAAAGTATTGTGTTCATGTGTTATTGAATTTGTTGTTTTTAGGTGAAAGACTAAAATGGACTTGTAACCAAAAACGTATTATGCGAAGATTTTTTTCAAACCAAATAGCATCGAAGAAAGCATTAAGAAAAGTTGAATGCGAAGATTTTATTAAGAAACATCAACCTAGTTTCGAAAATATTTCTTTTTTTAAAGGTTAAGACATTTATTTTCAATGAGTCAAGAATGAGAAAGGAGGATTCTTAATTAATCTAAAATTCAACATTAAATGGACTTTTGTTAAAAAAGACATTTTTGTTTTATATTTTTTATACAGTGTGTCTGCGTAACTTGGGTAACGCGTAATATGGGAAACTTTTTTAATATCAATTTTACGAAAAAAAGTTATTCTCTATAAAGTGCTCTGCATAGTCCGAAACCTAAGATGCAATCATCAGATATAAAATTTTATCAATAATATACGAGGTATGTCCAAAAATATGAATTTCGGTCAAGAGTAAAGTGCTTTTATATTTCACAATATCGAAAATTGTTATTAAGAAAATATGTTTGTAATTAAAAATTATGTTATAATATGCATTTACACTTTTCCAATTAAAAAAAAATGAAAACTTTCCTAAAATTACGTATACCCAACATCATTTTCATTTAAGATAACTCCGTTATTATTAATTTAACGAAAAAAAGTTATTCTTTATAAAAATCTCTGAATAGTCAAAAAAACTAAGATGCAATCATAAGATATCAATTTTTTTCAATTTTATACGAGGTATGTCAAAAAATATGAATTTCGCTCAAGAGTAAAATACCTTTGTAGTTCACAATATTTCAACTAGAATGATGCAATTGCATACTGAAACATAGTTTTTAATTCTGAACAACTTTTTAGAATAACAAATTGCAATATTGTGAAAAATAAAGGTACTTTATTCTTCAACGAAATTCATATTTTTTGACATACCTCGTATAAAATTGACAAAATTTAATATCTTATAATTTTATCTTAGTTGCTAGACTATGCAGAACGTTTTATAAAGATTAACTTTTTTTCGTAAAGTTAATAATAACGGAGCTATATTAAATAAAAATGATGCTGGGTGTCCGCGATTTGAGAAAAATTTTCAAAAACATTTTTGTTTAATTAGAAGAGTGTAAATGCAGATTATAACATAATTTTTAATTACAAACAACTTTCCTCAATGATAACTTTCGATATTGTGAAATATAAAAGCACTTTACTCTTGTGCGAAATTCATACTTTTTGACATACCTCGTATACTGTTGATAAAATTTGATATCTGATGATTGCTTCTTAGGTTTTAGACTATGCAGAGTACTTTATAAAGAATAACTTTTTTTCGTAAAATTGATATAAAAAAAGTTTCCCATATGGTTCCAAGTTACGCAGACACACTGTATATTTTTAACTTGTAATTATTAAGTGTTTAATACAGGCTTTGAAAAATATTCGTTAATTTTATTGTTCGTGCTCCCAACGAGGATTTTTTAATATTAGTTTTCATTTTATAAGACCTTTGTTTAAATCTTTTAATCAGAGATTTGTTAAATAAGCAAACAAATATATTTTTTCGTAGAATATTATAAAGTAAAAGATAAATAAAAATAAAATCAATTACGATTTGTCATATTCCGTAGTTTATTATTATTTATTTTGTTTTTAGTATACATTTTGTTTGTTCAGCAAGTATGTCTTTCTCTTATGCAGTTTTGATAGTTTATTTTTGATAAAAATATAAGCACACATTTAAAATAAAATAAAGTTTAAAACGTTTGAGGTCTTTCTTCACTCGAATAAAATTGCATATTTTTTATTGCGATAATTACTTGCACCCACCTTTACATACATAGGATGAACATGTAAACTCAGTGTCAAGTTTAAATAACTAATATACATTTTAAGCAGAAAAACAGTTAATGTGACCCCCATAAATGTGGCAACGCTGCGTGGTGCCTGTTTGTAATTTATTATCAAAATTTTATACAACTTGGATGCCTCTTTATCAGATATTTTCGGGGTGCCGAAATATCAATATTTATTATATACAATATACACTGGGAGCTACATTGACGTCGGTTTACTGGGTGCCTGTAGCTACAGTTACTATGTATATATATATATATATATATATATATATATATATATATATATGTGTGTGTATATATTATTATAGACCAGGAATGATCTGTTTTTAGGTGGATGTGAGAGGTGGCATTCGGATTTTTGCGGATAAAGTTAGGTGATAACTTCTCTAATAATAATTGACTTATGTTCCAAAAAAATATGCCCGGAACATTAATAAAAAAAAATTAAATATTTAAAAATTTTAAAAAATTTCGTTTTTTTTTCTACTTTCTTTGCTTATAACTTTAAAACGATTCATTTTGGAACAAAGTCGTATAGGAATCAAAAAAGATAATTAAATTTTCTATCAGATACGATTGGTTAAAAATGTCTTAATTTAACACCCTTGTTGCAAAATATAATAGCAATAAATATAAAATAAGGAGGCAAAACAAGCATGTCCTTATTCAATGTTTTTCCATCACTTGGGTTACACTTGGAACCTTCCTAATTCGCTTAGAAAGTTTTTGTAATGTGCTAAAACCGTCCACCAAATTTTATTAAAATTGACTTACTAGATTTTGCATAACAATTTTGCAATCTAAACTTTTTTTAAAAAATTAAAATTTTTTAAAATCTTGCACAACAAAAACTAGAACATACAAAGATTTGTCAGTTTTTTTACATATAAAGAAACACTTCACCTATCTAATGCACTTTACAGAATTGAAATCGGATTATTTAAGCAGCCTCAGCAATGTTTTAAAGTTATAAACAATTTTTTGGCTTATAAACAAATTGCTATGTCCAGGAGGGGGTGCTACGGGCTCCTCTATTTAGATGGGCTTACCCAAGTTTTTTTATGTATTTGACCCGTAGAACACGAATTTTTTGGGTAACAGTTGATCCGGATTTCGATAAGATTGTTATAAACAAAGAACTTGAGGAATTACATAACATCGATTTTTCGCAAAATAAAACATTTTTTTTGTATTTCTTGGGTAATTCTAAGCAAAAAATGTTCTTACAAGTTTTTTCGTAGGATGCATAGTTTTCGAGATAAACGCGGTGGAACATTCAAAAAATCGAAAAATTGCCATTTTTGAACGAGAATAACTTTTGATTAAAAAATAAAATAGCAATTCTGCTGACAGCATTTGAAAGTTTAAGTCAAATTATACCGGTTTTAATTATTTGCATTGCTAAAAATTAATTTTTTTATTATTAAACAAAGATATTTGTTTATAAGCCAAAAAATTGTTTATAATTTTAAAACATTGCTGAGGCCCCTTAAATAATCCGATTTTAATTCTGTAAAGTGTATTAGTTAGGTAGAGCACCTCTTCTAAATTAGCCAACTTCTAAATGGTCTCTTTTTGTTCAGAAAGATTTTAAAAAATTTGAAGTGTTTTAAAAAAATTTATATTGCAAATTTATTATGCAAAATCTATTAGGTCTATTTTAATGAAATTTGGTAGACCATTTAAGTAAGTTATAAGAATTTTCTAAGCGAATTACTAAGGTTCTAAGTGGCACCAAAGTGGTTAAGAAACATTGAATAACAACAGGCGTATTTTGCCCCCTTATTTTGTATTTATTGCTATATTGCAGAAAAGGTAATACCTTAAGACATTTTTGACCAGTCGTATATCATACAAAATTCAATTATCTTTATTTTATTTCTTTACGACTTTATTCCAAAACGAACCGTTTTAAAGTTATAAGCAAAGAGAGCAGAAAAAATCGATGTTTTTCGAAATTTTTAAATATTTTAATTTTTGTATTAATGTTCCGGGCATATTTGAGAAGGAGCATAAGTCAATTATTATTACTGAAGGTATCACCTAACTTTATCTGCAAAAATCCGAATGCCACCTCTCACAGCCAAAAATACACGTTTTTTACAGATTAGTCCTGGTCTATTATAAAATGTAATTTTTTTACTTATTAATAAATTGTCTGGCTAAATAAGTCTTGAACCTAAGGCCAAAAAACAAAAAAAAAAGGTATCTATGCCACATACTGAGAAATAATAGTACCAATATGCTCAACTAATAGTGAAAGGAAAGATCGAGTGAAAGAGAGGACTAATTACAAAAAGACTATCGTGTCTAAGAAATATCCGACAATGAACAGGGCTAAATTTTGAACAGCTCATAAGAACAGCTGAAGACAGACAATAATTTGCAATTGTAGTAGCTAACCGTCACTGAGGAGAGGGTACGCTAAAAAGAAGAATTGACTAATTGCTGGTTTTTTAGATTTTACTCTCCATACTTTTTTTACTGGGATATATTAACTTTCAAAAAATGTTTGTATTTCTTTCTCCATATTTTCCTTCTCTACATTCGTTATGCAAAAGAGATAATTGGGTGAAGATGGGATGGAGAAATTTTGGATGATGGCGTGTCTGACATTGATCTTACTTAGGTACTTTTACATAAACAGATTCTAAAACATATGGAGATATGGCATCCAGCTGTGGGGTTGTGCCAGTAACAGTAATTTAGACAGCATCCAGCGATTCCAAAACAAAGTGGTAAAGAGCATTGTCAACGCTCCTTGGTACTACAGGAACAGTGACCACCATAGGGACCTACAAATGGATACTGTTAACAAGACTATTGAAAAATTTGCGAAGAGTCACGAATAACGACTACTTCAATACGCCAATTTGAGGCCATCCAGCTCCTCGACGACACGGATTTAGTTAGAAGACTTAAGAGGAAGAATCCCTTGGAGTTATACTCCAGGGAAATAAGGTTTTTGTCGGGACACTTGAGCAGCCAGAATGCAAATGGGATTTTTGGATACTATATATATATATATATATATATATATATATATATATATATATATATATATAGGTTTGATAGGTTGAAGAGGGCGAAACACATTTCTAAGAACTGGTGTTTGGATCTTTGATTCTATTCGAAAAATTTTTCCCAGCCCGAAATGGTGGATGTGTGAATTGTTCGTAAGGGGATTTTTCCACATTCTCTATTTCATCTATTTTATATATATATATATATATATATATATATATAATACATTATACATACAAAAATGCCCGTCACAGTTCGGACGAGAATTTTAGTTATTAACAAATAAGGGTCAAAAATGGCAGTTTTTTCGTTTAAATCGCTACAGGTAAAAATAGGATAATTAAATATCTTATTTATAGTATTCTTCTTTTAGTAGATGAGCCAATACTTAAAACGGCAGTTTTTTAATTTTGGTTCGATCATTTGTTGCTTCGAAAATTGCAAAATAAAACTAAAATTTCGAAACTAAAAAATTTGCTATAACTTTCGCGAAAGTGACCTTACGACTTTTATATTTCACAAAAAGTTGAGTCAAAGAGTCCATATACTGCACAAAAAATTATAAGACGATTCGTCAATTAGTTTAAATTTTATTAAATTTGTTTATCCCAAAGAGCTTTTTTTGTAATGTTATTGTTCAGAAAATAATAATTATATAGAAATTCTGTGAAAACCACCTGAAAGAACAATAGTCTTGTTTTCAAATTATTAAAGAAAATCATTAAAAAGTAATTTTTGTCACTACGAAAACATTTTACTAAAGTAGAGTTATTAAGTAGCTTGAAAACAATTTGAATAGCTTTGTTAATATTGACTGTAGAGTAAATTTACCTTGGAATTTCAAAAGCTGGTATTTTTACACAAATTTTCAAAAAAAAAACTTTTCGCCTTTGTTAATTACGGTCAAAGTTAGCCACTTTTATTATTTAATTCACAGTTACTTCAATATACATAAAATTCTCCTGCAACAGTGTTAGTTACCATACTACTCCGAAACTGCTTGGCCGATTTTTATTAAATTTTACAAGTGCATCCTATGGGACTGAGAATAGGTTTTAATCTATTTTTCATATCCATAAGTTATAAGGGGGGTTGCCCCCCTGACATTTTTTTTTATTTTTTTGGACAAAATTGTCTATCTTAATTTTATATGATGTAGGATTAAAAAATACATACAACCCTTAATTTACACTTTTCCATCACCAACCCCTATTTGTTAATACCCATCTATATATTTACATCTATAAAGTTCTCCTGTCACAGTGTTAGTTGTCATACTCCTCCGAGACCGCTTGACCGATTTTTATGAAATTATATATGTATATTCGGTAGGTCTTAGAATCGGTCGTAATATATTTTTCATATCCCTGAGTGATAAGGGGAACTCCCCCTAACATTTTGAAATGTTAGGTGGGGATTTACGTACATAACGTACTCTACAAGACTACGAGTACATACAATTTAAAAAAATTATTATCAAAATCCATCAACAAGCTCTGGAGATATTAATCGCAGCGTTTTTGAAGAATCAGTTTCATTTTTTGAGTGCACGGATTTTAATAATTCATTTCCACCGACCACAAATCGATTTCGTTAGAACGTTATTTTTAAAGCTTTATTAACAACTCTGTTGAAGTTTAAAGTTTACTCAAACTTTTACACATAAACTACATACCTCCAACTTCGAAATTGCGCTAGTTGGGTTGCTTAATTGTTATAAACAAAGTAGCTGTCAATTAAATAAAAAAAGTGGCTAACTTTGACTGTAATTAACCTAGGCAAAAAGTGTTTTTTTGAAAATTCGTATAAAAATACCAGCTTTTCAAATCCCAAAGTAGTTTTAATCTACAGTCAATATTAACAAAGTTATTTAAATTGTTTATGAACTAAAAATGACCCTACTTTAGTAAAATGTTTTCGGAATAATAAAAATGACTTTTTAATGATTTTTTTAAATACTTTGAAATCATGACTTTTCTTCTTTCATGTGGTTTTCACAGAATTGCTATTACATTACTATTTTCTGAACAATATTATTGCGAAAAAAAGCTCATTGGGATAAACAAATTGAATAAAATTTTAACTAATTGACGAATCGTCTTAAAATTTTTTGTGCATTATACGGACTGTTCGTCTCAACTTTTTGTCCAATATAAAAGTCTTAAGGTCATTTTCGCAAAAGATATAGCAATTTTTTTATTTTCGAAATTTTAGTCTTATTTTGCAATTTCTGAAGCAACAAATGATCGAACCGAAATTAAAAAACTGCCATTTTAAACCTTGGCTCATCTTCTACCAGAATAACAGTATAAATAAGATAAAGTAGCGATTTAAACGAAAAAACTGCCATTTTTGACACTTATTTGTTAATAACTAAATTTCTCGTCCGAACTGTGACGGGCATTTTTGTATGTATAATGTATTAGGTATATAGTACCCAAAAACCCATTTGCAACCTGGCTGCTCAAGTGTCCCGAACATGGTATATTTTTGCCTTATTTCCCTGGAGTATTAGTTAAGTGAAAAGCAGAGTCTAAATAGTGCAAGTGACGGTACGGGTTAATATATTTGCAATAAATTTACAGAACCTAAGAGAGATACTAGTGAGTTTGTCCTTAGTCTTTAGTTTTTAATATGTATCTAGTAATTTAGGCTAGAAAAAAGTTGCACAATGATCATATTGTTTAATCAGATTGTACCTAATGTTCGTAAGGATCTTACTGGCGTTCTTCCATACCTACCTAATAAAAAAAAATTACATTGAGACAAGCGGTATATTTAAAATTTTGCGTGCGATTTTTCTTGAGACGCGAATATTAAGTGCAAGGTTATTATACCCACCTTAGTCATCGCCTTACCAATTCTTAGTTACAATTCCGGTTTCTTGGGAAGTACACTCGTTTCATAAAAACTTGTCAGCACATTGACAGTGACAATGCATACAACTGCTTCTGTCTCTTCCAAATATGACGACCTTCAGACATTTCCAAAATTGCAATATTCAACGATGAAGGCGAAATTTAAAAAATACAAACAATAATTAACAATTAATTTTAATTTAGATTAATTTGAAGTATTTTGTTTTTGTTTTAATCAAACAAAGTGGAAGTTTTGAAATGTGGTTTTACAGACGATTCCTGAGAATATTTTAGTAGGTAGACAGAGTCACGAATGAAGAATTCTTGCGAGGACTTTAAAAAAAAAAACAGAACTAAACTAAATTAAATTTTTTTTTATAACACTTCATCTCGACAGTTATAGGTAATTTAATCTACAGCGTGATTTATGTATATAGAACACTCAACTCCAGGGGCAGAAATTTTTCATTTATTATAAATTAATAAATGGAATAGCTATTTGTATAACAAGGGAGGAAAGTGCTACTTTTCCTCCCGAGAATGAAGTTTACTGCCCGACGCGTAGCGGAGGGCAGTAATCATTCAAGGGAGGAAAAGGCACTTTACTCCCATGTTATACATATGGTTTTTCCACCTTCCTCAAATAACAAGTCATTTTTTCATTTTTACTTAATTTATTTATGTAACTAACCAACAAAATTTATTAGAACTAAAACTAACAAGTACGTACAATATAACTGTCAACTGTCAAATATAAGTCAAATTAATAATGTAAACATTGTTAAATCAAAATAACAATTTACTGTTTTTTACCATTCTGCAAAATACAGAGTGTTTTATAAATAAAGGTTAAAATGTATAGAAACTTACGTAATAGAAAATAGATATTGTACAGGGCGTCAATAAGTTACATTTCATGAATGAAATACCATGACGTCACTTTTACTTTTCCTCCCTAGGGAGGAAAAATATTTTCCTCCCTAGGGAGGAAAAGTACAACTTTGCTCCCTACAATCAGGTCCGGAAAAGTATACTTTCGGTAGAGGTAGGTGGAAAAATAGTTTCTGTCCTTGTGGGATCGGTACTCACCGGAGGGACCGCAGACGTTCGGAAACAATTAGCGTCTCTTTGCAAAGACAATGACGTCGACTTTGCAAAGTAACAAGACACTTACTCAACACACACACTACACATTATTCCCCTGACTTAGTGATAAGTTATACAATTACGTGGCTAAAGGTTCTAGTTCTAAACCAAAGCCAGAATCAGAGAAAAAAAAAAGAACACTCAACTATTTCGAAAACCGCTTGTATGATTTATAAAGATTTTGATATGTAAAGGCGGCACACATAGTGGAAGCGGGTTCCTGCTTACGGGCAAACCGCGCAGTTCTCGCGCGCGGGTATGGTAACACAGTGAAGGCGGGTAAAAGCGAGAGAGATCGTTTAAATTTGGCAGTTGCGTCTACTACTTGTAGCAAAATGTGGTCTTTCGATGACGATATAATTGCTTTAGATTCTGTTTTGACTAAACTGAAAAGAAAGAGAGTTGGTGTACATCCTATTAATCGAGAAAGATTAATTTATGGAGAATATCATCATCTATTTCAAAAATTAAAAGATAATGAACGATTCTTCCAGTATATGAGAATGACTCAAGAGACTTTTAAATATATTTTGGAGAAAGTGGAGTATCGTTAAAACCAATATTGTACGCTCAACTTACAGTCAACCAACAGAATATCGAAAGAGTTGAGCAATATACATATCTGGGTACGAATTTAAATAGCCAATGGGACTACTCAACAGAAATTAAACAGCGAATAATAAAAGCGAAAGCAGCATACGTTAGAATGAGACCCATTTTCAACAGTCGAGACATATCATTAAAAACAAAATACCGTCTGTTGAAATGCTACATATTCACAGTTCTGCTCTACGGAATGGAAGCGTGGACACTAACTGTTGCATCTATGAATCGGTTCGAAGCTTTCGAAATGTGGTGTTATAGGCGCATCTTACGTATATCCTGTGTTGACCGAATTACTAATGTGGAAGTCCTGCGTAGAATGTGGAAAGAGTGTGAAATTCTCATAACCATCAAAACAAAAAAATTAGAATATCTAGGACATGTAATGAAAAATCAAGAACGTTACGGCCTTCTCCAACTGATTCTCCAAGGGAAGGTAAATGGTAAAAGGGGACCGGGAAGAAGACGCATTTCCTGGCTTTAAAATGTACGAAAGTGGTATAACACCACTACCACTGAACTGTTCCGCGCTGCGGTAAACAAAGTCAAGATAGCAATGATGATCGCCAACTTCCGGAACGGATAGGCACTTTAAGAAGAAGGAGTATCGTTTAATTAAAAACTGGTGTAATTTACATAAGTAGGCTATCCTTTCGGAAGAAAGGCTTGTTATAACATTGAGGTAAGTAGTTTTGTTGTAAATTTATTTTTCAAGTACTTATTTAGTTAATAGTTAATACTGGAATGATTTTAGAAATACCTAAGTCACACAAAATTACGGTTTCAATAAGATTGACTTTCTTACTTTTGTTTATTATAAGTAATGTACAATTTATAAAATTAATCCATGGAGAACTATTAATTCTTATTATAAAAGAGGGAATAAACTAAATTCTCATTCGAGTAAACATTAAAACCGCGCGGAAAAAACTAAATTCTCATTCTAGCAAAAGCGGTCAGGCGGGTTGAAGCGGTTGGCCCGCGCGGACCTGCTTTGACTATGTTCGTGTACATTTAAAGACGTGCATTCTTTTTGAAAACGTTTAAAAGCGGGTCCGCGCGGTTTAACCGTAATCGGAAACCGCCTCCACTGTGTGCGCCGACTAAGGCTTTGTGATGCGGTCGATATTATGGCGGGATTTACATTGTTGCTAGATTCTTCCATTTTCTGGAAATCTAATGAAATTTTTTATGTCAAATGGAACACCCTGTATTTTTGCGTTTATTATGTCTTTAATAAATACTGATTATTTTTCATATACCTAATGCCATAATTTCGAAGTTGTTGCTGCATTTACTTAAACAATTTTTTTTAAAATTATAAAAATTAATTTTTATCGGTCTAGGAAGATATTATTTTAGGTTTTCTGGATCATTCGGAACAAAATAGGTCTCTAGCAATTTTTTTCTGAAGTTAATCGTTTTCGAGTTATAAACAAATTAAATCTAAAGAAACTGAAAAATGACGATTTTCAAGGCTCAGAACCACAAGTAAAAAATATTATTTTTGAAATTACACAGTGCCTAAATTCAATTTAAAACCTTCTTCTATCAGCTCCTCATAATAATTTGTTGGCATGTTATGTTCTAAAACATTGTTTTTTTTTTATTTTAATGAAGGTCTTATGAGAGAACAGGCGATCGGGCCTCATTAACAACTAAAAAACATAGATAAGCATAAGATTTGGACAATTTAGGCACTTCGTAATTTCAAAAATAATATTTTTTATATGAAGTAAAGAAACACAGACTTACTCACAATCATGTGAGTAAGTCTGTGTTTCTTTACTTCATTTAAAATGAACTCACATATGCAACCTATTCAACATTTTAATATTTTTTACTTTTGTTTTTAATCCTTAAAAATCGTAAATTTTCGGATTTTTTTTTTCAGTTTGAAATTGTTTATAACTCCAAAACGATCAACTTTAGAGAAAAAATATAACAGAACTTTTTTGTTCCTGATGATCCAAAAAATCTAAAATAATATCTGCCCGGACCGAAAAAATTGATTTTAATAATTTGTAAATTGTTTTAATAAATGTAGCAATAACTTCGAAATTATAGCATTTAAGAATAGAGAACTTTAGGAAATCAGTATTTCGTAACGACTTCTTCTTCTTCTTCTTCTTCTTCTTCTTCTTCTTCTTCTTCTTCTTCTTCTTCTTCTTCTTCTTCTTCTTCTTCTTCTTCCTTCTTGTATGTAGGCTTTAAAGCCTATTTCTTCTTCAATATTAACCTCCTAAATTGTTTAAGTTATCGCACCATCTTTTTCTTGGTCTGCCAATACTTCTTCGTCCATTTGGCGACTTATCTCGTGCTATTCGTACTATCCTATCCTCTACCATTCTACTAATGTATTCGTTCCACTCCTGTTTCCGTTTTGTCACCCATCCATTTATGTCTTCTACATCGCATGATCTTCTTATGTTTTCGCTTATCTCCCTATCCAACAGACTTTTCCCTGATATTCGTCGGAGTATTTTCATCTGTGTTGTTTCTAGTAGTCGTCTCGTTTTAGATGTGTCAGCTCGTGTCTCCGCCGTGTATGTCAATATAGGTCTAATTGCTGCTTTATAGATTCTTGCTTTTGTGTCTTGTCTTAGGTGTTTGTTCTTCCAGATTGTGTCATTAAGGGGTTACATAGGTCTTGCGGGTAAAAAAACGTGACTTTAAAAAAAATTATATCTCGAAAACTAAAAATTATTTTTATTTAAAATTGGAACATGTAAAAGTATAGTACTTAAGGTACTCTCAAAAAAATTTTCAGCCAAAAATATTCATTTTTGTAGAGTTGACTGCAATTTTTCGACAACAGCCCTTTTTTTGCGGTGGGCAGCATAACTAAGTCCAGTCTCATCTGAAATCAAAAAATCAAAAAGTTTCTTGTAGTTTATACCTCTGGCTAGTGAATGAACGAAGGAATTTAAAAAAAATGAAATTTGAAGATTTTACATAAGTTTAAACACATTTTTGACCCCAATTTTTCTCATTTTTTCAAAAATGACCATTTTTAAAGTAGTTTTTTTTTTATAAAACAAAAACAACTTCACCTAATAAAAATTCCTTCGTTCATTCACTAGCCAGAGGTATAAACTACAAGAAACTTTTTGATTTTTTGATTTCAGATGAGACTGGCCTTAATTATGCTGCCCATCGCAAAAAAGGGCTGTTGTCGAAAAATTGCAGTCAACTCTACAAAAATGAATATTTTTGGCTGAAAATTTTTTTAGTACTTACCTTGAGTACCTTAAGTACTATACTTTTACATGTTCCAATTATAAATAAAAATAATTTTTAGTTTTCGAGATATAATTTTTTTAAAGTCACTTTTTTTAGCCGCAAGACCTATGTAACTCCTTAAGAGATCCCGCCGCTTTACTTGCTTTTAAGCTTTGTTGTCGTACTTCCTCTTCAACATATCCGTAACTGATTATGTCTATTCCCAGATATCTAAACCTTGCTTTCTGCTTTATTATTTTCCCATCAATTTCGATGTTACATCGTAGTGGGTATTTAGATGTTGTTATACATTTGGTTTTTTCTGCTGATATTATCATATTGTATTTCTCGGCTGTTGTATTGAAGATGTATGTTAATCTTTGGAGATGGTCTTCTGTCTCGGCGATTAATGTGCCGTCGGCTGCATAACATAATATTTGGATTTCTTTATTCCTCATTCTGTAACCATGACTTACGTACTGCTATTATTTCGTCCATTATTATATTAAAGAGCAGTGGGCTTAACGAGTCACCTTGTTTGACTCCGGTTTGTACTGGTATAAACTGTATTGGTTTTCCATTTATCTTTGCCTGTATTCGATTATGAAAGTAGATGTTTTCGATGATTTGTATAATATTGATTGTTATGTTTCTTCTATACAGTAAATGTAAGACGCCTTCGACTTGGATGCTATCGAAAGCCTTTGTCAGGTCTATGAAACATAGATGTGCTGGTTTATTGTACTCAATGGCCTTTTCTGTGATTTGTCTCAGTACAAATACGGCGTCTATGCAGGATCTTCCGGATCTGAATCCTTGTTGTTCATCTGACAAAGTTGTTAGTTTATTGATTTTGTTGGTTAGGACTTTTGTTGTTAGCTAAGCGCGGTGTTCAGTAGATTTGTACCTCTATAATTGTTGGAGTCTTCTTTGTCTCCTTTCTTGAACATTGATATCATTATGCTGTTTCTCCATGCGTCTGGTATTTTGCAGTGCAATATTAGATTTGTATAAGTTTTGTCATCTCTAGGGTTATACTTTCTTCTCCGCATTTTAAAAGCTCGTTGTTTATTCCGTCTGGTCCTGGCGACTTTCTATTTTTGAGTGAATTTATGGCTATCTCTACTTCCTGAAAACTGATTTCTATTTCATGTCTTAATTCAGGTAGGCTATTGTTTTGATTATTTTCCTTTCCTTTAAACAGTTCCGTCAAGTATCTTTCCCATTCGTTTGCTGGTATGTTATTGTATTTTTTCAATTCTGCCATTTCTTTCCGTTGGTTTCTTATGAATCTCCATATTTGTTTTTGTGTTCCGTAGAAGTCACTTTCCATCCTTTTTGTAAACTGTTCCCAGTGTTCATTTTTTGTTCTTCTTACCAATTGCTTTGTTTTATTTCGTATTCTTCTATCGGTGTCTCTGGCTTCTGGAGTGTTTGATGTTTACTTCTTGTAGGCTTTTCGCGTCTCTTTACATTTCTCTTTTATTTCTTTTCTGAACCATGGTGTATTGTTGTTGTTTCTTAATGACTTCAAAACCCAAAAAATATACAGGGTATTCCGTTTAAAATAAGAAAGTTCATTAGATTTCCAGAAAAACGGAAGATCTGAAAACAAGGTAAATACTACTATAACATCGACCGCATCACAAGACTTTTACATACTAAAAAGGAATAAAAATCGCACAAGCTGTTTCTGAGATAATTGAGGCGATCCATACATAACACTCACTTTGTATCTATAAAAATTAAATGACGTCATCTATAAAAATGAAAAGACGTTTAACAAACGTCATTTTATTTGTTTATAACTATTTTATTACAACTAGACAAGCTGAAAAAAAAAAACAAGTGGGTGTCGCCACTTTAGCCGAACGTAGACGGACAGCATCTTTGGTGCTGTAAGTGCTTCTGGTTTCTGGTTCCTACTAGCCTATGTAGACGTCCGTAGCTCAGCGGCAAGATAATGGCTTCATAAGCCAAAGCGCACGATTTCGATTCTGGCGCCCCACGTTGGGCTCCAAAGTGATACAATAAACTACCCCAGATAATTGAAATAATATTGAAGAATAATCAGAGGCGGCTCTAGCCCATGTAGCGCCCGTGTGCAGTCGATGCCCTGGCGCCCTTTGGTAGACGCGCAGTCAAAATGGAATAGTCGAATAGGTACCTACCTAGTACTTGTACATATGGTATTAGGTACTCTTATAATGTAAACAAAAATCCAGATGCAAATAGTGCAATATTAAATGATGTCGGGAGCCAATAGATATTCACGGCGTCAGAACAACCTACCCAAATCTGTTAAAACATTTAATTAAAAATGAACTTTTTATCTATGAGGTAAGGTTGAAAATTGGTTGAGGTTGAAAAAATGATGAACTACATACTACGTATTTTCAGTACATATTACTTAAAAAACAACAACAAATTGTTAATATGGATAATTTTTGAGGAGCTCTGACTCCGCTGAAAGTCGCAATAATTGTGGTAATCTTCTTCTTAGGGTGCCTGCCCGTTCCGAACGTTGGAGATCATTCTGTCTATGATGACTTTGTGGGTTGCTATACGGAATAGTTGTGTTGAGGTCTTTCTATACCATGCTCTCAGGTTAGCCAGCCAGGATATTCTTCTTCGTCCTGGGGCCCTTTTTCCTTCAATTTTACCTTGTAAAATGCATTGGAGTAGCTCGTATCTGCCTCGATTTTTCATTATATGTCCCAAGTACTGCAGCTTACGGGCGTTCACGATGTTGACTAAATCTGCGGTTGTGTTCATCCTCCGTAGTACTTCTTCATTGGTGGCTTTGTCTGTCCATGGCATCTTCAGGATCCTTCTGTACAACCATAGCTCGCAAGCCTGAAGTTTCGATAGAGTTTCTGCCTTCAATGTCCACGTTTCTACTCCGTATAGACGCACTGGGTACACGTAACATTTAAGGAGCCTTATCTTTGTTTTTAGGGTGAGGTCATAGCTCTTGAACACAGAGCTCATAGTCAAGAATGCACTTTCTACCTTTTCGATGAGACATTTAATCTCTTGAGTGTTGTCCCATGACTCATTGATTATAGTTCCCAAGTAGTTGGATTGTGAGACACAATTCTCATTTGGTTCACATACAGATTTGCTCCAGTTATGTTTTGCTTACTGATGATCATTAGCCTGGATTTTCTGGTGTTTATATCTAGTCCATATGTTCTACTTCTTTCCGTTATTTTGTTCATTATGTTTTGCAGCCCTTATTTGGTATTGGAAAACACTATTGTATCATCTGCATACCGCCGGTTACTGAGCTTGATTTCATTTTTATTGAGATGCCTTCATCAATATCTTTTACGAGTTTGGAGCCTCTTCAAAAATGTGCTTTGAGTACAGATTGAACATCAGCGGTGAATTTGTGCATCCCTGTCTCACTACTCTTACGATTTTGACCTGATCTGTATATTCTCCATCTACTCGGAGCACTGCTGATTGATTCCAATACAGGTTAGCTATTATTTTCAGGTCTCTTCCGTCAATCCCTGTCCTCTTCAGCACTTCCATCATTTGTTCATGCCTATGTCTATCGAAAGCCTTCTTAATGTTGTTCTGAAGCTGTTTCCTTGTGGCGTTTTTATAATTAACTATTTAAATGGGAAATAAGCCACAATTCAATTGAAAAAAAAAATATTAACGTTTCGACACCCAAATCGGGTGTCGTTGTCAAAATACAAAATACTACTAAAATAAACAAAAGTGTTGTTGCTTAGTAAAAAATTCTTCTAATAATTTATTTTATAAAGCCTTCTTGTTGTCAATCAGGCATGCAAAAACATCACAGCTGACATCTCTACATTTCTGAAACAACACCTGCACGCTAAATAAAGCCCCCCTCGTACCAACAGCGTTCACAAATCCAAACTAATTGGGCGCAATTTGTTCTTCGCATTTTCGGTAAATTGTGGTAGTAATAAAAGAAAAGCTTCCTTTTAAATAATTTTAATCAAATGAAAAGCCGGTTTACTTTATATTTACATGTTAATTTAAATAAAATACTTAATCCATTCCGTCAAAGCTTATTTCGCAAAATTATCCCGCTACACCTGTACAAACGCCTTTGAAAATGCCCGACAAGTCCCAAGCAATTTGACCTTTATAGGTTCCACAACAGATTTCGGAACCATTGTCGGTATATCTTCAAACCAATCAAAAGATCGCCGTCCGTCCGTTGGACGGACAGCCGGGCGGGCGGCAATATATAAATCGCGCTTAAGTGCCAATGTAATTTTTCATTAATCGTTTTAAAGCATATTTTATGTTGAAATAAAGTAAAGGACCCGTTTTTTGGCGATCGGCGCCCCCAACATCCCGGCGCCCGTGTGCACCGCACACCCTGCACAATAGGTGAAGCCGCCTCTGAGAATAATATTTCAATCAACTATGATAGTTATCGTCTACCCTAGACTAGCTCAATCTCCCAAGTTGTGAGTCCACCTTTTCCTAATCCAAAACATGAACAATGAAAATCCAGAATGGAACAAATAAAACAATAATCTAACTAATCATGTTTATTTTTGATAAAAGACATAATTAATGTATTAAAAGATAATATACAAGACCTTGCCGAAACTTAACAGATCAGAGATTATACTTATTCGATGGCACTTGGTATCTGTCTGCGGATTCTTGGTGTCTTGCTGTTGGTTCTTCAACGGGCTTTGGGCTTGTAGATGTTCTGGCCACCAGGCCTGAAGGTGTTGGTTGGTCGTTAGGTGTCTGTGTGTAGCATCGCCGGCGACATTGGGGGCTCCAGTTTCAGTGAGTCCTCCCACGAGGTGAAGGGTTGTTCTATGCTTGTGATTTGTCCAGAAAACTAGAATACTTACAACTATATGAGACACCAAGAAAAAATTAAAGATATCCTTACCATTCAAGAAATAATCCAGAAATGTTGCAGAAAGGCAAGGTTAAACAAAATTAATTGTAATGATTAATATTAGTAGTTAAATAGTTGTGGATCACTACATGCATATGGAGATAATAGATATAATGTGCAATATATGAAAAAAACCACCATGAGGTATGAAAATAAAAAGTATAATGTTAGGTTAGGTAGTAACATAAAAAGATTACGGATATAGGCTTAGAAAAATGTGTAGAGCTATGATTAAACACTTACCCCAAATAAGAACGTCTGTTTGAAAATGTGGCTATGATGCCTTTTCTTCTTCTTGTGCCACTCCTATCGGAGATTGGAAATCATCAAGGCTACCCTGAGGCCAGACATTGCTTTAATTAGAGTTTAAAATTAATAGAAAAAATATTCTTCATTTTGACAAAGAGGAAAGGTTTCACTTGACATTGACAGACTTCGTGAGTGGGGGCTTACTTCTTCTTCTTCTTTGTTTTTGGTTTCGCTGCAAGGCGATTACCAGAGAGTGGGGGCTTAAAATTTGAAACGAGAAACGACAGTGCGATATCACTGTCATGAACCACAGAACGATTGAATAAGAATCTTCTATGCTGGGATAGAACAAGAATGTTGAGATATGCCAACAACGAAATATGCCAACCAATTTTTAACGGGGAAACAGGTAAAACAAATAAAAGACGATTATTATTAATGAATTAATAAAGAAGATAGAATAAAATAATTATTTAAAAATAAAATAGCAAAAATGTGACGTTTGTACGTTACAACATTTTCATTTCTAAAAATGATACGAGCCGTTTACCTTGCTTCGGAGGGTACGTTAAGTCATCGGTCCCCTTGGGCTAGTGTGAGGACTGACATTAGCTACTTCAAACGGGGTTTTTTTTT
The DNA here is from genome assembly GCF_917563875.1 of Diabrotica virgifera virgifera. Classification (NCBI taxonomy): domain Eukaryota; kingdom Metazoa; phylum Arthropoda; class Insecta; order Coleoptera; family Chrysomelidae; genus Diabrotica; species Diabrotica virgifera. The sequence continues at coordinate 250,607,937 of NC_065445.1, read as the reverse complement.
TGTTTGAAAAATGGCTTTGGCAGAGCCAATTAGCCAGACTTGTTTGTGATTGATTGCAGATTCATAGTCATAAACTTATAACATAAGTACATTCTACAATATTATTTTTATAGATACATTGGTACATTGTGTACCTTTTTTTATTTTGTTTTTTTTTTAATTATTTTACTGTGTTTATTTAATATATATTATATTTTAATATATATTTTAATTTGTGCAAAACACTTTTTTACTTCTTTTTTTTTCTATTCTTTTTTATTTTTGTTTCTATTTTTTTTTCTTTTTTTTATTTATTATTTTTTTTGTTATTATTTTATTATGTGTTTTTTATATATTTTTTTTTTTAATTTTTTCAAACCACATTAACAAATTATGCCTATTTATTACATATTACATATTATTTATTACATATTCAAACGGGGTTAAAGATGCAATTGACGCCGGAACCTGTCCGAAAGGATCTCCCCGGCAAAAATGTCGTCCCCCGATGATCATTTTTCCTAGCAAACGGTTAGCTCCACATTTAGAGGGAGATGATCCAATATGATGTACCTGTTACCGGCCAAACCCGATTTCAGGATAAAATAGTTTAGCCTAGGCCAAACGCGATAGGGTAAACTGGTTTCTAAACAGAAACGCGATAGGGTAAACTAGTTTAGCCTAGGCCACACTAGTTTATCCTGATATTAATACGGACACTGCAGGATAAACTAGTACGGCCTAGTATAAACACTATAGTATACCTACAAAGCATAAATCAATAGATATTTAAACTGAATAAAATACTCTGTAATACAAACAATCATGCTATAAAAAATAATCAGTATTTTTTTATAAAAACAATAGGGAACTTGCATAAAATTTTAAATTCGAAAAAAATGCTATAAATCACAACCGAACATAATTTAAAACATATATCAAAGAAAAACAGTTTTTTTTGTCTTTCGTTTGGTCCCTAAAGACGATTCATATAGAGAGAAAATTCAAATTATAGCAGGCAGCCCAAAACGCGCCCTTATTGGTCGTGACGTTATATCATTATAGTATTTGAAGTACTCGTCATTAATTACTTAGGTTTGGCATTCCTTCTGACAATCAGTTTTATAAATATTTTGATAGTTCTTTCCTTTCCTTCAAAAACTGTATCAAACTCCAATCTCAACAAACTGGTATATATTATTACAATGACATACGATAAATGTCATTATAAAATATAATGTTGTGACGTCACAAGTGTTCGCGTGCATTTTAGGTCGTTTGAAATGGTTTAAATACACAGAAGATTTTAAATTTGTAGGTACTTCTAAGTTATTATGAGTTTTTGAGGCGTGCTATTTTGGAAACCTTTTTTTTTAACAAAAGTGAACATTATTATGTAATAAGAAATGTGCTAGTTCCCTATTATAAAAATTATTATTTATTTTTCTTGCACTTGCATCTATTTGTGGAACACTTTTTGTTGCAGCTGCATTTGATAATTTTTTTTCAGATCAGAATTCGACATCTGCCACCAAACTTTTTGAGAGGAAGCGGATATAAACTAAGGCTCTAAAATATCGTTAAAGGTTGCAGCTAATACGAGAGATTCAGTTGGATCAGGACACAATAGTAGTATTAGTAAAATTTAATAAAAAATTTTGGTCTTGGTAAAAGGTATATTATTTTAAAAAGCCCTATAGGGCTACAAACATCGAACAGAACGTTTTCGCTCTAAAAAGAGCATCATCAGTGTTGCCTAAAATAAGTATAACCATATTAATTATCAAAATGTTGAACTTAAAGTGATGACCAAGGTAGAATCAAAGTTTGGTTATACTTACAAGAACATGGTGAGCCAACCAAAAAATACGAAGGTCAAAGCCTTTCAAAAATGGACTAAAAGTCACATCAAAATGCTAACATAGCAAATTCCAAAGGATGGATATAATCCCTAAGGATATGGCCCTAGGATAACATATGACTCCCACACGTTGTAAGTGGGTCAAAGGTAGCAAATTAGTGGATTCCTAGTGAATAGTAGTATTCGCGCTGTATAACCCGAATGTATTCAGAGTAAGTTCGGGATTAGTTTCCAAGGCGCAGGCGTCAACGTAAACTTATCCTGGACATGTTCAGGATTTTTCGCTCCACGAACAATTTTCGGATTCGTAGTCTAATGACGGTTTGCATACATTAAGGTTAGAGAAGGAAGCCTTTTTTCTTGTCCCTTTCTTATTTCGGAATCAACTGTCAACAAAAAATACAAAGCAAATGCAACAAATTTGTATTTCAACAAAGAGAAAGAGAATAACAGCAACAGGCAAAGGATTAACTTTCTATTCAATGCCTTTTTTAGAAGTTAGAAATTTGATTAGCGTCTTTATTATTTCGACAATATAATTTGGTATTTCCACGTCGAAATCCGGCTTAAATTTTTGTAGAGAGTAAAAGATTGTTGAGTTACTTGGAAATTGCAGATTGTTATTTAGATATAAAAATTATCTTTAACTTCCTGGTGGTTGAACATTATCTGAAGAAAGGAATAATTTAGTAAAGCAATCATTTCCAATTTTGATATAATACATTTATATTTGATATAATATATTGTATGTATTGAATTTGATAGGTTGTGGCATTGTGTTGTGGTTTATTACACCACAAAAATAATGACATATAACAAGACACAAGAAATAGTTTCAGAATAAGTTTGATGTGTTGTTTATGATTCATTATTAAATAAGAGACTAATTTAACTCATAAATTAAACTGAAAAATAAACCACAAGAATATGTAGGTATAAGCTCATCTAGATAGAAGAAATTAAGTAAAAACAGAGTACAATTTATTGAAATACTACCGTAATAGATAATTATCGAATATCGAATGAAAAGTAATAAGATAATAATACTAGAAAAGGTACCTACTTATTTATAAAAATACTAAATGGAAAACATTGACAAAAACAACTAAAAAAGCTTTAATAAAAAAAATATTAAAATTTTTTTGAAGAATATTGAAATGATACAACACTTTACATAATTTAAAAACTTTAAAAACCAGAATCTACATCTACAAGTTGTTTAACAAAACAATATTTAAGAATTGGACGGAGTAAGAACAGAATAATGGCCAGACAGAATGTCAAGAAATTCTTCCCAAATATTTTGTGCGCCTGTGCGAACTTAAAATCCGAAACAAAATCCTCGAACGTCGAGAGGGTATCCCGGACACGTTCAGGATCTTTTTTCTGTACTGCGCGAACACCGAATTAAAAATTCGGAGGGTGTTCAGGCAGTGTTGCCAATCGGCGAATAATTATCCGATTTGCGTACCTTTTTGAGAGTTGTCGTATCTTCTTCGTATCTTTAAATAAATCGGATATTTGCGGATATTTTTCAGTGTATCTACCATCGACTAAAACTTTCTCATCCATATATTCCCAACACCAACAACACATTAATTTTGTTTGGTTCCACCCAAATTTTTATAAATAGCCTATAGTGGATGAATGTTAGTGACATCCGATACTTTTCATCTTTTGACAAAAGGGACATGTGCCGATTCTTATTTTTAGAATTTAAATGCACAAGTGCATCCACTTAAGGCATACTAATGCAATTCAAATTTCAAAAACCGTCTGCTATGCCGTCCGATGTTATTTATGAGTTTTTAGTTTTTAGTCTTTAAACTTATGAAAGCTAATTCACACACGATTTAGTTTTATTTTCATTTTATGTAGTGCAGTGCTTAAGTAAACTTTTCCAAATTTCTCGGACATGAGATCTAGTTACATCTAGTTCTTTTTTGTAAAGTTCTATGAAATCTAATATCTTAAACAAAGCCATTTCATCAAAACATGTTATACGTACTTATACTTACCTAATTATATTTATGATTTTTTTGAGGAATGTAATGGTACTATGCAGAAAAGAACTTTCCGGCACAGAAACGTCACTTTTCTGCACACTACTGTCAGTTATTCTGTGAGAAAATATTAAGTTTGTTAACATAAAATTGTGCAGAAAAATGCATTTGGAATATTGGTTGTAGAAAAATCTACTTATTTGAAACTAGTATTATCTAGATATCTACTAATTAACCCAAAAATCCTACAAATTTTTTGCCTATAAAAATTATTTAGTCGGGCATTAACGTTGAACGCACCACGGGTATTATGGATAATAACTTTGATACCTTAATAACTACAAGACTGTCAAATACATTTCTATTGTTTTAGTTATAATAAATCTTTAGTTGTTAAAAGAGCGTAGGCGCATAATTTCGGACCAATAATCTTTAAACGTATTCATTTTTTTCGAATCCTGAGAAAACTAATAAATATTTTTGAAAAATTTGAACGCAGAATGAAAGATTACGTTATTACCGAGGGCTGAAAGTCCCTTAGAATATACAAAATGTTTCTTTTGAATGAGATATTTGAAATTAAAAATCACACTTAATATTCTCTTTTCCTTTTACCCCTGTAACATATTAGAATAAAAATTATAGAAGTCTTCAGAGACTTTCGGCCCTCGGTAATAATGTAATCTTTCATTCTGCGTTTAAATTTTTAAATAATACTTATTAGCTTTCTCAGGACTCGAAAAAAATAATGCATTTTAAAAGCATTGACCAGAAATTTTGCGCCTATGCTATTAATGTAGCTGTAGTTTATTTTGTATTGATTTATTTATTATTTATTTTTCCAGTACCTAGTTTTAGGTAGTTATTACGTTTTAATAAAATAATATTTAAAAGTGATTTTTTTTACTTAAATAATTATAATAAATTAATATAACGATCCAAATATTGAAATATTTAGATTTATTTATTTATTTAGAATTTAACACTTACGATAATACAAAATACGAATAATATAATAATAGTAAGTAAATAGTATTTACGTACATGAATTAGGTAATAATCAGCTAGGATACGAGATTTTCATCTATAAACGAAAATTTTTAAACTGTGAAATAGAGGATCCAGTAGATTAAAGTGCCGGTTGTTCGAACGCTAATCAGAAATGGAATCAACTGATCATTATCAAATATTTAATTACTGTCAATGTCAACTTTGATTGGGTTGCTGAAAACATAATTGATTACAATTGTGAGATTGATTGATTAGTTAATCAATTATGTTAATAATTGTTACGTTAATTGATAATTAATAATTAATTAATCAATCAATTATGTTAATTATCATAATCATAATTGATTACAATCAACTGATTGGCGTACGCACAACGGATTTTGTTATTTGATGGTTGTTAAGGGGACTAAAAGAATAACATTGGCAACATTGATTTTAATAACAGAATAATTTTTGACCTAGCGCACCTCTTCGTGATAAATTGGATATTTTTCGAGCGATCATCGGATAAGCTAGAGAAATGCGATTGGCAACACTGGTTCAGAGGGAAAAATTCGACCTCCGCGAACGCTCGATTTTGTAATGCACAGGCGTTCTCCCTCTGGGTACGTTCGAATTATCCAGCGCGAACAAAGCTAATTTTGTCAAATGCAGCTGTAACAAAAACTGTTCCACAAACAGATGCCAGTGCAAGAAGGCAATGATACTCCGCAATTCCAAGTGTCACCAGAGCACTCCACGAGAAAATAAATAACTTTTATAATTGAGCTTTAAAGAGGAGAAAATGAAAGCATTTCTTATAGACCGGTCTAGTTAGACTCAAAAATAGGAGTGAGGCTACAATAATTACCATCAAGCTGAAAATTGGCAGGATTGTTCAAAATACCATCATAAATGAAATCTAAAAAGTCCTCATAAATCCGACCCGTGCTAAAAAATTTACGCGCGGTCAAAGGTCACCAAATATGGTTTTTAGCGATTTTCAGCGAAACGAAGTTTTATCGTAAAATTAGCTCTAACAAAAAATGTAAGTTAGATAATTATCTATAAAAAATGTCTTAATAGTTTTTTCCTAAGAACCACTGTTTTTGAGATACAACGATTCAAAGAGTTGAAAGACTTCTAATCGTCATAATAAATGTATTAGTACACCAGGTATATACCTACATCACTGAAGCTGTAATACAAGTAAACATAATATTCTATCGGTCAACTTAACTTATATTACACATAATAATATAAGATTATAAATATGATAATGTTTCTACTATACAGCTTGCGATCTACCGAGGAATGCAATGTATAAGCTGTATTATATTACAGTGCCAACAAAAAAATCTTTACAAAGTTAATGGAACGCGAAAATAATAGGAATTATTTGAATTTTACGACTTAATCCCAACAAAAATAGTAAATTGATATGTACGGCGTCATTTTGGTCCCAGAGTTACTGTCGTATTTGATGGCTATAATGATTTTGAGAAATATTAAAGCTGCAGAACAACGTCGTAGAACTTCAGCAACATCTTCATCTTCTAATATTTTATTTGATCAATCTATGACCGTATCTACCACTCAACAGAAATTTCTTGCAAATACTTACAACAAATCTCGGTTCATTTCAATGCTGAAAGATAAGTTTACTGCTGAAAATATATCGGAAAAACAGCTAATAATGATGCTGACGTAATGATAATTGAAACAGCCATAGAGCAATTCAATTTAACAAATACAACTATTGGTAGGGGAGCAAAGTATGCTAAATGTGCAGTCACTCGAGCGCTTTGGGGACCTATTGGGTTGTGATTATTAGGTCCTAAAACCAAAAAAAGTTAAGTAAAATTTTCCATTTTAGCGGGCGCTTGCCATTTTTTAATTTAATTTTCCATTTCCATTAATGGTTTTTTCCGATTATAGCGCCATCTATCCATAATTAGAAAAAATGTTTCGAATAAAAGTTGCTTATTTTTATGGAGAGAATCCAAATCTGCAATAAAAAATGGGGGCTCCCATTTAAGATTTTAAAGTAACCCCCCACCCCACCTCCGCGTGGGGTCGCGTTTGGTACCATTCGATATATTTTTCAAAAATATTAAATAAGTGTATTTTGCAGTCTTTCGATCTGATATTTATTTTGGTAAATATCGCGTGATTTGTATTTAAAATTTTAAATTTACCCCTCACCCCTCTCTGTGAGGGGTCATGTTTGGTATCTTTCGATAGATTTTTGAAAAATATTGAACGTGTAGTTTTTAGTTTTTCAATCTGACGTTCATTTCGCGAAATATTCGCTTTTTTCTTGTGAAACTTTGTGACTTACCAATTTCCTTACGCCCCGCTCAAATCGACAGATTTTTTAAATACACACTGTTTTGCATGTACTTAACTTACCTTATCTTAATCTGACAATTTCGAGTATTTTTAAGGATAGATTTTTTATTTCGGGCCCCCCTAAACGAACTCCCCTGTGTTAAGAGCCAATATATGGCAGAGGTACATCTGCAGGGTACCACGTTTCTCCCCATATGATAATCTGACGCGCTCGAGTAACTGCAAAAATCCCCGCTTGGGCTCCCCTACCATATTGTTGTAGGTGAATATGTAGACTTGCTAGTATTACTCACTGGTAGAACTCCAATTTAAAAAACTATCTTTTTTTTAACCTGGAAAAGCTCAACACCAGTCGGAAATATATTAATCGAAAAGTTTATCTACTTTTGCAAAATGTCAAAATCATATACTATTTTTACACGCAATAACTGGCTGTGATACGACATCTGCATTTTTCAGGAGGGGTAAAACGACTGATTTTAAAATGTTTGAAAAACAAGATTTACTTGAAGGTGCTGAAGTTTTTAAAAAAACTAATTCAACTCCACAAGAAGTTATTTCCAACGGAATTAGAGCGCCTAAGAAAACTACGTGCTTAGATAAGTTTCGATATGCATGTTTTTTTTTTAAAGTACTCGAAATAAAAACAAGTGCAGTTATCTTGTCTTCCTCCAACCTCAGCGGCTGCTCATCAACATCTTTTTCGGGCATATTACCAAGTTCAAGTGTGGCTTGGTTATCAGTTAGATCCAAAAGACTGGGGATGGAAATTAGTCGACAGTTTATTAGAACCAATTCAAACTTTACTCCCCCCTGCTCCGGAAAAACTCCTGAACACAATTTTTTGCAACTGTAAAAACGGATGTAGCGCTAATTTTGGTTGCAAAAAAGTTGGACTGTTTTGTTCGGTAGCATGCACTAATTGTCAAAACCGGTCGTGCTCCAATGGTGAATCACCAACAATTGAGGATTCATTTGATTCTATCGAGGAGCCATGCGATGTGTCATTATTGGGACAATTTACTTGCACCCAGGATGAACAAGAAGAAGAAGAAGAAGAACAAAAAGAAGAAGTAGAAGAAGAACTAGAAGATGAAGAAGAACTAGAAGATGAAGAAGAACTAGAAGATGAAGAAGAGGAAGAAGAACAATGAGAAGGAGAACAAGGGAAGCAGAAGTATTAGAAAATTATGAACCAGTTTGATAAATTTCCCTTTTTTTTTTTTTTAATTTATACCGCTTTATATACCTTTTATCATTTTTAACCCTTGCCAATATCAATTATTAAATAGCTTTAAATTAAACAGAATCATAACAGATCCGTGGAATAGGCCTACTGGGGAAACCACGTTAAAAAACGCGCTAAGTATTACACAACCTCAAAGGTGGTGTGGAAACGTGTGCGCATATTATGACGATTACAACTTTTTGAATCGTTGTATCTCAAAAACGGTGGCTCTCAGAAAAAAAAGTAATAATACATTTTTTATAGATTATTATCTAATCTACATTTTTTGTTAGAACTAATTTTACGATAAAACTTACCGTTTCGCTGAAAATCGCTAAAAACCATATTTGGTGACCTTTGACCCCGCGTAAAATTTTTAGCAGGGGTGGGATTTATGAGGACTTTTTAGATTTCATTTATGATGGTATTTTGAACAATCCTGCCAATTTTCAGCTTGATGGTAATTTTTGTAGCCTCGGATGCGTAAGTTGACCGGAGTATTAATCAACACCATCAGCAAGAGCTACTGCCGAACAGACATCAATGGAACAGATACCATCGAAATCAAGAGCTTCTGTGAAGACATTATCAACATCCACAACCTCCTTTGATGAAATGTTGGATCAAGAACTGATTTCGAATGGTGCTAGAATTAAATCAAATCTTGACACCACAAGAAAACAGTGCTCAAAACCAATTTATTATTCTGTTTTACTTTCGTCCTCAAAAGCTGCGCATGCTTCGGTTTTTTCTCTATTCGGGTTTTTCTCATTCGAAGTATTCTCCTAAAAGTAATTTAATATTAGTAATGTAGTATTGATGAGTCTAGGCGCAAAATTTCGGGCCAACGCTTTTCAAATGCATTCATTTTTTTTCAAATTCTTAAAAAACTATTAAATATTTTGAGAAATTTAAACGCGGAATGAAATATTACATTATTGCCGAGGGCCGAAAGTCACTTAGAATAAACAAAAAGTTTCGTTTGAATGAGATATTTGAAATTAAACATCACATTCAATTTTTTCTTCTTTTTCACCCCTGTAACTTATTATAATAAACATGATAGAAGTTTTCAGAGACTTTCGGCCCTCGGTAATAATGCAGTAACTCATTCTGCGTTTAAAGTTTTCAAAAATACTTATTAGTTTTCTCACGATTCGAAAAAAATTAATGCATATAAAAAGCATTGTCCCGAAATTTTGCGTCTACGGTCTTAAGTGTATTAAAAGAGAGAACCGTTTCTGAACAGAACTTTCAGAAAACCATTTCTAGTTGATTATAATGCATTTTTATTGCATTCAATCAAGATACAGATCGTATCTAGCTTTTCATCAGTAGCAAAGTTAATTTCTTATACAGTATGAATAGAATAGAATAGAATAGAAATATGCTTTATTGCCACTGAAAATTTTTACAATTTTATGGACAAAGCTTACATACAGTCAAAAGAAAAACATAATATAAATAACAACTACAATTTACTAAAATTAGATAAATCCCTACTAAAATTAGATAGATTAGATAAATATGTCCCTGTAAGTTGGAACCATATGGAAACTTTTTTTATTATTAATTTTACGAAAAGTTATTTTTCATAAAAAGTTCTGAATTGCATAAAACCTAAAATTCAACCATCAGATATCAAATTTTATCAATATTGTTGTTATGAAAAGTTGTGTGGAACTAAGAACTATTTTCATAATATGCAATATGCAATTACATCCTTCTAATTGAAAACTTTTTTTTTTCAAAATTTATGAACAACCAACATTATTTTCAGTTATTTTAATTATAGGACTGGATCCCGCGTAAAATTTGTTAATACACTCACCGACACGAAAAACGGGCACCCCACAAAATTGGTCATTTTTGATGTCTCGAATTTCCTAAACGTGTTGTCCGATTTAAGTGATTTTTTTAATATATTATAGCCTTATTCTTTAACAATATCGCTGTAATAACACTGTAGCTAGAACGGTAAATTGTCATTGTATACCGGGTGTACCAATCAAACTGTGTTTTTTTTGTCAAAGTTCAACACACCCTGTGGAATATTCTAGCATTTATAAAATCCTGAAATTAAAACCCAACTATGGCCTCAGGTTTTCTTAATATTGTATTTTTTGATTCATTCGTTTATATTGGATAATAAAAAGTTAGGTACTTTAACAACTAGTCGTGCTCTTCATCAATACAGGGTGTTTCTAAAAAAGTATGACAAACTTGAAGGGGCAATTCTGCATGAAAAAATAATGACCGTTTGCTTTATAAACATATTCAGAAAATTAGGAAATGGTTGAATGCTCGAATAAATGAATTTTAAAGTCAAAAGGCAGATATCGAGCACTGAATTTAATTAAATCTTGCCCAACAGGCATTCTTCATTCTGCCTCCATATTGTAAAATGTAGAACCTACTGGCAATTTAATTTATCTGTTTTGTCCCTTGTTCAGTGTTTAGTTAGATGTTAATTTAAGTTTGCCACCAAAATTATTTATTAATAAAATGACATTCGAGGATACCTTCTTTTTATTGACGAAATGCCCCTGAGGATGCTCTTGTGAGCGAAAGTATACTTGGGCAAGATTTAATTAAATTCAGTGCTCGATATCTGACTTTTGACTTAAAAATTTATAAACATATGTCCGCAAATCCTTCGTTTCCGAGATAGGGGGTGTTGAATTTTTTCTTACAAACTGACGATTTATATATTGCTCTAAAAACCGGTTGAGATATGCAAATGAAATTTGGGAGGTTTTAAGAGATAGTTATTGCGCATTTTTTGACATCTAATTAAGAATTTTATATTCACCATTGGCGTGCATACGGGTAATATTACCCGTCATATTACCGGTATGCACGCCAATGGAGAATATAAAATCTTAATTGCATGTCAAAAAATGAGCAATAACTGTCTCTTAAAACCTACCAAATTTCATTTGCATATCTCAACAGGTTTTAGAGCAATAAATAAATCGTCAGTTTGTAAGAAAAAATTCAACATCCCGTATCTCGGAAACGAAGCCTTTGCGAACATACGTTTATGAAGCAAACGGATAATATTTTTTCATGCAGAATTATCTCTTAAAGTTTGTCACACTTATTTAGAGACACCCTGTATTGATGAAGAGCATAACTAGTTGTTAATGGACCTAACTTTTTATTATTCAAAATAAGCGAATGAATAAAAAAGAATGTGTGTGTGTACTTTGTACGCACGAAAGAAGTTATACTTCTATTATATGATTTAAACGAAATTAATATACTTTTTATTTATCTATCTATCTATCTAATTAGCCTTCTTCGGTCCATCTTTGGACATAGGCCTCCCCAATCCTTTTCCATTCTTCTCTGTCTGTCGCTACAGTTATCCACCTAGAGCCCACGTGCTTCTTGACATCATCTGTCCATCTCATTTGTGGTCTTCCTCTGCTTCGTTTATATTGCCACGGTCTCCAATTTATGAGAATTTTGTTCCATCGGTCTTCCTTTTGTCTTATAGTGTGTCCGGCAAATCTCCATTTCAACTTTGCAACTTCTTGTCTAACATCCCTAACTTTGGTTTTCTCTCTTATCCACTCGTTTCTCTTTTTATCCAATAGTTTTATGTGCAACATTTGCCTTTCCATTGCTCTTTGCGTCTTTATGATCTTGTCCATGTTTGCTTTTGTAAACGTCCACGTTTGGGAACCGTAAGTGAGAACAGGGAGTACGCATTGATTGTATACCTTGGTCTTAAGATGTTGTGGATATCTTTTGTTTTTAAGGATGTAGCTTAGTTTTCCAAATGCCGCCCATGCCAGTCTAACTCGTCTTTTGATCTCTGTTGTTTGGTTTTCCTTGTTAAGTTTTATAATTTGACCCAGATATATATAATCATGAACTTGTTCTATTTCATCTTGTCCGATCCTCATTGTGATGTCCTCATCTGTATTTGTTATGATTTTGGTCTTGCTGTAATTCATATTAAGGCCTATCTTTCCGGCTTCTATGTCCAGTTCTTTCATCATTTCAAACAATTCTTCTTTTTTATCGGTTATCAATACGATGTCATCGGCGTACCTTAGATGGTTCAAGCGTTGTCCACAAATTTTTATACCTTTTTCTTCCCATTCTAATCTTTTAAAGATATCTTCCAGAACCTGATTGAAAAGTTTCGGTGATATTGTGTCACCCTGTCTTACGCCTCTATTTATTTGAATTGATTGTGTTCCTTCGTATACTTTAATTGTTGTTGTGGCATCTTTATATATATTGGCTATTAGGTCTGTATATCTGCGGTCAATTCTGCTGTTAATCAAAGAACTTTTCACTGCCCAATGTTCGACACTGTCAAAAGCCTTTTCGAAATCTATGAACGCTACATATAGAGGGATGTTGTATTCATTTGCTCGTTCTATAAGGATTTTCATACTTAATAAATGATCACTTGTGCTAAATCCCTTTCTAAAACCAGCTTGTTCTTTCGATTGGTATCCGTCGAATTTTGTCGTCAATCTGTTGGTTAAAATTTTTGTTAGGAGTTTATACATTACATTGAGGAGTGTTATAGGACGGTAGTTTTTTATATCTGCTTTGTCCCCTTTCTTGTGTAAGATAATGGTTACGGATTCCTTCCAGTTGTTTGGGATTCTTTTTTCTTTTAATATTTTGTTAAAAAGGGAATAGAGAGTATTAATTACCACTTTTCCACCATATTTCAGCATCTCTGTAGTTATTCCATCTTTTCCAGGCGATTTGTTGTTTTTCATTTCTTTCAATGCCTTCTTTATTTCTGATTGGCTTATTTCTGGCTGTAATTCTGAATTGACATTTTTTATTTTCGAGTTAAGTTGGGTTTTTATTTCTTCTGATGGTTCCTTTTTTGTTTTATATAACTCTGAGTAGAAATGTTGGATTATATTTATGATGTCGTCTTTAATGTTTGTTTCTACTCCGTTTACGTCTTTTATTTTGTTTATTTCAAATCTGCCGAGTTTCGGTCTTAAGCATTTCATATTCTTGTTGTTCTGTATTACTTCTTCTATTTTTATTTCTTGTTCTTTTCTCTTAGTTTCTTTTATCATTTTGCTTATTGTCTTATTGATTTCTACATATTCTATAGATTTCCTTTTGCCTTCTTCGACAAGCTTTCTTCTTTTATCCATAAGCTTCTTTGTTTCTTCTGATACATAGTTGTCCTTTTTAACATCCTTTTTTGCTATTTCTTTTCCTGATGTAACCATCGGTGCTGTAAGTATGTTGTTTATTTCGTCTATATCTTTATCATCACTGTCTAATTTTTCGGTGAATTGTTCTTTTAACAGGTCTTTGTATTTCTCTTTATATTGCCCTAGTTTGTTTCTATCTACTATATCCGAGTTTCTTATTATTTTTCTTTTCATCTCATAGTTACCGTCGATATTAATTTTTGCTCTGACCATCCTGTGATCGCTACCTGTTGTGAATTTGTTAAGAACTGTTACATCTTTAATGATATATCGTTCCGTGGACAGTATGTAGTCGATCTCATTTTTTGTGGACCCATTAGGGCTGATCCATGTCCATTTTCTTTGGGACTTTTTTTTGTAGAAGGAGTTCATTGCGTATAGACGCTTTTCTTCTAGGTAGTTCATCAAAGTAGCACCTCTATCATTTCTCTGGCCGTGAAATGATAGAGGTGCTACTTTGATGAACTACCTAGAATAAAAGCGTCTATACGCAATGAACTCCTTCTACAAAAAAAAGTCCCAAAGAAAATGGACTTTTTATTTATATTTTGTTTAAATATTAAACTAATTTATACTTACTACTTCTCAAACATTTTTATTAGAACAGTGCCAAAAATTAAAATAATAAAAGAATAAAACACACACAAACACATTAAACAAGCCACAAATGATGTCTGAACATTAATTGTCGAAAATTTTTTTAACTAAATACGTATTTTCTGAAAATACAATTATGTAATAAATATACTTACAATCATAAAATGTATTAAAAAAAAACAAAAAAGAAAGTTTCTATTGGGACTCGAACCAGCGCTGATAAGAGCGGTTGGTATTGGAATTCATTCGCCTTCTCCGCTTAGCCACGGACACTATGTGTTATTATTTACGAAGATCGACTGACTAAACGGATTAAACTTGTGATATTTTGATATTTTGAAAACTGATCAAATTATTTTAATTTTGAATTGAAATGATTTAGAATTGAAAAAATACAACAAAACATAGAGTAAAAAAACAATATATTAGGTGAATATTGATAGAAATTTTGATGGTAATCAAATTATATAAATAAAAGTATTACATACTATGTATTTTGGCAGATCAAATAGGTAGGTTTATACCCATGATACATTAACAATTATTACGTACCTGTTGCTTTTAAAAACTATTTAAAAGTCACTACAATATTATAAACTTTTTTGTTTCTGTCCTCACAACAATAAAACTAATATATTATACATTTGTTTACCTTTACCTTTACCTCCAAACCACAGCTGCCATATCGGATAATTTTTGACATGTCATTTGAACATCCAATCAGAACAAAGTTATAATGCGCATGCGCCGGGCTGATAGGTTTTAACATATAAAAAAAATCACCCTCTATCGCCGGTAAAGAAGTATAACTTCAAAAATCAGAATGTTAAGGAAACCTAAGGCTACAGGCTACAAGAAATTCGAGATATCAAAAATGGCCCATTATGTGGGGTGCCCGTTTTTCGTGCCGGTGAGTGTAGCTTAACGGTGTCTAGTTGGACACACTTTGATGTATGGGAACACTGGAACAGGGGAAGTTTTAATTATGGAACTGGTTAAAAATTTGGAACGTCATTCTACGAAAATCTCCCGTGTATTTTGTCGGACAGAATTTCCAATTGATTTTTTACCCTTTCGCAAAAATCAGACTGGTATTTACCACAAACTGGGCGTTTTAATAAGTCCGACAACGTGGAACATGTCAAATGACAGGACAGGAATTATGTTGGTGATAAATAGCAGTCTGATTTTTGCATGAGAGTTTATTGAAAGGGTAACAAATCAATTGGAAGTTCTGTCCGACAAAATACATGGAACGTTTTCGTAGTCTCACGTTCTAAATTTTTAACCTGTTCCACAACTAAAACTTCCCCTGTTCCAGTGTTTCCATACATCAAAGTTTGTCCGACTAGACACCGTTAAGCTATTAACAAATTTTCAGCTTGCTATTACTCAACTATTTTTTGGTACGCGGGATCCAGGTCTATTATGATAACTTGTTTATTATTAATTTTACGAAAAAAAGTTATTCTTCATAAAAAGTTTTGCATAGTCTAAAACCTATGTGTAACTGTAACTGATTTTAAAATGTGAAGTATACAGCTACATCCTACAGTGCGCTGGAATAAGTGTTATAGTCGGTTCGCTAAACTCAGACGCAACTGGCTAGATATTTTAGTCGATAATTTTTTTGTTTTTTGCCAATTTTGCAAAAATTGGCAAAATAAGTGTTATACCCCCCTTATTAACTTATTTATTTGTAGCACATAAGCAAAACGCTCGGACATGTCGATTTTTAAAATAATTATAGTATATTATTATAGTATCAATGTTTCGAACTTTACGCGATCCCGATCCCTCTTCAGGTGACAGGCATAACTTTGACTTTTTTAAATGGGAAAGTACATGACGTGACACCTCATTTAAAAGCTTTTGAAATTCTGATTACAAAAATGTATAATACTTTACTCCTATTTGAGAGCGCAGGCGCAAAATTGCGGTCGAATTCTTTTTAAACTCATTAATTTTTTTCTAATTCTGAGAAAACTAATAAGTATTTTTGAAAAATTTAAACGTAGAATGAAATACTACATTATTACGGAGGGCCCAAAATCCCTTAGACTAAACAAACAGTGTCTTTTAAATGATATATTTAAAATTAAAAATCAGACTAAATTTTCCCTTTTTTCAACCCTGTGACTTATTAAAATAAACATTATAGAAGTTCTTAGGGACTCTCGACCCTCGATAATACTGTAATATATCTCATTGTACGTTTAAATTTTTCAAAAATACTTATTAGTTTTCTTGGATTGTAAAGGATTGGGATTGGAAAAAAATGAATGCATTTAAAAATTATTCGACCGAAATTTTGCGCATACAGTCTCAAATAGGACTAAAGTATTATACATTTTTGTAGTCAGTATTTCAAAAGCTTTTAAATGATATATCACATGATGTACTCTCCCATTTAAAAAAATCAAAGTTATGCCTGTCACCTGAAGAGGGCTCGCGTAAAGTTCGAAACATTGATGCTATAATATATTATGATTATTTTAAAAATCGACCTGTCCGAGCGTTTTGTTTATGTGCTAAAAATAAATAATTTAATAAGGGGGGTAACACTTATTCCAGCGCACTGTATATACATACCTAATTAATAGTGTCATAATAATAATAATAATATAATTATACAATAAATTATATTAAAAAATTATTACTAATGATTAAAATATAATAAAAATTTAGACAAAGAAAACATTGTAAATGTGGGTGTGCCATAAAATATTAACGTACATACCACAAAATGACGTATCATAAAATATTTTGCATAATTTTATTTAATTATCCAATTTAGATAGACAGGTTTAGATATTTAGATAGACATCAAAAAATAAAATACAATGAATGAAATTTTTGAATGAATGAATTTTTATTTTCGACATTTGAAAAATAATTGTTAAAGAAATATAGAGTAAGTAGCCCGAGAAACGAACCATTTAAAAATCGAAAAATTACGGGCCGCTATATTTTAACTAAAATATATGGGGGAAGTCGATAGAAAAGGCGTACTACCTCGTGGGCATCGAAATTTGAACTGTGTCGTGGTTTTATTAACATTTAACTGGTGGTAAGAGGTCCCTGAGGGCCCCTTCGCTTATTATTTATTTAAGACACAGGTAAAATTAATGTAGCCGATGGGCGATGACTGTTTTGAATCTTCTTCTTTAATTCTTCTAGAGACGTTTTAATTTCAAACATTCAAACGCATTCTAATTTCTAAATTCATTACACCGTATAATTACAGTTCTGCCTCAGTTTTGTGCGACAGGTTGAGGTGAACGCAGAACAATTATTTCTCATCAAAATTTTTGTTTTCAAAGTAAAATATTTATACTGCAAGTAATCTGAATTTGGTGAACACATTTTTTAATGAGTGGTTTACAGCTCGGAGTTTCGCTATATATTGGATTATTACGAAACAAATATTCTTAGTCCAATTCAGTGGCGTACTGATAGATCAGCGGGCCCTGGTTCCAGTTAAGATGCGGGCCCGCCTGCCCAATAAAACCACACATTGTATATCAAAAGTTTTTAATAAACATTGAATATAAATCATCATATATCATAAAATGTATCAAACATTTTTTATAAAAACTTTTTTATAAAAACGGCGTTTTTATAAAAACTTTTTTATAAAAACGGCGGTTATTCTTTTAAACAAGTGTTGAGACCAAGTACCTATAGCAGGTAAAATGAAGGAACCTTACAATAAATAACGTTCTCTGTGTTACTTAATAAATTTGGTTTTCAAATTTTTGGATGAATAGGTATTTTTTGTTTTTATTTATAAATACCTACACAAAAATTAAAATTTATTAAGCAGTTACATTTCGTAGTGTGTACTTGTGTAGTTCAAAATGTCCCAAACAAATTAGAAACAAAAGAAGCAAAAGGGGCGATAAAGCGGGCCCCTGTGAGGCCCGGGCCCTGGTTCCGCGGGACCCGCGGAACCATGCTCAGTACGCCACTGGTCCAAGTAATGAAGCTTAAAATAGAACAAAACCTCGCAATTTTTACAGATTTGCTTGAAAATTTGAGAATAAGTAGTGGATAGTCCAAGGATTAAAATCTATATCATGCTGAAAGGCGCTTTTACCATGGGGGTGGTTGTCACCTCATCTCGGGGGTGGAAATTTTTCTTTTTGAAGTTATACTTCTTTACGCGCGATGAGGCTGAATTTTTATATGTTAAAACCAGGCGCATACGCATCACCCAGGCGCATACGCGCATTATAACTTTGTTCTAATTGGATGTTCAAATAACATGTCAAAAATTATCCAATATGGCAGCTGTAGGACAGCTGTGGTTTGGAGGAAAAGGTAAAGGTAAAAAAATGTATAATATATTAGTTTTATTCTTGTGAGGACAGAAACAAAACAGTTTATAATATTTTAGTGACTTTTAAATAGTTTTTAAAAGCAACAGGTACGTAATAATTGTTAATGTATCATGGGTATAAACCTACCTGTTTGATCTGCCAAAATACATAGTATGTAATAATGTAATACTTTTATTTTTATATAATTTGATTACCATCAATATTCACCTAATATATTGTTTTCTTACTATATGTTTTGTTGTATTTTTTTTCAATTCTAAAGTCCACTTTACATCAACAATAATTGAATAAGAAATTGACAACAAGTTATTCAAGGTCAAATTTGGCTTATACAAAACACAATTCTACATCCAATTTTGCCGTGAATAAAAAGAAAATAAAGAAATTTGACAAAATAAAACATATCCAATTGTTCTATTTCATCAAATTCCTTCATTTTTCTTTTACAAACCATACATTTTGTACTCGTCAAATTTGGCCTTGAATAACTTTGTCAATTTCTTGTTCAATTTATTGTTGATGTAAAGTGCACTTAAATCATTTCAATTCAAAATTAAAATAATTTGATCAATTTTCAAAACATCACAAGTTTAATGACGTTCTACACCTTCGGCAAATAATTAAGGATTTGCATGAAATTTTAGTATCTTATAGTTTACTTAAAAAAACTAAGACTTGATTTTTTAAAAAATGTTTTACCGTGCCGTTTAATTACTATTAAGGGTCAAAGTTAAGTTTTAACATGGGCTCTTATGGGAATTCTTAAAAAGTTAATAACTTTTGACCCAAATTTACGATTTTTAATTATTTGTGCTTAAATTAAAGGTATTTTTGTAAGGAATAACATATTAAAAAATGAGGATTGTTTACCGTACCATTATTAAATAAAAGTGAAATTACTGTTTCGAAATTTAACAAAGTTGGTAGTAGTGAGATCAGCTGCACTCATAATTATATCCGAAACGTACGTGTCAATCACATGACCTCGGTGGTCTAGTTGTTGAGCGTTCGGTCAGAGTTCGAAACGTCCCGGGTTCCAATCCTCTACGATTCATTTTTTTTTTAGTTGTTTTAATAAAAAATTTTTGAAAGTGGTAGATAAGAAAGTTAGTTTAATATTTAAATAGAATACAATTACTTCGTTAAAATTATATAATAGAAGTATAACTTCTTACGTGCGTACAAAGTACACACACATTCTTTTTTTCTTATATTTTAACCGCAAAAGTTGGTAAAAACGTTCATTCTAAGCAAAAAACGTTCTATACATTTTTTTGATAAAATTGACAGTTTTCGATTGATTCGTTATCGAAAGTATTAGTTTTATATCGAAAAAATCAATGTTTTTAATAAGTTTTCTGCTAATAACTCCAAAAGTTTTCGTTTTATCAAAACAACTTTACTTAACAAAAATGTACCTTTTGAAAAAATAAACAAAATCTCTCTTCTTCGTCAAAGGCTAAATATTGTAGTTTAAAAGCCAAAAGATGGGAAAACTATGCATTTTTCAAAGACAACTTGTTCAAACTTATTTAACGTACTTAAAAATATCTATCTCCAGAAATAAAAAAAAAGTCTCTAGCTCAAAAATTAAGTGACTTATAATGAAAAGAATGTTAGTCCCTATTTTTTTCAGCGAAAAAGTGATCGCAAGCAACCCCCTAATCACCACCCTAATTAAAATTAGTCATTGACCTTATTTTGCCTTTTTTATTTATATATTATTAATAGGTTTTAGAAGTTTGACCGGCTTAGAATGATTAGTTTAAAAAAATGGAGTTAAAAGTGAATAACGAATTTTTGGAGTTTGGAAAAAAATGGCCTTTTCTTCAGAATAGCAAGATTAGCATCAGAGATACGAAAAAATGTTTAAACATGAAATTGTAGCTTATTTAATTCCCAAGAACTTGGTTTGCAAAAATTTTTTCTACGGTAAAAGTTAAGTGAGCTATTTACAATCAAAACTTGTAATAACATTCAAAAACCACCTTTACCCATCCTTTCAAAGTCACCTCTTTTTGCGACTGAATATTCTAAAAGGATTTAATATTAATGGACTTATAGATCGTATAAAAACCTACAAAATTATTTTTACCAAACTTTTTAAGATAAAAAATAAAAAAGTTACGGTTAAAAAATCAGTATATTTTTTTGAAAAAAAAGGAGAAATCCAATTGAAAGCATAATAATGTAAGTTAGCGGCGTTTTTAGTCATTGGCCTTATTCATTCTTATTTATTTATATGTATTATTAATAGATTCTAGAAGTTTTACTGGCTTATAATGATTAGTTTTTAAAAAACTGGAGTTAAAAACGAATAACGAATTTTTGTAGTTTGGTAAAAAATGCAATTTTCTTCAGAACAGGAAGATTAGCATCAGAGATACGAAAAAATGTTTCAGTATAAAATTGTAGGTTATTTAATTTCCAAGAACTTGGTTTGAAAAATTGTTTTCTGCAGCAAAAGTGAGTGAATCGTAAATGAGTTTATCGAAAAACATTGATTTTTACTATACAAAACTAACACTTTCGATAGAGAATAAATCGAAAACTATTAATTTTATCAAAAAAATGTATAGAACATTTTTTGCTTAGAATGAATGTTTTTATCAACTTTTGCGGTCAAAATATAAAAAATTTCCAACTCCGAGATGGGGTGGCAACCACCCCCATGGTAAAAGCGCCTTTCGGAATCATATAGATTTTGATCCTTGGACTATCCACTACTTATTCCATTCTGTAAAAATTGCGAGGTGAAATGCTTCGGTTCCTGGCCTATCTGAGTGTGCTTTAGAAGCGAAAATAGAAAGGGTTAGAAAGATATATTTAAGTATAGATAGATACCTTTTTAATAGTAATAAAAATTAAAAAAAAAACGCATTTTTCACACTAAATTGTTAATAATTAAAAAACCGCGAACGTTTCTACCAAAAAAAGTTTAATTGAAAGAGTCTGATATGTTTTGTACACACTTACGACCAATGAATGGAAAAAATTATTTTTGGAAGTGTGTAAAAATATTTTATACTTAGCTGAACGCTTTCGGCTTACAAAGCCATCTTCAGAGGTCTACGGTCAAAAACTATGAAGTACTACTACTATTTTGGGATACCATTTTTTATATTGAACATTTTTTATTGTTTCTCATAAATTCTTCTTTCAAAGTTAAAAAACTTGGAGGATGGTTAAAAAAATTATTTAAAAATTGAAAAAACATCTAGCAAATAAGGTCCACGCCTCGACTTCAGATGGTTAGGTGCTTGCACCTGTACCATAATCAAACGTTTTTTGTGAAGTTCTAATGTACCATTTGTTAGATGTTTTTTCAATTTTTTAATACATTTTTTCAGCCATGCTCCCAAGTTTTTTAACTTCGGAAGAATTCATAAGAAATTTTTTCACTAAAATTTTTTCAATATAAAAAAAGGGATTCTTATTTAGTAGTGGTACTCAACTAGAAATTAAATATTTTTCACACTTCAAAAATACTTTTTTTTCTCCATTCATTCAAAAAATGAATAGGCTTGCGTACTACAAATAGCGAAAAAATCATCAAATACCTGGCTTTTTAGATGTCTTCATCACTCTTCAACGTTTCTTATTTTCCTGGACTATCAAGAATGTGATTTGAAATAGCTATATTGATAATCGTGATATTGATAGTATTAAATGCATAAGTTTATTTTGATAGTTTTGTATTTCACAAGTTTTTGCCAAATTTTTCAAAATAATTCATGAACTAAGATTTTTGAATACCAACTTACTAATGATCTGTTCGCAAATAGCTTTTTCACTGCCACCCACACAATCACTGACATTAAGCATAAGTCTTACGTTACTTAAGTATGAATGCCTAGTCACAGTTTGTTCCTAAGGACAAAATAGAGATTTACTTACAAAACCGGCTATAGAAAACTTAAAACCCAGCAGATAATTTTGATTAAATCCCTGCGACCAACTAGCACTGAATGAAAGGAGGCCTCCAGGAGCTTGTCTATACTTCCTTCCTTCAATTTTTCATTGTTTTCTTCGTATTAAGTGTTTTTTGTATATTAGGTTACTACGGGATATCGAATTTTGCGGTACCGAGTTGGTATGTATGAAGCGGACTGGATTTTTATCCTTTCATTCGTGGTTTTGACACCGTTGGAGGGTTACGGCAGCTTTGGCACCAGAAGACTTTATTTATGTCTTTCGTTACAATATCTATGGTCTTGCTCAAAGGAAGAAGATATAAACATCATATAATATAAGAATAACAATATATAATATAAAAAGAACTCCTTGTTTTTGTACAGAATTGAAGGAACAATGTAAAGAAAAAGCTTATCTGAAATACATGTCAACCAAGACACAAGACGCATACATACGATAATTACAAGACAATAAGAAACTAAATACAATACATTTGTAAGCAGAATAAAAAATAATCACTGTGAACGTTTTTCTAAAGAAGTGGAAGATGATCTTAATGGTCTGCAAAGCAGATATGGCGCTTTATAAGAGGTCAAAGAACGGAGGTAAAGGAACTAATGGAACCAAAACACATAGAAAATGATATATGGATTGACTATCTGAAAAAGCTCTACGTAGGAAGAACAAATGACCCTAGAATCTGAATCACCAGAAATTTCCACAAATGAGGAAGTTAATATAATTACATAAGAAGTTCGAGAAACACCCGAAAAGTTCAAGAACAGAAATGCTGCAGTTAAAAACGGAATACCAAACGAATTAATGAAATATTGTGGGCAGAAATGACAGAACAATTAACAACATTAATTAACAAAATTATAAAACACAACAAAATACCGGAAGAATGGAGAACGAGTTAACTAACTCTACTAATCAAAAAAGAAGATACAAAACAGACAGAAAACTGCAGAAGTACCTATAAACTTGTTGAATACAACCCTAAAACTTTCAACTAAAATTTTACAAGAACTAATTAATCAGAGGATAAGTTTACCAGATGAACAACTGGGTTTTAATTCTGGAAGATCATGTACATGTACAGATGCAATATTCGTCATAAAGTTTATAAAGAAATGAGAAATCACTAGAGTATCATAGACCATAGACCAGCATTTCTGTATCTGATTGACTTGAAGGAAGCATTTGACAGAGTAAGACTCAAAGACGTAATCCACCTTCTGTATAATAGAGAAGTTCCCCTAAATATCATAAAAAACTATTGACAGCATCTACAAAAGCAACAAAATGGAGGTCAGAATGAATGGGCAACTTACAGAACCTCTAGACAATGGCAGCGGAATAAGAAAGGGAACTCATTGAGCCCTATGCTCTTCAATTTATTCATACATGAAATCATCAAAAGTGTCAACATATGAGGAGGATACAGAATAAGAAACGAAGAAGTGAAAATACTGTGTTACGTAGACGACGCCATATTGAAAGCTTAAGATGAAGATAATCTGCAAATACTAGTTCACAGATTTACATAAGAGCAAAAGTATTTAGTATGACAATCCTATTTCAGAAAACTAAAACAATAGTAATCATATGTAAAATCATATGTAAACCATATAACCAATCATATGTAAAATGTAAATTGATGGTATCAGTATTGAATAAGTAATGGAAATGAAAGACCGTGAAATTACACAATCCAGCTATGGAGACTTGTACAAAGAAGTGAAAGATCAAGTACAAACAGCAAATAGACTGACAGGACATACTACTAACGCTGTATGGAAAAACTGACATATTAACACTGAGATGAAGTCAAGAAATATTAAAGCCAGGGTAAGACCAATAATGAAATATACATCAGAAACAAGTCCCCACACAGCCACTACACAAATACTACTGGAAACGGTACAGACGAGAGTACGGAGAAGAATTACAAGAAATAGGCTGAGAGATGGAAAGAGGAGTCAACACATTAGAAGAAATGTAACGTACAGTTATAAACGAATGGTCATTAAGTAGAAAAAAAGAATGGAATAACCACATAAACAGAATGGGGAGACCCGTGTGGTCTAAATAGCAAAACATAAATCACCAATCGGTAGAAGTATCGACTGACCGTGCAAGATATGGAGTAATAGTCCATAGAGGTATCAATCCGCCAATGAACAAGCAGAATTGCTTATAAAGAGGGATTAAAAAAACCTTGGTTCATATTTGGAACGACGTATTGAATTGATGATTTTAATGATTGACTTACGATCCCTCAGTCATCATCAACATTATTAGCCGTTTTGAGTCCACTATTGAACAGAGGCCTCCCGTAAATAATTCCATTGCATCCGATCTTCACCTTTAGTCCTTCAGCACCCTGAATCCAGCGCTTGATGTCGTTCGACCATATTGTTGGAGAACGTCCTCGATTAAGGTAAGCATCGTGTATATGTCTCCATTCTAAAATTTTCTTGGTCCATCTTCCATCTCTGACTCCGGTAATATGTCCCTTCTTCTTCTTGTAGTGCCTATCCGTTTCGGATGTTGGCGACCATCATGGCAATATGTACTTTGCACACTGCTGCTCTGAAAAGATTTGTAGTGGTTGTGTTGAACCACGTACGTAGATTTTTTCAGCCACGAAATCCTTCGCCTTCCTGGTCCTCGCTTTCCCTCTACTTTTCTCTGTAAGACCAGTTACAGCAGCAGCAGTAATATGTCCCGCCCAATTCTATTTCAGCGTTGTAATTCTTTTAATTGCGTCCGTAACACCAATTTTTATCCTAACTATTTGTTTTGAAACTCTGTCTCTGAGACAAGACAACTCGGTCTTATATTCATGATTGAGCTCTCCACTGCTCTATTTGCCACGTGTATTTTATTGATTACTTTTCTGGTCAGGGTCCAATGTTTCTGCTCGATACGTTAGAACTTTGAGTACACACTGATCATAGAGCTTCCTTTTTAAGCACCTGGGAATATCTGATCTAAAGACTTTCTTCAGTTTTCCGTGAGCTGCCCATGTTAGTCTTATTCTCCTGTTTAACGTTTTAGAGAAGTTGGCAGGCATGACCTACCCAATCTGCAATAAGGACTATGTCGTCTGCAAACCTCAAGTTGTTAAGAAACTCCCCATTTATGTTGTCTCCAATATTTTCCGCATTATTGTTTCTTACAGCAGTCTGTAATAAAGCGGTGAATAGTTTAGGAGAGATGGTCTCTTTATGATTTAATACATTTATAAAAATACTTCACGAACTGCCTTTAAAACAATGACATGAGTTGTTTTGAAATAAACAAGCAAAATATTTTTATGGGGAAGACATTTACGATGCATGCATTAGCATGCTAGCATGCATCAAAATCTAGATGATTTTGAAGGCCAAACTGAGAGTACAGATATGACGCATCGGAACATCAAGGTAGATTGTTGGAAAAAATCTTTGTGTATGCTTAGATAAAGATAATAATAAACGACATATACTATTTCTATTCGCTTTTTATAGGTAATTATCATGGTTTTTTATAGTATAAGATTTGAAAGACTAAAAAATTTTGTCGCCTTAACCGAACATTTTCAAGAACCCTCTTTAATTACGGACCACTCATGAATGTCCGCCTTTCCGCCATGGTGGTCCGAAGGTGGCCCAACTCATTAATGCTGAAATACGAGCATGTATTTAGTATGATCTACTTGTCAAAGTACCTGTATATTGAAACTCTATCCTATTCAATAATATCGTATTCTCCAAGAGAAATAAAATAAAAAATAGGTTCAGGCCATTTCCTTTACTTTCCATTTAACTGAAGAAGAAAAGTGGGGGTGAGATATTTAAATATCGGGGAGTATTTTTTAGGTAATTCTTTGATATTTTACTATCTACGAGTTTAAGAACAGTCTGTTGTTAGTTTCAACAAAATAAAAGGTGACTGTAAAAATCCTACCTATTTTTTTTTAAAGTTTATTAAAATTATTAAGTTTTTTCTTAACTGACATGAAATGTCATAATTTGCTACCCCTTGTCAGTTGGCGGAAAATCTATTTCTATCCCGCTCACGGACGTCAAAAATTTATAAATCGTTATCATAGTTGATCACTCCTATTTTTTATTATGGTAGGGGAGCCCAAGCGGGGACTTTTGCAGTTACTCGAGTGCGTCAGATTATCATATGGGAAGAAACCTGGTACCCTGTAGATGTTCCTTTATCATATATTGGCTCTTAACACAGAGGAGTTCGTTAAGGAGGGCCCGAAAAAAAAATCTATCCTTAAAAAAACTCGAAATTGTCAAATTAAGATAAGGTAAGTTAATTACATGCAAAAGAGTGAATATTTCAAAAATCTGACGATTTGAGTCGGGCGTAAGGAAATGGGCCCAAAGTTTCACAAGAAAAAAGCGAATATTTCGCGAAATGAATAACAGATCGAAAAACTAAAAAATATGTGCTCAATATTTTTTAAAAATCTATCGAATGATACCAAACACGACTTCCCACGGAGAGGGGTGGGGGGTAAATGTAATATTTTAAATACGAATCCCACGATATTTCGCGAAATGAACATCAGATCGAAAAACTGTAAAATACACTTATTCAATATTTTTGAAAAATCTATCGAATGGCACCAAACACGACCCCCCACGGAGGTGGGGTGGGGCGTTACTTGTACATCTTAAATGGGAACCATCATTTTTATTGCAGATTTGGATTTCTTACGTAAAAATAAGTACCTTTTGTTCGAAAATTTTTTCGAATTATGGATAGATGGCGTTATAAAAGGGAAAAAACGATTGTTGGAAATGGAAAATTAAATTAAAAAATGGCAAGCGCCCACTACAATGGAAAACTTTACTTAACTTTTTTTGGTTTTAGGACCTACTCTTCACAACCCAATAGGTCCCCAAAGCACTCGAGTGACTGCACATTTAGCATACTTTGCTCCCCTACCATTAAGAGTGTAGGCGCAAATATTTTACGGCTATTCCTATTTTTTCTGTCTTTACACGGCAAATTACGTGTACTCTTGTTCTCATGATCATTTTTCAGTGCGTCACAGTTTTTCGATTTCTCTCTAATGCATTAAGTTAGATGAGACGGAAAAAGCGGTAGCTCCGTGATTAAACACAAAAATAATGCAGCATTACAATGGTTATATACATAAGATGTCTATTCCTAACCTACGTTTGATTCGTTGATATTTAGAACCGTTTTTTCTAGCCAATCAAATACACGTATAGGGCTTTTCATTCACAGTCATTTGTTTCGAGCTTCTGTCAAATGTCGTATAATCCGTGTATATTAATATTATACACATATTATACAACATATGACAGAAGCTCGAAACAAATGACCATCGATGAAAAGCCCTATTACGAACATTTGACGAAAACTTCGTTCATTTTGGCCATTTTTTAGAAGTGTCAAAGAGTCAAGTGACGGTTATTATTCAGGTCAGTATTTTGTGTACGTGTCATTTTGAAATTTCGAATTCGACTTCCCTTGTGTTTCACAACGTCTTTGTGCATTTTTTTGTGTTTTGGTTTAGAATTTAGTTCGTTAAAAGTTAGTCATTGGCGTGAGGAGACTAGAGACATTTGAGATGTACCGAAGAGTGCTAAATATCTCATGAGTAGATAGAATAGCCAACGTGGAGGTAATGAGACTTACGCATAAGGAACGAGAAGAACTAACAAATAAGAAGAAAACTGAGATATATGGGACATGTGATGAGAGATGTATATCTAATACTCCAGGTCATTATGCAAGAAAAAGATCTATAGTAAGGAGACGTAACTCATGGCTGAAGAACCTTAGGAACTGGTTTGGATGTAATAACAATGAATTATTTAGAGCCGCGGTTTCAGAAATAAAGATCGCTCTGATGACTGCCAACTTTTGAAGCGGAGACAGCACCTAGAGAAGGAGATAAAAACATAATTAATGGATAGTTTTGTGTCATTTTTTAATGTTTACATATTTATAAATTTAATTAACAATATTGTTTACTTTTTAATTTTATTCCCCTTTATAAAAAATACCTACTTGTTAACATATTGTGTAAAAATCAAATATACTAAATTTTTAATTAGTTTAATTCCACCAGCTTTTCACCTATGGCTAAGTACGATTCTAGCATCTGTCAGATTCGTCAATAATTACATGAAATAAGTCTCGACACACCCAATACAGTATATGACGTCATAATTAATGACGCACTGAAAAATGATCATGAGAACAAGAATAGTAAAATTCTCACCGGTATGGATATGTCGTAAACATTACCACTTGACAATGTCATCATTAACTTTAAAGAGATGGCTTTTGAATGTTCTTGGATAGCTGTTATTGTGTAATTGCTTAAATTATTATCATAATTTTTTCACTAACTGTGTATTCAGTGATTGTAATAATTTATATATTGTACAACAAAGACTAATACTCAATAGAGAAAAGAGGAAAAGTGATAAAGTGATTTTTTAATAATATATTGTTACTTATGGAACGCTTATCATTTTTAACAACAAAATACTTGGATCACAGAATATATCCTGCCTGGTGTATTCTCTGCTTGGATCTTCAATAAATAATAAACAATAAATAACTTTTTATTAAGTTCACGTCTTAAATTAATTATTTATCAAATACACTATCAAAATTATTTAACCAACAACTCAAAATATTCCCGATGTCATGTCAAATTTTTAGAATTGTCACTGTCTTGTCACCATATTCTATTCGAATCAGTGCGTTGTATGACAAATATAGCGAATATTCGATTTGGAAAATATCACCACGGACATGGTGTCCATTTTTTCCGAATCCTGAAAAAACTAACAAATACTTTTTAAAAAATTTAAACGCAGAATGAAAGACTAAATTATTATCGAGGGCCAAAAGTCTCTTAGAATAAATAAAAAGTTTCTTTTGAATGAGATATTTGAAATTAAAAATCACACTACATTTTCTCTTAGTTTTTCACCCCTGTAACTTATTACAATAAACATTATAGAAGTTTTCAGGGACTTTCGGCCCTCCATAAGAACGTAATCTTTCATTCTGCGTTTAAATTTTTCAAAAATACTTATTAGTTTTCTCAGGATTCGAAAAAAAAATGCATCCTATTTAAATGGCATTGGAGCCGAAACTATGTACCGATCCCCTTAATTGAAGAAAAATTATAATTATTGAATGTACAGTTAACAAGATTGTAATAATCAGTTTGTTTCGTGCTTTCCGGAAACGCTCCTTTTGGAAAGCCAGATTTTGCTAAACTTTGACTACTTAGACCATACTATACTTTGACACAATTTTGTTTGTTATTTTAGTAGTTACCTAGACAGCGCCCTGATTTTTTCTTGATATTCTGTTTATTTTTATTTAAAAAGTTATAAAAAAAAATTGTATTAGGGACAAAATGCAGATTTTAGCGCTCTCATGATTACATCCCGACGCGTAGTGTAGCGTCTTTATGTAACTTTTATGTATCGAAAATTATCAATAGAAACCTATAAATTTACATTACACTGAAAGTTTCCCACCTTTAGATACCTATATCGGAGGAGTATGTCAACTAAAACTGCCACTGTTACAGTGGTACCTCTGGTACCTCTTTGATGTACTTCTAAATATTACGAAGAAAATGTGGACGCAGTTGGGTGAAGCCCCGCAAATTTTCAACTTCGGGTACGGCAATACCGGCGTTTATGTATAATAAATGGATCGAAAGAGGTGGTCCTCATAAATGGCCTCCAAGATTTCTGGGCTTAACGCCGATGGACATTTTTTTTTCTGGGGATATTTACAAAGTATACGTCTGTATAACATCCCATGAATTAGTCCAAAAGATATGAAAGCTAGAATGAGAGCTGTTTTTTCAAAGAGTAACCGGTGAAAGCCTTGCAAAGACGAAACGATCTTTTAAAACGAAATCAGTTATGTTTAGAGCAAGATGGGCGCCACTTTGAACAATTTCTTTATTATTGAATTTTATTTTGTTTTCACCCAATTTTGAAAAAATGTGAAAACGTTGAATTATCCACGTTCGTCTGTTCGTCCTTGCGTCCGTCTATCTGCCCGTCAGTAAACACAACTCCTCCATAATTATAACAGGTAGAATAACAAATGAGGTGTAGAATGAAAGCTTAAAATCCAAGGATGGTGAGAAGTTTAACCTAGGACTTCCGGTTTTAGAAATGCAACCGGAAGTACCGTTTTAAAGTCACCGGAATAGTACAAGCGATACATTATTCAAAGTACCTTAGCAAGACGAGAACAAATATATATTTCAGGTTTCATGACTGTCTGTTCGTCTGTCCGTCCATCCGCGAATATAACTTAATTATACAGAATGTTATTAATACAGATAGAATGACATTTGAGGTGTAGAATGAAAGGTTATAACCCAAGGATGGTATTAAATGATTTGATTGTAGATGAATTTGACATCCGTCTTCCGGTTTTATTGTTTCAACCGAAAGCACCATTTTAAAGTCACCGAAATAGTATAAGCGATATATTATTCGGCGTGCCTTAGCAAGATGAGAACAAATGTATACTTTTGGTTTTTATAAAATTTCCGGTAAAAAGTTCTAACCGGAAGTGCTATATTATAGTTGCATAAATAGTGCATGTGACATATCAATCGAAGCGCATTAAAAAGTCTAGCTCGAATCTTTATTTCCGGTTTTGAGGTCTTTTCCGTTTAAATAATTATCACCGAAAGTTTAGTATAAATGACTCAAAATTAGCGAAATCGTATTATTGTGGATCAATCTATCAATCAAAGATACAATAAAATTTTTATTTTTTTTTTAATATAACGCGGGCACATAAATTTGATCCACCCTGTACATTGATTTGTAACTATTTATTATAAGTACTTTTAAGAAGTGATTTATCGTTAGTAAGTTTTTTCCCTGAAAAATAAAACATTAGGAAAGAAAGTGATATGAATAGACCATAATTGTTCAGGGTATTTGGAGATTATAACGGTGTTTTGTTATGCATGCCACAGTAATTAGTTCTTAGGAAATTGAGGTAAAGAAAGTTTGGAATTTTAAATATATTTGTTTAATGATAGGAATATTTAGATAATTATAATTTCCGAAAAGTCATAAGTTGAGTAGGAATATTTTTGAAATAATGACTGTTTTGTTTTCGAATGTAAAGAGAGGAAGGTGGGGAGATAAATGTTTCTGATTGGCTAGGCACTTTGGAATGGGGAAAGTTTTGTTTTGAATGTTGAGATAGTTTTGGAAAAAGGAATTCATTATGTTATTGGCATCGCTGAAGAGCAGTCAACGTTTTCGTGGAGAGTTAGATAGCAAGTACCAGTGGGTGTTTTGATAGTGGAGAATAGAGCTGAAAAGTGGAACGAGAGACAGATCAAATTGAGACGAAATACCTCTTTGATTCTGTATTATTGTGAGAAGGAGAGGAGAGAATTTTTGGGTTTGTGTTTTGTTGGAGAATTGGTGCTGGTATGCTGATAGATTTGAAGCTTGAGAACGGAGAGGGCTTTGATGGGTAGCCTAACATAGTCAACGAGGGAGAGCTGTTTTGGGTCAAGAGAAGACATCAGAGTGAGTGAAGTAAAAGGTCAGTCAATTTATGTGAAAGATATTTTTATGTTCGGAAACTAAAATTTTGAGTAAAAGCATATGAATTAAGATTCCAATATTTCAAAAAGTAAATAGGAAGTATAGGTAATTTGCGAATACCTAAATTTGTTTGTTTAGCTTGTTTTATCAAAGTCATCGGAAATAAACCGATACATTGTTTTTTAACTAGAATAAATTTAATATAAGTTGTAAAAATTTCATTCGGACAGCTGTGTCCACAGATTTTAAATTTGATCGATTTTTAGAGTATTGATTTTGATAATAAAATTCTGTATGCTTATTTTATATTTCTATTTAATTCCTTTTCCTAATATTTTTTCCCGATTAGAACCAACTAAGAGATACTGAAACCACGAGAGAAGATAAGTATAACATAAGATAATTTAGATGTTTTTTTGTATTATAAAAAGGCACCCTGAGATTTTTTATTAATTTTTTTGTATGATTTGCGACAATTGGATAAGTGATTAAATAATTAATTGGAGTAATCAAATAAAGATTAAGTGATATTAAAGTAATAAAAAGTAGATCATAACAGTATATCAATCGACGCAAAGTTACACGAAGAGTTCAAATATAATGACTTTCGGTTCTACTTTCGATCACTTTGGGTGAAAACCTAGGACTTACGAAGTTCAATTACTTGTTTTGTTATTATTTTTAAATGCCTTATGCAATTAAACATTTACTTAACATTGAAAAGTATTTCAGATGTGATTTATTCAGAACCTGTCAAATATGTAGATATGTATATATTTGAATTGCTGAAGGTTGTTAATAAATTATAAATAGGGTTTAAATAAAGATGTTCCGGTTCCGGATGTCAAGAAATGTCAACAAAAGATTAGGATTA
Organism: Diabrotica virgifera virgifera; assembly: GCF_917563875.1. Taxonomy (NCBI): domain Eukaryota; kingdom Metazoa; phylum Arthropoda; class Insecta; order Coleoptera; family Chrysomelidae; genus Diabrotica; species Diabrotica virgifera. The sequence continues at coordinate 250,574,977 of NC_065445.1, read as the reverse complement.
TGGTCTTGCTAAAATATGTATGTAAACTTGCTAAAATATGTATGTAAACAAAAGTGGGGAGCAGACCCTCATCATCGTCCTCGTGTTTATCAATCTCAAAAAGGGAATAAATAAATATTTTGCTGTTGTCTGTCTACATGACATTAAATTTTCAGATTATTAACAGGTGTCTATAATCATATAGTCCGTCCGCTATAACTTTTCCCATGCATGCGGTACAATTCATATTCAATCAAATTAAGTCAAAACATAAATTGAAACGAACGTCGATGTTTATATACATTTTTATGCTGTATACTATATACTACACACATCGGCGTACGTTTCACTTTCTGTTTTGACTTAATTTGATTGACAATGAATCGCACCGCATGGGAAAAGTTATAGCGGACGGATTATACTTAACCATATACAAATATGTGGTGGATTCGACAAATATTCAAAATATCTCGATAAACACTGGCTTATCAAAAAAGAGGCAGACTAAGAGGCAAAAAAGTTTAAAAAACATTGCGTTTAACTAATGGTGCCACAATAATAAGTCAATTGGAACGTACACAAAAGTTTGGGGGGGGGGGGTTAAAGGGAACAAAACCCCCATACAATTTTTGTGAGGTGCACCAATTTCACTTTAATTTTTTTTTAAGATGTTGCTGCCATAAAAATTCCACATGTCCATTTTTAATGAAAATATTTTGGTATCTTTGCTACTTCCGGTTATACCGGAAGTTGATTGTAACTTCGTTTTTTTAAATGGGACACCCTGTATATTTTTACACTTTTGGATTCTCCTAGATTTCTTCTTTCTTAAAATAGAAGGTTTTGTAATATTATACAGGGTAGGTTAAAAGATAATTGCGTTTTCTTATTAATTTCGTAGCAACATTCACACCCTGTAGGATTGTAGTAGTTTGACATAATAAACTCTATTAATGTTCAAATGATTTTTAGTATAGTCTACTATTGTTAAGAGTTATTGGTATAGTTAAATTTTTCTTTTAGTATACAGGGTTGGTCGAAACTCGGAATGAGTATTTTCTGAGTTTTCTTAAATGGAATACCCTGTATTTTAGTATTGTAATGAAATGTTATTTTATGGTACTTTTTAATTTCTTAAGCAGTCCCTATATCTAACTGCTTTAGTTTGTTAGTTATTGGTGATTCAAGCCAAACATTAATTGCAACACAAAATAGGTGAAATTGTATTAGGTTGGCCGTTAAAATATTAAATCACAAATAATTTTTTGAAAATAAATACATATTAATCTAGACTGATACTTAAAATTGCCAATAATGGTTGAGCTATCAAAATACCATCGAAGTTAAGATTGTTGGTGCGATTAACAATTAAGCACAAATTAAAGCAGTTAGGTATAGGGAATGCTTAAGAAGTAAAAAAGTACCATGAAATATAATTTCATTACAATACTAAAATATAGGGTGTTCCATAAAAATTTAGCTACAGTAATAATCGTTAACAATAGTAGACTATATTAAAAATCATTTGAACATAAATAAAGTTTAGTATGTCAAACTACTACTACTACTACAAGACTACAGGGTATGAATATTGCTACTAAATTAATAAGAAAACGTAATTATCTTTTAACCTACCCAGTAGAATGTTACAAAACCTTATATTTTAGGAAAGAAAAAAACGAAGTTATAAGCAACTTCCGCTATAACCGGAAGTACCAAATAGATGAAAATATTTTCATTAAATAGATCAGTCTTCAAAACCCCCTTATTCCAATTTTCATAATTCAGTTGCCTTTAGTTCTCGAGATATTTCTAATAGGCCCTTTATCTGCCTCACCCTATATAGGTAAGTGAGGTTCAATCAACCTATTTTTGACCACAGAATCTGTGGTATAATTTATTACCAATCTTTTCGGGACACCCTGTATATTTCTTGAATTGTCCGAACATTTAGTTTTCACGATATTATGCGATATTTTCGTTTATTTTTCCGCCAACGCTGCAATTCAAAGTTTATAGAATCCAAACCATTTCAATATTTTATTATTAATGATATATTTTAATGTATTGTTATATTAGTGTTATTATTATTATGTATTGTTGATCTCTTTCTTTAATTCAATAGGCAAGGTTGTGAAGATAAACGTTTTCAATAAATTTTCGTTTGTTCTAACATTTAGTTGTTAGGTCTCGTATATAAAACTGCGAAAAAGTCTATAGACCGAAATAAAAGAGTTACTGCTAGGAAATGACACTATTGTAGAAGGAAGTTACCTTCTTGAAGGTCGTTGCAGTATTCTTAACATAAATCACTGATGTATATTATGCACGGTGCAAGGAACATATTTTATGTCTCCTCACGTCAGTAGTTTTATTGCAATATGTATGAAGTTAACAATAAAAACGACGACTTTTGTTGCTACCTGCTTTAATGATGAAATAAGTGACTTCGTTAATTGAATTGGTTAGCTAAATGCAGTTAGTAGCAAAACAATTTTATTACAAATATTCAGAAATAAAATTATTTACTTAGTAATTTGCTAAATATCATGTTTTTTTTTCTACTTCCTGTGCCACATTCGATTATCGTGCGCTTACTATTAAATTGGCTGAGGATATGTTAAACCGCTCCCTCAAATTTCTGAGCCATGATATTCTTCTTCGAGTTAGCTGTCTTCTTCTGTCTATCTTGCCTTGTATTATTAAATGAAGTATATTATATCTAACAAACTAAGTCACAGAAAACGACAATAAATATCGCCTCCGTACCACCAGATTGACAACAGGTGGAATCCCTTCTTTGGTTACACCTCCTGAGATTTTCAAAATTTACAAATCATACAGGGTGCCGAGGAGATTAAGATGAGAGAATTTTAAATAATTCACAACTCATCTACTCAGCGTGGTAAAGCTCCAACAAGAAAGATTCCTTAGGTAATACTCAAACAAAAGAGTAAATGAATTAAAAAAATTAAAAATTTGAGAAATTAGAAATTGAGAATGTTTATACATTTTTATATTATATCTCTCTAGGTGACCGATAACATGGCCAAAATATTCCTATCTGCGATTTTTAACTGTTCTGACCACTTCCGTAACTTTTTACATCCGCTGCAAGAAAACCTCCTTACGAACTCTATCTACCCAACTTATTTGTAGAATTCTCCGATACACACAGCTGTCAAAAGCTTCCAGTTTTCTGAGAAATGTGTCCGTTTAAGTCCAACTTTAGACACCATATAAAAGAGTAAAGAACACTTCATCATCATCATCATCCAGCCTTCTGCATCCAAAGTTGAACATAGGCCTCCCCTAATTTCTTCCAGTTTTGTCGATCTTGGGCTTCCTGTAACCAATTCCCAGCAATCCTTTAACGTCGTCTGTCCATCGTGTAGGTGGTCTACCTCTACTTCTTCTGTCTTCTCTTGGTCTCCACACTGTAATTTTTTGGGCCCACCTCCCGTCCTTCATTCTGGATACATGGCCCGCCCAATTCCACTTAAGCCATGCTACTCGCTCTATGACATCTGTGACGCCTGTCCTTCTGATTCCAGTCCAAGTAGTGACCGTTCCATTCTTCTTTAGGCCACTCTAAGTTTGTTTACTGTGGCCTTGGTTAATGATAATGTTTCGGCGCCGTAACTCATAACTGGAAGCACACATTGGTCGAAAGTCTTCTTCTTTTTCAAATAATTTGCTCTTGAAGATGTCTGATAGAGCTCCATATGCGGCCCATGCTAAGGTGATCCTTCTCTGTAATTCGACACTTTGATTATCCCTGGTAATTTGGATTTCATGCCCTAAGTATTTATATTTATGGACCAATGCTATTTCATTGACGTCGACTTTTGGATTTTCGCTTGTTACCAGGTTTGTCATGTATTGTGTTTTTCCAAAATTTATATTTAAACCAAAATGTTTACAGGTGGCATCTAACTCAGTAAGCATTGTTCTAATCTCTTCTAAGTTGTCTGTTATAAGAACTATGTCGTCTGCGAATCGTAGGTGGGAAAGCCTTTCGCCGTCGAAATTGATTCCTTTGGCGTCCCACTCCAATTGTTTGAAAGCACGTTCAAGTACTGCCGTAAAGAGTTTGGGAGATAACGTGTCTTCCCTCTTTTGATTTTTATAGATTTGGTATATTTGTGTAATTGGACGGTCATGGTTGCATTGCTGTATATGTTCGCTATCAGTTTGGAGTACCGATAATCTATATGACTTTCTTCCAACGCTCTCATTATGCTGTTAATTTCTATCGTATCAAATGCTTTGCGAAAGTCTACGAAAGCCAGGACCAATGGTCGGTTGTATTCGATAGATTTTTCTATAATTCCTTTTATGCAGTGTAGGTGGTCGTTAGTGCCAAAGTTTTTCCCAAAACCTGTCTGTTCTCTTGGCTGGTAAAAATCTAATTTTGTTTCCAGTCTATTTCTTATTATTCTTGACAATAACTTTTAGAGGTGGTCTAATAGGCTTATGGGCCGGTAATTCTCGAGGTCTGTTGGATCGCCCTTTTTGTGTAATAAGATGGTAAATACATTGTGCCATCTGGTAGGTGTTTCACTTTGGTGCAAACATAAGTTGAACAGTTCCTTTACGTTGTTTAAAAGTCTATCTACTCCAATCTTTACGGCTTCTATAACGATATTGTCTTCTCCCGGAGCTTTATTTCTTTTCATTTTCCTCAATGCGTTCCTGATTTCATCTGTTGATATATCAGGCATCAATTCCGATCCTTGGTTGACTAATCTTTTTCCTGAATCTTCTAATGGCTCATCATGGTTTTGTTGGCTGTTGTATAGCTCTGTATAGAAGTCTTCTACTACCCTTAATAATTCATCTTTGTTGGTGATGATATTTCCATCCCTATCCTTTAATTTCGTTATTTCTTTTTTGCCATTTGTTAATTGTCTTCTTAAGAACACTTAACATATTATTAATCTAATTTTCAAAGTGATACTGTTTTCACATAATATTTTCTTCATCTTAAAAATTCAGCTCTGGCCTTCTCTCTACGTATTCTAACTTCTTAGCTCATGTCTTAATTCTTATTTCGATTACACCCAAGGTAAGTGATAGTGTTGTTTCTCTCCAGTTGTTCTCTATAATTTGTGTTCATCAAAGACATTTCGTCTTTTACCATCGCTCCAAGCCATTATTAACCATTATTCAATCCTTACTATTCACCGCAGCCAAGTAATATTTCAAAGGCAAGAATTTTTTGTGCCACTTGATCCCTTTACGCAGAGGTGAAGAATATGATTTCAACTGATATGACGGAACTATGAAGGATTTACATGAGTTATAAGGTTTGTTCCAACTCGATACAAAACCGTTCTTGAATCGTTACGCTCATGCGCAATAACGAATAATTATGCGCAGTAACATATTTTTCATTACTACGCATACTCGTAACCGTTCAAGAACGGTTTTGGAACAAACCTATTGGTTTCGAGTTGGAACAAACCTATTGTCAACAACAATAGATATATTACATTTTTCAATGTCTGTCCTTCTTCGTGTATATGTTATAGTTGTGTTAGTATGAACAGTCAGGACAGTGCTTTGATAAAGAGTTTTTCATGCCAGTTTCAAATAACCACCCCTTTATTACTTCCTGTTGCGCAAACTTCTCCTTTTTTTTTAATTTTTGTGCCTTTATGATTTTTTGATTATTTTTTCTATTTTTCCTCAGAGTACCTACTACTTGGATCTTATGTTTTTATCTCATGACAACAAGGTGACATAATGTAGTGTTATCTGTATACAAGACTCGTCCATAGTATAAAAGTGATAAATCTTAGCTATCTTTAGTTCTAGATTTTTTTATATTAAATTTTTATCTGTTTCAGACATAGGCATGCCATAGATAATATTGAGAAATATAAGTTTAAAGAATAATAAAACAAAATAACATAAACTTTTAAATTCCATCTATAAAACTAAAATTACTGTAAAAATAATTACACTTTTGCCTTTGAAATTTGGGTATACCGAAGAATCCTACGAATAAGTTGCGTGGATAGAGTTCGTAACGAAGTTGTTTTGCACCGGATGGGAAAAGTCACAGAAGTCGTCAGAACAGTTAAAAATCGAAAACTTGAATATTTTGGCCATGTTATGCGACACCCAGAGAGATATAATATACTCCATTTAATAATACAAGGCAAGGTAGACGAAAGAAGAGGGCCAGGTCGAAGAAGAACGTCATGGCTTAAAAACCTGAGAGAATGATATAACAGATCCTCTGCATCCCTTTTCCGAGCTGCCGTTAACAAAATTGCTATAGCCAATTTGATAGCCAACGTTCGATAATCGAGCACGAGCACGGCACATGAAGAAGAAGAAGAAAAAAGAACTTTTTATAACAAAAAGTTTTCATTATTATTTATAGGACCCAATATAAAATTATAAGCTGATAAACAACTAAGAAAATATTTAAAATGGTATATATAACAAGTAATTGGACTTCGTAAGTCCTAGGTTTTCACCCAAAGTAATCGGGCGCATCGAATAATATATCACTTGTACTATTCCGGTGACTTTAAAACAGTACTTCTGGTTGCTTTTCTCAAACCGGAAGTCCTAGGTCAAATTTCTCACCTTTAGTACCATCCTTGGATTATAAGCTTTCATTCGACATCTCATTAGTCGTTCTACCTGATATAGTGATGGAGGAGTTATATTCGCGCTCGGGCGGACAGACGGACAGACAGCCTAGGTCAAATTTCTCACCTTTAGTACCATCCTTGGATTATAAGCTTTCATTTGACACCTCATTTGTCATTCTACCTGGTATAATGACGGAGGAGTTGTGTTCACAGTCTGACAGACAGACGGACGGACAGACGGACGTGCATAATTCAAATTTTCACATTTTTTCAAAATTGGGTGTACATATAATAATTAACTTGAATTTGAATTTTTAGTATATTAACTTTTAATTATTTATTAAAAAAAGATACGTACAGCCGGGTTCGAACTCGGGACCTCTCGATCTGAAATCTAATGCTCTACCACTGAGCACCGCCTATCGATCTATTAACGTATTTTAAAATGGAATTTAAATGTCATTGCATTAGTCACATTTTTAAAATAGTTTGAAATTAAAAAAAGATCGGTTTATCCATATAATAGTAGTTAAATCAGTGACGGTTTAAGGTATCATGGGGCCCTAGGCGGTCATAAGAAGTAGGCCCTTTTAAAGCGATCATTTACTTAAAATACATATTTACAGATATTTATGTTGTTTTGGAAAGTAGTTACTACAAAAATAAATGACGACAATGTAAAAAAGATCATTTTTCTTTTTTACTTCTGTTGCTTTGCTAAAGATTTAAGTAAAATAACTGCATCTGATAAATTTATAGTTAGAATTTTTAATGTTTACTAGCAGCACTAAAACGTTCTAAAATTTTTGGACCACATAATGAGCAAAAGAGTATATTTATAGCATTTGTACTGCTATAACAGCATCAAATCTAGTTGACCAGTATATCTAGTATACGTCTGATCTAGTATACGTCTGTTGTATTTACCATCTATGGTATAACATCTAGTATTCTAAGTCTTTTAAACGACATTTCGCAACAACTTATCATTAATAGTCCGTTTACTCACGGTTTTTGCTCCGAATAGAAGAACCGCTTGGCTTGACATTAAATTTGGCATACACATAAGTAACATGCCAAAGAAAAAAAATGATATTGTGCTGATGTGTGATTTTGCTTTAAGGATGAGTACCACCCCTTCGGGGGTAAAAAAACACGTTCAAAAAAGTGCGGAAATGGATAAACTGATTAATTCTACGTAACTTTTGTTCTATAGAGTTTTTTTTACTAAGTCAACACTTTTTGAGTTATTTGCGAGTGAATACGTTAATTTTTCAACAAAAAAAATAAAGGTTTTTCGCAAATAACTTAAAAATTAAGTATTTGATCGAAAAAATATTCTTAAAAATAATATACAAAAGTAAAAAAATAGTGTATGTATGAAATATGTAGATCCAGTATAAGCAGAGCTGGAGCTAATGAAAAGTAGATTCTTATTCGACAAATTTCAAATCGAATATTTCAACGTAAATTACCAAAAAATTAAGCAACGGTGAAAACTCATCACAACTTTTTCAAGTGTTAAAAAAACTTAAATTTTGTTTTTTTTTTTTAAGTTTCTAGTATCAAAATTAAGCACGTTAAGCTCAAAATAATGTTGGTAAAACTGGGGGTAAAATCACCTTCCAGTTTGTACTTATGTATTTTTTATATGATCTGTAAGTTTCACTGGTTCACAGTTCTTATATTTCAAAACATTGGGATTTAAAGTAAAACAATTTTTTTAATTAAAAAAAAAACTTAAAAATTAATAACAGCCCTTTCATAAATAAGCACTTTATACCGACAAAACGTACAGAGCATATAAAAAAATGCATAAGTAAAGTAGCATGTGAAGCGGTAACGATTAATTTCATTTGGGATGCTAATTGGGAGGTGATTTTCACCAGTTTTTGTACCCAAAAAAGAGATCAACTTTATTTTGAGCGTATCTTGCTTACTTTTAATGCTAGATTGATTTTTTGGTCATTTTATTGAAAAACTCTATTGAACAAAAGTTGCTTAGAATTACTTAATGTATCCACTTCCACACATCGGCACAATATCCCTTTTTTTCTTTGACAAGTTAGATATGTGTATGCCAAATTTCATGTCAATCCAAGCTCTTCTTTTAAAATCCAAAGGTTCTTTAAAGTCCGGAGGTTTTGCAATATTTTATCGTGAGTGAATGGACTATAAGACCCATCGGTGGGTAGAAATTGAAAAAACAAATAGTTCTTGACCCATACCAAAATACTTCTAAGCAAAATTTGCTTGCAAAATTGATACCAAATTGAGGGAATAATTAGAACATGGAATATAAAATTCCGTTGGAGATAACTGCTTAATTTTGGTTTGAAGTCGGTTGTGTTTTCCTGACATATTTGAAAGAAGACAAAACAAAAAACTGAGTTTGATTGGAAATCATAAATTAACCATTTTCTTTTTTCTTTGTCTCCGTTAGCCCTATTTGATTTATTTAACATTTTACATTTTTTAAAAATTACTGCCTGAATAATTCAATATTAATTAATGCATTTGAGTGAAATGCGGGCCCCATCAAGTGCGCGGGCCCTTAGCGGCCGCCTAGTTCGCCTAATGGTTAATCCGGCACTGAGTTAAATGTTGCATTGTTAGCTAGTTCTGAGCTATTCTGAAAATTTCAGGTGCCTAAGTAGCATAGAACTATTTTTAAAATGGATTACAATTTGCGGATATAGTGACATGGTTACAAACACCAAGCCAAGTCTATAAAAACGTTTTAAAAAACCAAATTTATTGAATTTTGATCACTGCAATCGTAGATTTGTTGCATGTGCGTTATCCAAATTTCTGCTTCTTTACCAAATTAATCAATTTCTCTTTGATTTTGTTATTAGTTTTTAGTTATTACAAATAAATGGTCTAATATCCCTTATTTCTTGTTTCACTTTTTCATCGGCAATAATGAAAATAAATATAAATGTATAAAACGTCCTTCGGATTGTGATGAAACCGTGTCAAAAGATCGTAAGAAACATTCAAACAATTCAGTGTTTCTTATGGATGAATAACAATAAATTATATTTTCGTTTATAATTTTTAATGTAAACTTCCATGGACACCGTTACTCCACTATATCACTTATTTTTATTTGATAGCAATAAAACACATGTTAGACAATCATATCCGATAAGGAACAATTTTAAAAGCTTTTAGAAGCTTGATGTGAAAAATAATGTGAAATTCAATTCTACTAAGATTGCAGTGTATCATTTCAATATTAAATTGTTCAAATAAAAGTATTTTTTAACTGCTCTCTACTTAGTCTAGGGTCTAACGGGGGTTTCATGGCTAATTAAGGTCTATGAGATTTTACAAAATGGTTTTAATGTCCGACTGGTATATTATTTGATAAATAATGACATGATTTCGAAGTGAGTTAAGTATGATATAATGCCCTACGGCGTTATTTTGAAAAATAACGCCCTAGGGCATTAAATTTAAATAACTAGTTAAAAACCTAAGTAAAAGTATGGTTGCCACAATTGAATCGTTTATTTCAGAAAGGGGTCAAGTGACTAATTTTGACAAAATGAGGTTTTGGTGAAATTTTTTAATTTAAACGTAAATACAGCTTTTGTTGCAGAAAGCAATCAATTGCTGCCATAGTGTTGCTTTGGCAGCGCAGAGAAATTAGCGTTTAGTGCAGAAAGGGGCCATGCAACGCATGCCTGCTTGCTTAAAAATTGTGTAACCACCAACTTTATTTCAGAAAGGGGCCAAGTGCAAAAAATTATTTATTTTTTCTTAAACAAATTAACAAGATAAATTTTTGAAAAATACAATATTTTTTGACAAACACTACAGGTTATATTAGTGAGAATTTTTATTTTATATAAATAAAATTTTTGTTGAATGTAAACACCAACATTATTTCAGAAAGGGGCCAAGTGCAAAAAATTATTTATTTTTTTTCTTAAACCAATTAACAAGATAAATTTTTGAAAAATACAATACTTTTTGACAAACACTACAGGTTATTAGTGAGAATTTTTATTTTATATAAATAAAATTTTTGTTGAATGTAAACACGTTTTTTTGTTTTTCTCAAAAGCAGGATTTGTGACTTGACCCCTTTCTGAAATAAACGATTCAATTACGTTACGACTATTGCTGGTAAATGTACTTATTTCAAAACTAATTAATTCAAAATTCATTCAAATTTTTTGCATATAAAGAATAGTTTAGTCGGACATTAAGCGTTGAAGGCACCACGGGTATTATAAATAATAAAGCTTTCGGTCAAAGTACAGTCCCTGCTCAATTTATTAGACTCACCCTAGAAATATGAGTTTTTTTAATTTGAAACACCTTAAAAGTATGTTCAAAGTCATATGGAACTGCTGAATGTGTTAAATAGCAATTACTTAATAATCGTGCTACATAATTAAGATAAAAATGGTGAACCTTTTTGATTGAATTGGGAAAACTTGAAGGTGGCAATAAAATGGGCTAAATGGGTGCAGTTACTCAACTTTTTTCAACTTTAGTCTCTTTGTTAAATTGGTAATTGGTGTTCAATTTTCTTAAAATTTTTATTAAAGAGCGTTAATATTATTCTATATTAATGGTAGTTTTTAATTTGTTCATTTTATTTTAAAATATTAAGAGAAATATGATAATTTCTAAAAGACGAATATCTTCGATTAGAATTTATTCATATGGGTGATTGTAAAGATCTTTCTGTTGAGCAAATCGCTTCTGTTTCTGTTACTGCTCTATTAGGAAATATAACATGTTGTCAAAGAGAAATAGCAAAAAAGGGTGGTGTACCCTAATCGTCAGTTCGCAGGTTGAGTCAAAAACCTAAAGAGAAACATCCTGTTACATCGATTTGGAGGAGTCGGTATGGCTGAAAGATTTCAGTCACCCCCAGAGGACAACGAATTTTAAAGAATTTGGCTGTAAACCACAGAAGAGTCACCCATAGCGATATAAGGAATAAATTGGAAGAAGCAGAGTGTTCAGTATCGGACTCGACTGTACGGCGAAATTTGTACAGTATGGGATTTAAATGTAATAGGCCAGTTATGGACCCAAAACCATCACCACAAATGCTCAAGAAACGCTTAGTTTCGGCCAATTTGCATAAATATTATATTACTGTAGAGTCTTTATGCAAATTGGCCCAAACTAAGCGTTTTTTGAGCATTTGTGGTGATAGTTTAATGTTAGGTTGGTTCCTTAACTGTTCTGTGACATTTGAATCCCATACTCTACAAATTTCAGCATAGAGTGGACTCCGAAACTGAACACTCTGATTCTTCCAATTTATTCCTTATCTTGCTCTGGGTGACCCTTCTGTGTTTTACAGCCAAATTCTTTAAAATTCGTTGCCTTCTGGGGGCTGACTGAAATCTTTGTGTCATACCGACCCCTCCAAATTGATGTAACAGGATATTTCTCTTTAGGTTTTTGACTCAACCTTCGAACCAACGATTAAGATACACCACATTTTTTTACTATTTCTCTTTGACAACATGATATTTTCTAATAGAGCAGTAACAGAAGAGATTTGCTCAACAGAAAGAGTTTTACAATCACCCATATGAAAAAATTCTAATCGAAGATATTCGTATTTTAGAAATTATCATATTTCTATCAATATGTTAAAATAAAATGAACAAATTAAAAACTACCATTATTATAGAACAATATTAACATTCACCACTGCAAATTTTACGAAAATTGAACACCAATCACTAATTTAACTAAAAAACTAAAGTTGAAAAAAGTTGAGTCATTGCACCCTTTTAGCCCATTTTATTGCCATCTGTCAAGTGTTCACAATTCAAACAAAAAGTTTTAGCATTTTTAATTGAATAATGTAACACGATTAATAAGTAATTGCTATTTAACCCATTCAGCAGTTCCGTATGACTTTGAACATACTTTTAACGTGTTTCAAATTAAAAAAACTTATATTTCTAGGGTGAGTCTAATAAATTGAGCAGGGACTGTATATCCCTCGGGCCAAAGGCCCTCGGTATATTTATCCTTATAATACCCTTGGTACCTTAATAACCAATATGTATTTTGACCTGCTGACTCCGAATCTTCAACATAATAATCCGAATTTTTGGGCAGGAGTTTGATATTAACAATTTAATTATAACTAATGAACTAATAAAGATATAGCGTGTATGGCAAATTAAGCCAGCATATAGCAAGTATAGCAAATCAAGTGTTGCGTTTTTTATACTTTAAACTTTAAAAAATTAAAATCGGTCCATTAGAACCCGAAATTATGGCACATTTATTATAAAAAATAACAAATTATCCGTGGTAATTGCGCGAGAGCTCCAAAAATTATTGATTTGTTTACAAGCACCCCATGTCAACATTCTCCTTTGAACCCTATGCGAATATCGGGGTGTTTCGTATGACTTACCGGTTTTGTAGTATTTGGGTCGAAGACAAAGATGAAAATCTTTAACACGACCAAATGACTCTGGTGGGAAAATCTTCGCATGAACACGTCCATCGGGCATACGATCGCAACCAAAGAAGACAGCAAGCTAACCATATTTAGAGTGTCACCACTCCCTGACTAGGACTTAAGGAATGAAGAGGAAGACGTAAAAGGAATATGAGTTTTGGAACTTAGAACACAAAAGAATGCAATGGAAAACTTTAAGAAGCAGTTGTCGAAATGAGAAACTTAAAAATACTGATATAATGGTTCTCACGAGACAATCAGCCGACCCATCCAAACGGAGTCGGAATTTTGGTAGATAAAATTACCAATAGGTAGATCAATAACTGGCTTTATTTCTCTATCAGAAGGAGCAATTATGTTACAACTTTATGGTCCAAAAGTTAAAATGAATGAAATACTTATTGTAATCGGTGATTGTAATGCCAAATAAGGAAAAGGGAAATGCGAAGATTTGATTGAAGAACATGGACTTGACGAGCGGAACAAAAGAAGAAACAGGTCGGTCAAGTTTGCCCAAGAAAAATATGTTGATAACAAACAAGCTAGACAAGCCTCTACCAAGAAGATTATATACCTGGACACAGAGGATAAAGTCGTAAGAAATCAAATAGATTATATCATGCATGATAGGGGAAGAAGACACAAAAATTCTATCAAATTCTCAAGTAGGCTCAAATGTAGGTTCCGATCACATCCCAGTGGTTGCTGAACTTACGTTATTTCTAAAACAATCCATACTCCATACAGAACCAACATAGACACAGTGAGATACAAAAAAAACACAATTTAACCTGCAAAAAAGGATAAAGAAAAAACTGCCAGGTACAAAATTGATAACAGAAAAGATTAGGATGCAAACATCCAATGAAAGACTTTCAAAGTTACTATATTACAAATCAGTAAAGATGAACTGAATAATAAGTGCCAGAAAAATAAATATGACTGAATGACCAATAGAATACTTAAGTTAATAGAGAACAGAAGGATCCTTAAAACTTCAGACAAAATAAGACATGTTAAGGTACACAGAGAAATACAAATAGACCAGGGTGGATCTGTTTTGAGGTGGATGTGAGAGGTGGCATTCGGATTTTTGCAGATAAAGTTAGGTGACAACTTCAATAATTATAATTGACTTATGCTCCATCTCAAATATGCCCGGAACATTAATAAAAAAATTTAAATATTTAAAAATTTCGATTTTTTTTCTACTTTCATTGCATATAACTTTAAAACGATTCATTTTGGAGCAAAGTCGTAGGGAAAGAAAATAAAGATAATTGAATTTTGTATAATATACGACTGGTTTAAAATGCCTTAAATTATTACCCTTTCTGAAACATAGTAATAAATAGAAAATAAGGGGGCAAAAAACACTGTTTTATTCAATGTTTTTCAACCACTTTGGTTGCACTTACAACCTTCATAGTTCGCTTAAAGAATTCTTACAACATACTTAAACCGTCCACTAAATTTCATTAAAATCGACGTAATAGATTTTGCGTAATAATTTTGCAATCTAAATTTTTTTAAAAAAGTTCAAATTTTTTAAAAACTTTCTGAACAAAAGTAGACCATTTAGAAGTTTGCTAATTTTTTTTGCATATAAAGAGGTTCTCTACCTATCTGATACACTTTACATAATTAAAGTCGGATTATTTAAGCGGCCTCAGCACTGTTTTAAAGTTATAGACAATATTTTGGCTTATAAACAAATACATTGAGGACGTTTGAGTTGGGATAAATTCATTTTCTTGATAATGGGCGACTCTGGAGATAAATCCCGAAACAGATCGATTTTTATTTTTAAATTATAATTTTTTGGCATAAATATAATACTAGTGACGTCATCCATCTGGGTGTGATGACGTAATCTAAATATTGGAAGTAATTTAATTCAAAATTTTTTTTTAATTCAAACCCTGTATAAATAATTATGGTAATGTTTATATAAGTGAATACAAAATTAAATAGCCTTTCGATTGAGCTATCACACGGCACCTATTCTCATTTAAAAAAATCATCGATTACGTCATCACGCCCAGATGGATGACGTCACTAGTATGATATATATACAAAAAAATTAGAATTTAAAAATAAAAATCGACCTGTTTCGGGATTTATCTCCAGAGACGCCTATTCTCGAGAAAACGAATTTATGCCATCTCAAACGTCCTCACTGTATTTGTTTATTAGCCAAAAAATTGTTTATAACTTTAAAATAGTGCTGAAGCCGCTTAAATAATCCGATTTTAATTCTGTAAAGTGTATTAGATAGGTAGAGAACCTCTTTATATGTAAAAAATTAGCAAACTTCTAAATGGTCTACTTTTTCTTCAGAAAGTTTTTAAAAAATTTCAACTTTTTAAAAAAAATTAGATTGCAAAATTATTCTGCAAAATCTATCAGGTCGATTTTAATTAAATTTGGTGAACGATTTAAGTATGTTGTAAGAATTTTCTAAGCGAATTACGAAACTTCCAAGTGCAACCAAAGTGGTTGAAAAACCTTGAATAAAAACAGGCCTATTTGCCCCCTTATTTTGTATTTATTGCTATTTTGCAGAAAGGTTAATAATTTAAGACGTGTCAAACCAGATGTATATGATACAAAATTTAATTATCTTTATTTTATTTCCCCACGACTTATTTCCAAAATGAATCGTTTTAAAGTTATAAGCAAAAAAATTAGAAAAAAATCGATGTTTTTCGAAATTTTTAAATATTTTAATTTTTTTATAAATTAATGTTCCGGGCATATTTGAGAAGGAGCATAAGTCAATTATTATTGTTAAAGTTGTCACCTAACGTTATCTGCAAAAATCCGAATGCCACCTCGCACATCCAAAAATAGACGTTTTTTCACAGATCGCTCTGGTCTAAAAAGACAATAAGGGAATTAAAGGAAAATTGATTCAATGATACATAATCTACAAGAACTACACGGAAACTACAAACGCAGGTACGGAAATCAACTAATTGATAACAACGGGCAGATGGCAGCAGACAACGAAACAAAAATACGAAACATTGAAAGAATAAGGCCTGTTTCAAGATGAAAGTCTCAAGCCAACAATATCAGAAGAACCAGAGAGCGGACCAATGATAATAAATGAAAAGTGCTATCTATAAGCCTTCAAAAATATGAAAAACGAAAAGGCTCCTGGTCCGTACGAGATGCCTGTTGAACTAATAAAGTTGGTAAGTGGAGACAACATACATGTGCTTACTAAAACTTTAATACGGTTTATAAAACAGGAGAAACACTGGATGATTGGCTGATTTCTACTTTCATTGCAATTCATAAGAAAACAACGCTACAGAATTTAAAGATCATAGCACAATAATTTTAATGAGCCATATACTAAAGTTCAATCAAGTTTGAGTATATTATATTTGCTTCAAATATAATGCTTTTCTCGAGAATATGTTTGAAAACAGGATTTTTAATAGAACCCTGGAATATAATACCAACGATAGAAAAGGAAGAATATAATTCTGTTAATAGAATCTAAAAATTACACGACAAAAGATCAGATACCATAGTGCAAAAAATGGGGTTCATCTCCAAGAGAACTGCAATAAAAAAAATAGAATACTTCATCTATTAAAGAATATGGTTAGGATTAGAACGCCGGCAAAATATTAAAAAAACATAAAAAGGTTTAGGTTTTTTTTCACTACACACTCACATCACATGTCGTTCTTTTACATAGCTCGAAGTTTGTTCCAGCGCAAGATTAATGGAAAATACATGGTCGTCCAAACCCGCGAATCTTGTGCAAATTTTCATAGCAGCGTCCGTTTCTTATGAGTCACGATATCAACTGATTTATCCCGTAAGGCCGTTTGGTTGCATCAATAGGGCACAACAGCACCCCATGCCAACATTCTCCTTTGAACCCTTGCGAATATCGGAAGGTTAACGACGAGTGTTTCATATGACTTACCGGTTTTGTAGTATTTAGGGGGCTTCTTTGTGTATTTTTTAATATATAATGGAGGGTCTTTGCTGGTTGGTTTCTGCTTGAAGTACAGTGGCGTTCGAATTATGAATTGGATTTTAAGATGGAACGGAACACCATGTTAAATGTTATGTAATTCACATGAGCGTAGGACTCATAAATTAACAGAATAGAAGTTACATTTAAAATTAATTTCAAAATATTTTCTGTATTTTGTTAGGCCAAGAATGAGGTCCTCGATTTGATTGTTTAATATTATTCACGACTAGAACACTAATGAGAAGGTAATGTATGAACTAAATATTTCTTTTAGCAACCCTTTTTTTTGGAACCTAGTTCAACATGTTTTCCCTAAAATCTATATTTTTCGAGATAAATGAGAAACTTTTGCGTCAAACGTTGTTTCACCCTTGTTCGTTCAGCCCTTTAAAAGGGTTGCTAAAAGAAACAGTTGATTCCAACATTACCTATCTCCTCATTATTGTGTAACGTTCTGACCACGTGAATTCGACTAATCTATAAGACAAACAATGATAGCAAAAACGATCACAAGGGAGATCAAAGCAAAACACAAAAATTTAAAATTTTATTTAATAAATAGACTTACCTTTATAGGCTATTGATTATGTACTATAGAAAGGAACTACATCGTTAACGGGGTTTTATTATTTCATATGGTCAATGAATCTCTATATATGAAAAAACCGCATTTAAAGGGGTGCGTTTTTGAGAAATGGGTAAATTAGTCCCTGGGCATAGGTTACATTAGGGTGAGTTCTATGAACTTTTGGTACAAACACGTCTACATAAAAATTGTTCCTGGTTAAATTTCCTACCTACAAGTCAAAGAAACTTCTTTTTACAAAAATATATTCAAAAGAAAAAGCACAAAGAAACCCAAAAGAAATAAATTTTGTTTTTTGTCCCATAACTTTTGTCCACGGGGATATAGGTATAGACATTGCTTCACAGAAAAACAAACTTACATATTTTCTTATTAAAATGATGTTTGGTAGAGGTCATCAGGATTTACAGTTTTCGAAATATGATTTTTAAAAGTTTGCCACTCATAACAATTTTGGGCAATTTTCCCTGTTATTTCGCAAATATTGTTCTGTAACTTTTTTCTACGCAACTTTAGGCATATGCAATGGTACATGTAAGTTGAATAGAAATCTTTAAAATGTTCTACTGTATAATGTTGTACGACTTCTTTTCAAGAGGTTATCTTTTTCAAGATTTTATACTTTTAACGAGTTTTTATATTTTTTACGATTATTTTTTCAATTTCCTATTATAACTTTTTTTTTCTACATTTAGGTATATATTATATAATAAAAAAAGCTTATTGTGTTTACTTTAAAATGTATTATAAAAAATTCTAGGATTATTTTTGAATAAGATATGGTTTTTCAAAATGTAATAAGTACTTGCATTGATTTTTGATTTTAGGATTATTTTTTAAATTTCTAATTACAACTTTTTTATGTGATTGTGTGTTATGATTGAATCTTATTTTTTATGGGTAATACTTTGGATCCACTTGACTCGGCCGGGCAAACTTCAAAATATGGATTAATTTCAATATTTACTGTCAAAGCACCTGCACAACAAGCTATGCTTGAAAAAAATAGCATGTAAATGTATCAAAGGATGTACAAAAAACTGCGGTTGTAGGAAGATAGGAATTAGTTGTTTAATATTCTGCAAAGGGTGCATGTGCATGGGTACTAATTGTGGGAACTCTAAGATAACTGAGGTGTCAGAGGAAGGTATTGAAGCTAATACTAACAAAGAGATGGACTTTGATTTTAAAATTTTTTTAAATGTGAACATTTAAATAATTTTAACTAAAGTGATGTTTTCTAAGACTAATGTTTATGTAATTTTTGTAAAAGAAATAATTTTAAATAATACAGGTAAAAAAATATCAAAGAATCACTCGGTTTCCATTGTTTAAATATAGATGATACACCATTTTAAAGAACAAAACATAATCCCTCTTTCTTAAGTAATATATAGTATATTCATGTACAAGAAAAAAAAGTTATAATGAGAAATTTAAAAAATAATCCTAAAGTCAAAAATCGTTGCAAGTACTTATTACATTTTGAAAAATAATATCTTATTCAAAAATAATCCTAGAATTTTTTGTAATACACCATTTTAAAGTAAACAAAATAAGCTTTTTTTATTGTAGAATATAATATATACCTAAATGTAGAAGAAAAAAAGTTATAATGAGAAATTTCAAAAATAATCGTAAAAAATGTAAAAAATAATATTTTTTTATATTAGGTATTATATAATATATAATATAATATTATATTATATATAGTATATATTATATAATATATAATATATTATATCATAATATTATTTTATTTTTATATTATATTATAAAAAATCGTTAGCTAAAAAAGTATAAAACCTTGAAAAACCATAATCTCTTTCGAAAAGAAAAAGTCGTACAACGTTATACAATAGACCACTTTAAAGGTAATTGATTTCTATTCCTATTACGTGTACCATTGCATATACCTAAAGTTACGTAGAAAAAAGTTACAGAACAATATTTGCGAAATAACAAGGAAAATTGCCCAAAATTGCTGTGAGTGGCGAACTTTGAAAAATTATATTTCGAAAAATATAAATCCTAATTACCTCTACTAAACAATATTTTAAAGAAGAAATATGTAGGTTTTTTTTCTGTAAAGCAATGTCTATACCTATATCCCCGTGGACAAAAGTTATGGGACAATAAACAAAAAAATTTCTTTCTTTTGGATTTCTTTGTGCTTTTTCTCTTGAATATATTTTTGTAAAAAAGAGTATCATTGACTTTAAAAAGTGATATGTAGATAGGAAATTTAACCAGGAACAATTTTTATGTAGGTATGTTTGTACCAAAAGTGCATAGAACTCACCCTAATGTAACCTGTGCTCAGGGACTAATTCACCCATTTCTCAAAAACGCACCCCTTTAAATGGTAGCACTCCGCGGTTTTTTCATATATAGATGTCCATTAACCATATGAAATAATAAAACCCCGTTAACGTTGTAGTTCTTTTTAGCTATCTTATTTTGAATATAATCAATAGCCTATTATGTTACAAGTCCTGTACAAAGTGGCTGAAGGCCTAAAAATGTGACTGAGGGTCCAAACAAAATTATATATGTATATAAAGCGACTGTTTTACAGCATCATTTTGTTTGCGAGTTTATCGCAATTCGAACGCCATTGTTTTCTGTTTTGTCATTAATATATTTCTATATTTGTTCTGTTCATGGCTACATTGATCCCTTTTTCCCAAGACTTTTTTGGTCTTCCTTTTTTCCTTCTTCTTTATGGGATCCACCTCCAGATTTTAATCGGTAATCTCTCATCATTCATTCTTCTCATCTGTCCGTACCAGGATAGTTGTTTTGTCTCTATCGTATCCGTTAATGTTGTTTCCACCTTCATCATTTCTTTTATTCTATCTGTCCTTATATGATCGTGTAATGTTAATCTACAGCAGCTTCGCCAAAAATTGTTCTCTACTGCGTTTATTCGGTTCTGTATTTTCTTATTGTCCAGATTTCTGAGCCATATGTAACTGTACTTTCAATAAATGTTTTATATAGTTGTTTTTTTTTGTACTTTCTCGTATATCTTTACTCCATAGTAATAAGTTTATCTGACTTGTGTTGTGATGGCTCTTCCTCTACCTAATCTTTGTTGTATGTCTGTTTCGTCGTTTCCATCTTCCGTCAATGTAACTCCCAGGTTTCTATATTCTTTAGTGTTTTTTATTATTTTTCCTTCTAAGTCTAGGTCTTCGCCTGTGCAGCCTATTGTCATATATTCTGTTTTGTTTGTATTTATATCCAGACCCCAATCTTCATACTCCTCTATCAGTTTTCGAACCATATAAGCAGCGTCCTCTGTATGCTCCGCTAGAACCACCTGATCGTCAGCAAATAACAAAGTAGTCAGATTACCCTCTCCTATTTGTACTCCCATTTTCTTACATTTTCTGAACCATTTCTTCAGAGCCGTGTTTATATAAATTTTGAAGAGGGTAGTGGACAGGGAGCATCCCTGTCTTAGAGCCTTGTTAACCTGAAAGTATTCTGAGTGTCCATCTCTCGTTTTTATATAACTACTGTTTCCTTGGTAAAAACTTTTCACAGCTTTAATGTACTGTGGGTGTACATTGTTCTTTATTAGAGATTCCCAAAGTCTATTTACCGGTACACTGTCATAGGCTTTCCTCAAATCTATAAATACTAGATGTAGCTGACTCCCATATGCTAGTGATTTTTCAATTAATTGTTTTATACAAAACAGGTTATCAATACACGATCTTCCTGCTCTAAAACCACTCTGCTCCTCCCAGTCCTCATATTGACTTTCTATTCTCGTAGTATTCTGCCGTACAGTCTACCTGCGGAAGTTATAACACTGAGTTCTCTGTAGTTTGTGCAGCCAAACAAAATTAACGGGCTGAATGCTCAAAGGTAAAAATGTGGCTCAAGGTCTTGATATTTAAGAAAAATGTCGTTATAAAACAGTTAACTTGCCATGCCGTTTTCCATAAAAAAGGGCTGCCACATCTCCTAATTAGCTATTTAGTATTATATGGTTGAGCCTCGGGACTTTCGTAGGTATTTTAAAAAAACAACTAATTTTGTAGTTCATTTGTTTAATAAAAAATTAAGCACCTAGTTTTTTGTGTAGAACTAGTAATTTGTGATATATTGTTCATTATAGGTACCTACATTTCTTAAGGAGATTATAAAAAGTTCTATCTTGTTTGATTTTTTCCGTAAGTAAAAACTTTATTAACTCCACTAAATAGTTAATCATTGATTTAATAGTTATAACTATTAATATATGTTTAAAATCAAATTTCGTTATTTTGATAATTTTTTTCATACGTTAGATTTTTAACCACGAGGGAATCCCTTCTCTCCAACCTTGAACTATGTATTTTCTTGTAATAAATATTTCCAAAACTACGTCAATTTTTTTTATTTCCTTACTAAAAGTTGAAGAAAAAACTTTTAATATACAAACAATTATTAGCAGTCATTTACTCAAATGATTAGCTGCAACAATAGTATCTGAAATCTATTTTGTAATTGGATATAAAAAAAAGAAGATTATTCTTAAATGAGGTAAACTTTATTGTTGTTGTTGCATGGATAATAATAACTATGTAAATGTAATTTTTATTATGGCCAATAAAGTATAAGTATATGTCGCATAAATATTATGGCTCTTTAAAAAGGAAAAAAAGTGGATAAATATGTTTTTGAGCTTTTTGATCACATATTATTAACTTTAGCTGTTACATACCATAACGTTTTTAGGATTTTTTAAATGGCCACAAATTTTTGTGACATTAAATGGCCACAAACCATGAGTTTTGTGTATAATAAAAGAGGACAATACATTTTTCTTCATGTGCCGTGCTCGATTATCGAGCGTTGGCTGTCAAATTGGCTATACTAATTTTGTTGACGGCAGCTCGGAAAAGGGATGCTGAGGATCTGTTAAACCCAGTGGCGTACTGAGCATGGTTCCGCGAGTTCCGCGGAACCAGGGCCCGCGCCACGCAGGTGCCCGCTCTAATTATTTAACTTACTTATAAATGTATCTTATGCAATTTGAGAATCTATTTTGTTGACATTTTCATTCCAATATTCAGTTTTTAAAAGCTGTTTTAGTTTTCCGATATTATGGTTTTTAATAATGACTGGAGATTTAGATGCAGACAATTTTTGAGTTTGATTATTTATAAAATGGCTGGCGTAAATTGATCAGTCATGTCCACGGTTATTAGACTTTATTACGGTTGTCTTGTCCGACGGTGGTGGGGAGACTTATATTTTTGACTTTACGTCACAAGAGTTTACATTCCCATATTTTTAAATGATTTTCGATCATTGAATGTGTGTTATTGTGTATATATGTGTATTATTTGTGTTCTTATGAAATAATAAGACAAATAGTACACATTTTATCTTATACCGGGTGGTCAATCGTAAAAAGGGCCATAGGAAACTCAATGTAAAATTCTAAATTGTTGAATTCCTGCTTCCCTAATTATTTTACATCAAAAGTCATGAGAGAATACTTGTAGAGAATTAAAATCTGTATTAAAATCAAAAGTTAAAATTGTTCTACGATTTAAATGCATTCCAAAATTTTGAAAAATACCAATGTACATTTGCCACAATAGGTATGCGTGTAAAAGTAAGGCCACACGTTACTATTTAACTGACAGTGCTCACACCATTGACTGAATAAAAAATCTTTATTATTAATCCTTTCTCCGCAACTGAGGGTATCTTATCAACTGTATTGTTTTTAAACAATAGATGATAAAATAAAAATATTGACAGTTCAAAAATGTGAACATTATTGCATTGTGTGTGGCCTAAGTTTGGGCTGAAAACTAAAATGTATTACATTTTTACAAAATTTTGGAATATGTTTAATTACGTAGACCAATTTTAACAGTTATTTCCAATACAGATTTCAATCCTCTACAAATAGTTTCTAATGTCTTTTGATGTAAAATAATTATTAGGGAAGCTGGAATTCAACAGTTCAGAATTTTACATTGAGTTAATGCAAAATTTTGACGCATGTCAAAATCCCAATGTGTTTTAAATGTATTCATTTTTTTCGAATCCTGAGAAAACTAATAAATATTTTGAAAAATTTAAACTCAGAATGAAAGACTACGTTATTACCGAGGGCTGAAAGACCCTGAAAACTTCTATAATGTTTATTTTAATAAGTTACAGGGCTGAAAATAAAAGAGAAGTGTGATATTTAATTTCAAATATTTGATTCAATAGAATCTGCTTGTTTATTCTAAGGGGCTTTCCGCCCTCCGTAATAATGTAATCTTGCATCCTGCGTTTAAATTTTTCTAAAATACTTGGTTTTCTCAGGATTCGAAAAAAATCATATTACGATTCAAATGACAGTAAACTCTCGTGACGTAATCTCACCCTTAATGTTCATTGGTTAGTCGATTTAGGCAACCGTAGTAATGTCTAAGAACCGTGAGTCATGTCAGTATGAAAAACGATAGGATTTAACTTAACTGTTTTCATAGTCCAGTGTTTTTTAAAAAAGGTTCTAACATCAAAAGTAATTAACTTACGATCAAAATAATGTTGGTAGATATCTTTTTTTGGTTGGTAAACAAGAATCGTGAAAATCGCCCTCCAATTATCATCCGAAATGAAATTAATCGTTACCGATTCACAAATTACTTTACTTATGTACCTATTGTTTATAAGATATGTAAGATTCGTTGGCTTAAAGTGTTTATTTTTGAAAAGGCTGTAGTTAAATGGGCTTAAACGAGTCACTAATCACGAGTGTATGCAAATTTTGAACAGCCATATCTTATACAACCAATTTTTGTATTCAGGAAAACAAAAAGTCCACAATATAGTAAAAAAAGTAAAACCTATATTTTTTTGTTAGTTGAGGTTTTTGGTATCACCAATAATTGCCCACGTTTTAAATTAATTAATGTCGATAATAATCTGTCACCTTATGCAAGCTGATAAAAGATATACCTAATAAGTAGTTAATTTTTTCCTTATTAGTTTTCTAGGAATCTACACACCACAAATCTGATCGGTATTATAATATAGAACAGTAAGACTATTACGTATATTTTTACTGTTGAGTGTGCAATGATCTAAGAGTGCGCCTAATTTAAAAGTATTAATAACGAGACACGAGACAGATTAATGCAGATAATGCCGGCTGTACATACCGTGTAAAAAAATAACGAAATATCTGATAACGATATACTGCCTAACGAGGCATTGAACAAAGAAATATTTACAGTGTAATATATGGAAAACAAAAGCATATTTATAGCAGTTTTTTATGTAGTTAAATTCAATTGGTCATTTGTTTTATCAATCGACGGCTCTTTTGTTACTCTTTGTGTTTGGAGATATACACTACTCCAAGAAATTAACGCACCACCTTGAAAACGGGTCATTTTTGATGTCTTGAAATTCCAACGTTTCACCGCGCTTTATATTCCTTTGTTTCGTGTAAAATAAATTAGTTTTTGTCAAATGACAATTACAGAGCATGTAATTTACAGAGCATTAAAACGGTAATAGAAAAGACTATCGACTATAATCGACCACTCGTTTTGGCTTTTGTAGATTTCCATAAAGCCTTTGACACGGTAGAATTTGACAAAATTCTGGAAGCACTACAAGCATGCCGCGTTGACTACCGATACACAAGGTTAATTTACAATACATACAAGAACGCAACTATGTCGGTGAAACTACATAAAACACGGACCATATCCCAATCGGCAGAGGAGTCCGACAGGGCGATAACTTATCGCCTAAACTGTTTATCGCAGTACTAGAATATGCTTGTAAAAAACTTAACTGGGAAGAGTGAGGCCTGAATATTGACGGTACAGATTAACAAATTTGAAATTCGCAGACGACATAGTTTTATTCTCTGACAACCTTAAGGAGATATGTACAATGCTACATGAACTTCAGTTAGTGTATGCCAGTGTAGGTCTTAAAATAAACATCTCCAAAACAAAATTCATGACAAACCTAGTACCTAGCAGAAATATCAATACTGGAGACAACGAAGTAGAGCTAGTGAAAAAAATACATATAGCTTGGACACGAAATTAAGATCACAAGTGACAACCAAACATGCGAACTACGAAGAAGAATAAACCTAGCATGGGCAACCTATGGAAAACTCAAAGACATCTTTAAAAGCGAGATACCAATTTCTTTAAAACGTAAAATATTTGACCAATGTGTGTTGCCTGTGATGACTTATGGTGCCGAAACTTTGACATTGACAGCTACAACTTCTAAAATGCTGCAAATAGCTAAGAGGAAAATGAAAAGGTCAATGCTGAGTATATCGCTTCGTGACCGAGTTAGAAATAAAGACTTAAGGCGAAGAACAGGAGTTACCGATGTAATTTCCCGAATTGCCACCCTGAAATGGAACTGGGCCGGACACGTCGTCCGAATCAGTGATGGTGGGTGGACGAAGAGATTACTTTAGTGGAGGTCGAGATTAGACAAAATAAGTTGAGGAAGACCACCTACATCTTGGACTGACGATCTCAAGAAAATGTCAAGAAATTGGATGCAAAGTGCTCAAAATAGAGCACAATGGACAAAAATGAGGGAGGCCTATGTCCAGAAGTAAACGAAAAGGGCTGGATGATGATGATGATGATAATGATGATGATGATGATGATGATGATGATGATGATGATGATGATGATGATGATGATGATGATGATGATGATGATGATGATACGTACTATCGAAATATATATTGGTATCCGATTTTGTTGCTAACCGTAGAACTTGTAAATGCATTAGCTTATCCCACCCGACCTTGCTCCGCGCTATATGTGTCTCTGTTCTATGTTAAATAAATAAGTTGCTCGTACATATTTGGTACTAAAATAATTTACGGAACACGTACCATAGAATTATACCGCTATCTGATTTTATTGCTCATTGTTTTAGTGAACATACAAGTCTTTCGTTGTGCGTCTAATGAGAAGCTGGCCCCGCCCCACTTTCAACGCGATTTCCTGGTCAACGGGTTGAGCAACAAAATTCGTATTAGAGCAACTAATTAGTACATAAATAGCACTAAATTTTTCACCAAAAAAATCAAGAAGTTTGAACTTTTTTCGGTGTGGGTGGGTGCAGCTTGCCATTAAGCTCGACCCCCCCATTTTGAACGCGATTTCCTGGTCAACGGTTTGAGCAACAAAATTTGGATTAGAGCAACTAATAAGCACATAAATAGCATTAAATTTCTCAACAAAAAAAATCAATAAGTTTGAACTTTTTTCGGTGTGGGTAGGTGCAGCTTGCCATTAAGCTAGACCACCCCACTTTGAACGCGATTTCCTGGTCAACGGTTTGAGCAACAAAATTCGGAATAGAGCAACTAATTAGCACATAAATAGCACTAAATTTTTTACCAAGAAAATCAAGAAGTTTGAGCTTTTTTCGGTGTGGTAGGTGCAGCTTGCCATTAAGCTGCACCCCCCCCCACTTTCAACGCGATTTCTTGGTCAACGGTTTGAGCAACAAAATTCGAATTAGAGCAACTAATTAACACATAAATAGCACTAAATTTCTCAACAAAAAAAATCAATAAGTTTGAACTTTTTTCGGTGTGGGTGGTGCAGCTTGCCATTAAGCGGGACCCCCCCACTTTTAACGCGATTTCCTAGTCAACAGTTTGAGCAACAAAATTCGGAATAGAGCAACTAATTAGCACCTAAAAGCACTAAATTTTTCACCAAAAAAATCGAGAAGTTTGAGCTTTTTTCGGTGTGGTGGGTGCAGCTTGCCATTAAGCTGCCCCCCCCCCCCACTTTCATCGCGATTTCTTGGTCAACGGTTTGAGCAACAAAATTCGCATTAGAGCAACTGATTAGCACATAAATAGCACTAATTTTTTTGCCTAGTCCGAACTTTATTTGCGATGGTGGGGGTGCAGCTTAATAGGGGTAGGGGTAACCACCTCATTAACTTATCCCTAGTAATGCTTATATAATATATAATGACCAGCGTGATAATGCAAGTTCTCGTAATTGCTTCTGTTGATAGTCAAGTAACTCTAAATTAGAAAAAAAAAATGCTAGTTAACTATACAATGTACTTTTAAACGTGCCTTATATCTGACATTACTTAAAATTAGCACTAAAAATTATGTTTACAACTACAACCAATGATAACAACTAGATAGTTTGATGTTCGAGTATAATTAATTACAACATTTTACATGTGGTACGTGGTATCAGTTTTCCAGATTATATGGTAACCATTATTTCGTTTTTTGTTTGTGTTTTTTTAATAGATTAATTATTGCAATTTATTAGCATAGAACTTTGACTTAATCACAAATTATTATTTTTATGTCTTGCTTTGTTGGATATTAAAAATTACAACACTATCCACTGAGTCCAATAAAATAGGTTTAAAAATCAATATTGGTAAAACCAAGTCGATGAGAATAAATGCAAGGAACAACACGCTATTTAATATCGACAACAAGCAGATTGAAAATGTGGAGAACTTCACGTACCTTGGAAGTGTCATAACAGAAAGCGGAGGTACAGAAGACGATATTCGTATGAGGATACGAAAAGCTCAACAAGCTTTCAGCATGCTTAACCCTGTTTGGAGGTCTGGAGAATATACTACAAGGACAAAGATCCGAATATTCCAGTCAAATGTTATGTCTGTTCTACTCTATGGATGTGAAACCTGGAAAGTGACAAAATACCTTACAGACAAATTGCAGGTCTTTGTTAACAAATGTCTATGAAGAATTGTTCGTATTTTCTGGCCAAACACCATCAGAAACGAAGATCTGCTACACCTGACCCAACAAAAGAGGGTAGAAAATGAAATCAAATACAGAAAGTGGGGGTGGATAGGTCACACACTCCGAAAAGATAGTTCCAGTATTGCAAAAAATGCCCTAGAGTGGAATCCCCAAGGAAAGAGAAAAAGAGGTCGCCCAGCACAAACTTGGAGAAGATCCATCATGGACGAGATAAGAAGTCAAGGAAAGTCTTGGAATGAGGTGAAGGCCCTAGCGCAAAATAGAACCCGATGGCGCGTTTTCACTGAAGCTCTATGCTCCACTTAGGAGTTCAAGAACATTATATATATATTATATATATATATATATATATAAAAATTACAACCAATTTAAAATTGGGTTCATAATTGTATATAAAAAGTAAAGGAAGCTAAAGATAACTACAAAAGTTGCTTAAATAACAATTACAGAAAAATTAAAGTGACCAGTATAAGTCGATTATCGTCCTCCTCTATCCTATATTCTTCTTAAGGATTTGGTGACGTCATGGTATTCGACGTATGGTTGCTATCCATTCTTCTTTCTCCTGGGCGTGGTGTGCTGCCAGAGATAGGGAGTAATCGCTGCTGCTCTTTATTTGGACTGTCCATAGGTGTGGCGATCTTTTTCGGAGTCCTTTACTATCTACTTGGCCTTCAACCACAAATCCCTCTACTCTATAGCTTCCTGTTTTCTGGCTGTGTGTCACAATACCTCAATATATTTTGGTTAATGATTATGGTAATACGAAGAATACAGGGAAGCAATTTTAAAATTAAAAAAGGGCAAGACTTCAGGACACGATAATATTAAGGCTGAGCTAATTAAATATATGGAAGGAGAAGGATTACAATTTCTATGGAAGATCATAAGGAGCTGTTGGCATACCGGATGCATTCCTAGAGATTGGACCCTTGCAACTGTTCTACCATTACACAAAAAAGGTGATAAACATAAGTGTTCTAACTACAGGGGAATATCATTGTTGGTAGTTGCTAGTAAAATCTACGAAATAATACTAGAGAAAAAGCTGCGAGAAAATATCGAGGTCACACTGGATGACAGCCAATGTGGCTTTAGGCCAGGGCGAGGTACAACTGATCTCATATTCACGGTGAGACAGTTATCAGAAAAAGACCTAGAGCATAACAGTCAGTTGTTTCTCTGTTTTGTGGACTTGGAAAAAGCATTTGATCGGGCGCCATGTGACAAGATCTGGGAAATATTAAACCGTAGAAATGTGAAACCGAAGTTAATCCAAGCAATAAAGAGTATATATAAATGTACACGTAATAATGTAAGAACGAACAATCGCTCATCTCTAGAATTCTACACAAGGACAGGTGTAAGACAAGGTGGTGTTCGAGTCCTTTGTTATTCATCACTCTAATTGACGAAATTGCAAAAGATTGCAGGGGTAAGGTAAACAGAACTAGGGTTGGGGTGTATAAACTTCAACAAGTTTACGTGTCAGAGTTGATATATGGCGATGACCTGGTAATTGTGGCAAAATCAGAAAAATACTTGCAAGTGAATGTTAATGTTTGGAATGAAGCTTTTAAGAAATTTGGGATGAAAATAAATATTGAAAAAACAGAAGCTTCAGTAATATCGAAAACTCAAGAAAATATAAATGTTAAGCTGAATAATGAGACCATTACACAAGTAGAGGACTAGAGGACTTCAAGTATCTAGGATCAACAATGAATGGACAAGGAAATATAGAACCCGAAATAAACAGCAGGGTAATGAGTGCAACAAAATTATACTATGCACTAAATAAAAGTTTTATTAGGAAGAAAGAACTAAGCCTGAAAATAAAAATGAAATTATTTCAAACTGTATACGAGCCGGTGCTGCTCTACGTAGTGAAACCTGGACAGGGAACGACAACATCCGTAGTAAAATTTAAGCATGCGAAATGCGATATTTACGTGCGGTATCCGGGGTAACCAGACGTGATCGTATAAGAAATGAAGACATACATGAAAGGTGCGGTATTGGAAGGACCTTAGACAGACTTGAAACGAAACAGTTATCGTGGTTCGGACATATGACGAGAATGAGTGAAGGTAGAACTGTAAAGAGAGTATGGAAAGCGGCATGCTACAACAAACGACGAAGAGGCAGGCCAGCAAGAACGTGGAACGCAAATATTGGAAAGGCTTGCGTAAAAAGAAATATTGGGTGGAGAGAGGCAGAAAGACTAGCTACTGACCGAAAGGCATAGATACGTCTGATTTCTCCACTTACCTCGACACCATAAGGTACAAGAGGACGGCTTAAGTAAGTAAGTAAGTAGATTATGGTAAGCCTATTGTAGATTTTTGGACCTGTGCGTTATGAAGCTGAAGGACAATATAAGTAGTATAAGAACTAACAAAGAACTCGAAGAACTATACCCAGACTCATCATAATAAAATAAATGAACTCCAGAAGACTCCAATGGGAAAGACACCTCAGAAGATCTTCTGACGAAAAAACAGTAAGACTGGTATGGGAAGAAGTCCCAACTGGAAGAAGACCGCGTGGACGCTCTCGACTCTGGTGGCGAAATAATATAGCAGGAGACCTGAAAGCTACGGCCGTGGAGAACTGGATGGAGATTGCTTAAGAAAGAGAAGAATGGAGGCACGATGTCGAGTCGGCTAAAACCCATAAAGGGGAGTTTTATTATTACATATTAACTCCCAATAAGAGAAGTCTGGGAAAAAGAAGAAATATCGAAACACTGGCACGAAAGCCATATAATACCTATTCACAAGAAGCGAGACAAACAAATATATGTCGGGACTATTAAGGAATATCGTTAATCAATATAACATATAAAATTATATCCATAATACTGTTTAGAAGACTAACTCCATACGCAGAGGAAATAATAGGCGACTACCAAAGCGGATTCAGACCGGGAAGGTCGACAATATAGACCAGATCTTCGTCCTACGCCAGGTGTTGGAAAAAAACTGGAAATTCAACCGCGATGTACACCAAATCTTCGTGGACTTTAGACAAGCTTACGATTCTGTTAGTAGAGAAGCATTGTGGGAGACTATGGTAGAAGTGGGAGTACCTGGAAAGCTGGTACGATTAGCACAGGTGAACACGGAGAACGCTTCTACACGAATCAGAAATGGCAGCACCACGTCGGAGGAATTCCTCATTGACACCGGGCTTAGACAAGGAGATCCTCTCGCCCCCCTGCTGTTTAACTTCGCACTGGAACATGCAGTAAGGAAAGCTCAGCCACACCTGACAAACGGATCTGCCGCCCAAGGATCAAAAATACTATTGGCCTTTGCGGATGAAGTTGACACAATTGCGCAATCCACCAGAGATGGAAAAGAAGTTTTCACCCTACTCGAGAACGGAGCCAAGGAAGTTGGTCTTAAGGTCAACGAGGACAAGACCAAGCACATGGTGGTTACGAAGAACCTAAGACCTAGGGTTAGACAAAACGTAACAATTAATGAATACAACTTTGAAGTCGTCAAAAAATTTAAGTACCTGGGAGCGATCATAACATCTGAAAATAAATACGAAAAGGACGTGGCGGCAGGATCATTGTGGAAACATGGCATATTACTCATTCATGACCCTACTTAAATCAAAAATACTCTCAAGACCAGCAAAAATAAGAGTATATAAGACAATATTTCGTCCCACAATAACGTATGGAAGCGAACTATGGACTCTGAACCAGCGGGAAACGACAAAATTACTGGTACTTGAAAGAAAGATACTGCGGACTATCTATGGGCCTTGCAGAAAAGAGACAACAGGAGAATGGAGAAGAAGACACAATGATGAACTCCAGACAATATATTATGGAGATGAAAACAGTGGCGGCTCGTGGCCTTAGAGACAGGGTCGGCAAGGTCTTTTTGTCTCCTCATATAGGTATACCATCTAACTAAAAGGCTTAAATCATCATAGGAGATTTTTTTGTTTGGTTTACTTGACATTCTCTCTTGTTTCATGGTGTTTCGACCATATGTTTTGATTCTTTTGAGACAAGAGAAATCCCGTTCATTTAAAGCAGAAGTTGGTGGTAATAAGAGAATTGAGGATCAGTTTGTTGTAATGAATTGCAGTACTTAGGTACTATATAAAATTACACTTATTTTGTAACTTATCCAACTGTCTGTTGATACCGTTGAACTGATAAATATCTTGAAAATTCTTTGGCGAAAGTAACTTTTAAATTTTGAATCGTCAAAGAAGTCAAAAATTTGCAAATCTTCAAAATTAGAAAAACGAGTATCTATTTGCATAATACATAGTAGGTATCCAATTTTCAAATATACTCGTTTTTCGAGATATGTATCATGCCTGTGTCTTTTTTGGGGTAGTTCGGAAATATCAAGCGAACCCAATACGTCAGTTCGTATATATTGGAAACTACTATCATTACTAAAATCTCTGAGATTTTGCACCAGTTTTCTTATTCTATCTTTGGAATAAATATGACTGATTTTGAACAATATTGATTATCAAATCGGTTTGGGCAAACACTTTCTTAAAAATATTTAAAAGAATATTAAAAGAGTAATCATTTAAGAAAATTCTCAAACCGATTGCTTCACGGATCAAGATATCACATCACAACTTTCAAAATCGTCGCCTTCGGTGAAAACTAACCGAGGTTTAAAATTTCTTCGCGTATGACAAATCGTTTGCATTTTTTTCGAAACAAATTATTCTAAAACAGTAGTCCGTCTGGGCGAGCTAAACTGGCAAGAAAGGACGATATTCTTTTGAACACGTATCCTGCTAAACTAAATGCATTCTATTTCCATGACAGTGAGTAAATAAAGCTTGTGGTGCAATAGTTTTAACTTTTGCCTGGAGACCGTTCAATTCATCAGACATCATGGCAGCGCTGTCATAAGTTTGCCCTACCAATTTATTTTTGATATTAACAAATTTTAATCTGTTCTTTAAAACATTAAAAACATATTCTGCCTTATTTCTTTTACTCACGTCTGTAAAACCTAAAAACCTCTAATAAATATTACCACGTAACGCGTATGCGCGTAACAATTGATAATAATTATTGTGAATGACATGAAAATCAAAAGTTTCATCTACTTCTAGCGAAAAGAAAATGGTTTTCTGAATCTCAGATCCAATAACGTTATTCAAAATGTAACTAATTGATTACATTAGTTCATTCTGTACTGTTTTCATGCCGCTAAATATGTTAGTATCAGAAAGTAAATTAGAAAATTCCTAATCCTATTTCTTAAACAATTTTATTAGTTATCTATAATTATGTGATATAACGATTATACGATATTATATATCTATAAATAAATGATAATTCCTGACAACTTAAAAAAATTACAATATCATTTAAACGACGTAAAACGGCGTGTTTATTTTTTACAATTTCTGCCGATGCTTCCAAATGAAACATCGGCAGATTTAAATGTGTCGTAACCTGCCGTATCTGCGTACGGACAGAAATGTATGTTTGCTTGCTCATCGACCTCTATTTCGTTGAATTTTACGCGTAAATCGTCAAGCTAGGGATAAGCTGGGGTCGGCTAGCCGAAAACAGTGAGATGAATGGCTCGGATCATTCATTTTTTGAAAAGTCTCTTACGCGCAGGGTTCACTTAACGCTCGGATTGGTCGAATCCTTTTAAAATCCATGAATAAAATTTAGTTTGTATTATCTGAAAGATTTTTTTTATTTCACAGATACAAAAAATAACATAAACTCTGATTAAATTTAATATTAAAAAAATTTATAATGCCTATAAATGTGTGGGTCGGCACTGCCGCTCCTGCCGACCCTGACCGGCCGCCACTGGATGAAAACATAGTACGCTACATTAAAGCAAACCGAATACGATGGGCGAGTCACGTGCTAAGATCGAGTGACGAAAGACTTCTGAACGCCACATTCTGGGAAAGGCCGGATGGCAAAAGGTCAGTTGGTCGCCCAAGAAAGAGATGGAAGGACGCAGTGGCCAGTAATTTACGCAAAATGGGAGTACAGCAATGGGAAATAGCTGCTCAGGACCGACAACAATGGAGGGAAATAGTAAACGCGGCCAAAACTCACATAGAGTTGTAGAGCCAAATGATGATGATGAATATCCTGTGGTAGTTCGAATGTTACCGTGTTCTATGATGTAATAAAGTTAATTTAAATTTAAGCTGACTT
The DNA here is from genome assembly GCF_917563875.1 of Diabrotica virgifera virgifera. Lineage (NCBI taxonomy): Eukaryota > Metazoa > Arthropoda > Insecta > Coleoptera > Chrysomelidae > Diabrotica > Diabrotica virgifera. The sequence goes on along the minus strand of NC_065445.1, from coordinate 250,540,362 downwards.
ATACAAATGGCAAGACTGTAAATAAGCATTTACTTATTTAATTCGTCCAGAATATTAAATAGTACTGAAGGCAGACCGCTTCTTTGTTGTACACCTCCTTCAGTAATTGCATTTTTCATGTAGCCTCACCGTCATGACCTTTGAAGAATTATTACAGTCACTGTCGTTTTATTCAGTTCCAGTAGTTTTCCTAGTATTATAGTATTTCCTAGTATTATATTATTATATATGCATTTATAGTCTCAACCATAATAGACATTCATCTCATAGTGCATTTTAAATGATACTATATTATATTTTTTATTATGTGGTAAAATTGCTGTCAATGTCGCGACTGTCTCCTACCATGAAATATGGTAGAAAAAAAACAACGACAACAATAGTTGCATTATTAATGCGCGAACCATTCAACGCAGTCGGAATAAAAATGTTAATTAACAGCGTGGACTTGACACTTTTCTACAAACATGGAAAGTCAACTAGATGAAGTTCATTAGGTTATTGTATAACGAAAGATAATTACTTCGATATGATTCACTTACAGGTCCGTCATAAATTGTACGAGATAAGATCTTCTGGATATGTATTATAACTACAATACCATATTTATTTTCTTTCGTTATCAATTCGACTGTATCAGTATGTATTTTCAAACATATTAGATGTTATCTACAACCTAAATTTTTCAATTTATCTGTTTTTTCTTCACCTAGTTATTAATAAATGATTGTTTTAGGTTTTTCTGAATTTAGTATTATTATCCAAATTTAAACCACAAAAAAACTCACTCTCTCTACTCTAAGAAGAAAATTCACCCGTGTTGAGCTGCCCCCACTTGCAAAAATCAAAAAACAAATAGCCCTGATTTATGAGCTATTTATGAGCTCTCATATTCCGCAAACTAAAAATTTTGAGCTCGTTCCACTGAGCAGGAATTTGATACCTTAGTGGGGGGGGGGGCTGAGTCAGCCCCCCCCACTACTTAAAAATAGGAATATTGAATCGGTTCTTGCGGCAGAATTATGAGCTATTTATGAGCTCTTGAAATTATATAGTTACGATTTTTGAGCTCATCCCCTTCACCCCCAAACAACCCTTTAATTGATTTAACTTAAGAAAAAATGCTGAGAAAACGTAAAATATATCGTATTGCGGATATAATTCCTATAGCTTATATACTCTAAGAATAAACTATTAAATCACGTGCATTTCGATTATTGAGCTACAACCCCTTCGCAAGAAAACCACCCTATCTTCCCGGCTTAAGAGAAAGTTGTACTTAAAATGCATTAAACTAATTATTTGGCCACTATATATCATTGAATAATTTATAAGCTTCCAAATTACGCGCATTTAAATCAGTAAATTGCAATTTATTTTGTATAGTGCAGTCACTGAAAGTAAAAATCAACGATTACCTTCAATTTCGGTGAACCTTCATCGATTTTCACGAAAATTGGTCAGTGGTTAGAGGATACCTCAAGAAACAAAGGTGACATGGTGCCACATTGCGCCTTTACCCTGAGGGTGGATACCGCCCCTTCTCGGGGGTGAAAATTATTTTATAATTTTTTGATGGTTCCCTACTAAGTAGGTTGGGGCTAAATTTTATTTTGTTTTTCCCTTTAGGTCGATAGTAAATGTAGGAAGCTTGGTTATTTTTTTATTAGTCATTGATATAAGAAGGAAGGATTAAACCTTTTTCTTATTGGTTGATTGGATGAGTAGGGTAGAATGAATGAAATGGAGAGGGCTTTGAAAGGAAGCGTTTTGGTTTGAAGAGAGGCATTCAAGTTGTGAGATAGAAGATTTCAAGTTTTGGAAGTTGAAGGCAGAGGTTTAGTTGTAGTCTCGGGCAGAGACCACTTATAGCGGTTTCTGAAGAGTTGAGTTGAATTTTTAGTTTGAGTTTTTTTAGTGGAAGTTTGATTGAGAACTTAAGTGAGAATGTAGCCAATTTCGAAGTTTTATGAAGAAATCATGGCGTTGCCGCGTTCAGGCAAAAAGCTGGTTAGTTTTAGTGTGTAATACACTAAGTTTTTTTGGAAGGAGTCATGGATAAAGTCATGCATAAGGTGTCAATATTAATACATAATAAATACTTCAAGAAGTTAATTAGAAGTTGTTTAAATATTTTAAAAAGTCAATATGAGCAGATTTTGGCTGAAACTTTTCATGGAAATAAACATTTTTGTACTATTCTTTATCTAAATTCAGTGAAAAGTGCGTGTTTTGGACATTCACAACGTGAAGAATAAGGACAGGACTATATGACAAGGTATTGTTTTTAAACCATTTTTTGGTCAGTATTGTTTCTGGTCAAACCAGATTTTGTATTGTTTTGTGGACACAATCTCTTATATTGTCTACAAGAGATCCATCATTTAATTTTTTGATTTTTTTTAATTTTAATAAAAAGTTGATTAATTTTAAAATATTTTTTTTTTATTGATAATATTATTATCTGATCCTTTTCTTTTGGTCCAAAATGATATTCAACTGAGAAGACTATGGTAAGTCATGTTATATTTATATTTATGTAAATGTGTTTGTATCTTATGGCGCCCCCCGAGCATTAGTTTCTATTATATTTAAAATATATTAAGGATCCACACCCCTAGATTTCTGAAGACTTAGAGCTACCGAAGTACTCCGTAAAGTTACGTAGCACCAAGTATATTTTTATGTTTGTTTAATTTGTCGAGTTACATATTATTATTTTTTTGCCTTTGTTATCCACGCTGGTGCTACAGTATGGCAGCAAGTTCATCCAGTTGTTCTACGTTCAAGTCCTTTCAACCTTAGACCATAAAAACTGATAGACACGCCTTGTACCGAATCGTTGAAGCAAAGACCTTCCGCGAAAGTGACGTCACAATACGGCAAGAACTCGTTTGGATCCTTAGCAAAGCACTAATAAAATTACCCAATTTTAGATTAATTTTAGTATAACTTCAATATTTTGTAAAAAATATTGAAGAAAAATCATTTATCAAAGTAATTAATAAATATTTTTGACTTAAAGTAAGTTATTTTGTAAAAATAAATGTTTTATTTGAAAGTATATCATTGGTACCTATATCTCTTGTTTAATAATCAAAAATAAATTTAAAGGAGAGTAATTTTCTTTTGGGTGTAAGTTTCAGGTGAGGTGAAAAAATATGTAGGAAATCTATTAATTAATGACCACAAAACAAAATAGTTTTTGTTAACATATTATGTTCTTTGTATTCGTTAAACACAGAACCATGCACGTTTAAGATCAATTTTGTCATTAATTTAGAATCGTTAAATTTTTTTGAATTGTACCTACATAATTCTAATTTCGCTTTCAGCAATTTTGCAAATATTAATGACGTCTTTAGAAGGTTGAATTAAAAATTTTTTTGATAATATACTGTAATTTTTGTGTCTTATGAATGGACATTGTAAAATATCACATTCAATTGCACACAAACATAATATTATGTCACAATCTAATGTTTTCTTAACTTTTGTAACTACAATCCCAGCGATACAGTCAACAACATCACAAACATAAAGGCGGAGCCAGATATGCGGTATTTGGCAAATACTGAACAAGTGCTTGCTAAATATCAAACATTTGAGTGCTCATGAAAGTGTTCGTATAATGGCAAGCACCTTGCACCACATATTCGAGATTTTTCGTATATCGAGCCACTGTGGGAACAGCAAATATATTCTAAACGAACAAAAAAGGTATATAATGGATAGTGATACACAGCTTCTTATAAATTCAGCTGCTTTTGTCTATGTCTGGTGGAAGTTTATTATTAAATAGCAGAAAAAAAAGCAATTTGCATTCCATATTATGGGTTCATTTTCATATGCATCCAAAAATTGTAAAATACTTTCATTGGCCCACTCCATATTTATTATTTTCAATATTTTCTACACTCTGTGACAATAACTAAACTACTTTAATAAACGTTATAAACTTTAACTTAACCTAATAAACTTGCTTGTGCTTGCAAAAATATGTGGATCACACTACAAATATTCAAACGGCGAATATTTGTTTACTTTGAAGTGTTGAAAAGACCGACAACGTACGGGAACACGACAAATATTCGACAAGCACTAAAATTGGTTAATGCCAAATAGCAAGCAGCCCATCCACACTAACAGGCAAATAGCAAGCATTTGCTCGGTATTTGCCAAATACCGCATATCTGGCGCCGCCTTAAGATGACTGTTTTTGACAAACTTGTGATCCTGAGAAAGTTTATAGGCCGAAAGACGAAAGATACTTCAGACCTCCATCCATATTATCCTTCACGTAATTTTTCCAAATTCGCATTAGTGACTTTAAATTAATGATCATACCAATAAAACCCGTTTTTCTTTGGCTTAGATGCAGTGGTTCACCATTGTTGGAATATTTGAGTGAATTAAGATACTTTATAAATTCTTAAGTTTTTTGAAAAATCGCTTGTTTATTATGCTGCTGTAAACTGGATTTTAGCTGTTTTCCTCTTTTTTTGTCGTTGCGTACAATTAAATTCTCTGCAAGATAACACCATAATTAAAAAATTAGTGTATTAAAAATTTTTAAATTGGAACACTTTAAAAAGTTTACAACGCCTATTATAAGCACTTCTAATCTCTAATACGGCAAACGTTTTCTGCCGTAAACTGACGTCACGCACAGCTGTGTGAATCGTTTTATGTTGGCTTTACTCTTCGAGACGAGAGAATAGCATTACGGCGTGTCTATCAGTTTTTATGGTCTAAGCTTTCAACATTAGTTTATTATTTTTTAGTTATCAATGCTTAATGCTAATTTTTTGTACCTAATTCAGTTCTAAAGCATTTTGTAAGAATCTCTACTTTCTTTTAATGTTAGGCATGTGTTCGTAATGTTCTTGGAAAAAATAAAGTTTATTTTATTTGAAGCAGTATTTTATTATTTTATTCTACAGCAGTGTGAAGAATCATTTGGCAAATGATGTAAAAAAAATACAGTGATATAAGACAAATCTTTATTGAAAACAAACGAGAACAGGCAACTGTATGACATACCACATATCAGTGTCTACGTTCTGAAACTAGGTAGTGGCCTCCTTCAGCATTCCCCATATATACGCATCAGGTGGCGTTAGGTCCGGTGTGTGACGATTACTCAAAATGATCACGCAGTATTCGAAGAGACTACATGGCTGTGTGACAGGTTGCCCCGTCCTGCTGGAACCATTGTTGATTTTAAGCTTGGACCGTGTTCGCGACCTACACCTAACAAGCCCTAACAAGCACCTAACAAGCTCCGGCGCAAATTGATCCTAAGCGAGACACAACCTGTACAGGCGAACTGCGTAGACAGTTTTGCGCATCCTATCAGTTCATGCGTTCGCAGGTCTCGCTTGGGAACGTTTGTCATCGGCGTACAGTTTTCTTGGGTCGTGGGACGCGTGACTCACCGCCAGATGTTTATTTTTACTTGCTTTTGTTTGCGAGATGGACGTATCTGAAATGAATACGGATGGTATGATACCTAAGTACAATTTATTATGATAAATAAAAATATTAGCATAGTCAACACCCCGATTGAATACTGCGTTGTCTTTGTCAGTAAATTCTGATAACTTTTGGTAGACTAAATAAGCGGCGATACGAAATTAATAATCAAAGTTATGCATTTACAAAAACACATTATTAGAAAAATAAGGTGAAAAATGATTCATGTTACTTAAAACCGTGATCGATAAAAATATCGTAATAACTACCCTCAAATTCAACTTGTCGGCATTATTACATTTTTGTTTATTACATATTACATTTTTGTTTATGCTTAAAAATTAAAAACGAAATATGCAGATAGTGTTATTTTTTATGACCGATCAGTAGCGGAGGGATTATGAATTATGACTTGCAGTAATTGTAAATGATTGCGATCCTGCAGTAATTGTAAATGATTGTGATCCGAGCAATAAATTAAGGAATATGAGTTATGACCGAGTAGGAGGGGAGAGAATATTTTAAATATGTAGGTATTATGTGCAGAAAAAAAATAGGTACTCAGTGATGTAAGATATCTTTTTAAGCACCCGCTTGTAATCAAATTCGATGTTTTCGAAAGTCATACCGCTACGACTACCAGGGAGGTGTAAGATATTTTTAAAATGTTACTAGTTACAAGTAGGGAAATACCGATTTTAAGTTGCCTACTCAATTTAGTACAAGGATCAACGATCAGATACATCAGTATTTTGTAATCAGTATTTGTACTCAGTACCACTGAGAACCGGTATCAAAAGTAACCGTTACATGTCCGAACTGATTTTGCCCCTCTCTATTCGCCACGTCGATAGCCAACGGTTGGGTTGGGTTGCGTTCAATACGCGGCACGCTAGAAAAATAAATGCTGACCACTCGTCCCGCCGGCGCAGGTTGTGTCTCGCTTAGGTAGGATCAATTTGCGCCGGGCCTAACACGATATTCACATACGTTTTAACAACGTACGAAAACAACTCAGTACGTTTCGGCGCATGACACATACAAATTTGAGGCATATGCTTTTTCTCATGAGGATCTTTCAGTGCGTCACAGTTTTTCGATTTCTTTCTAACGCAATAAATTGCATGTGACAGAAAAAAACGCACGTCGGTGATTACATTTCGTCGGTGACATTTATAACATTTATTCTAGTTGTCAATAGATGACGCTATGTTCGAAAAAAAAATTATTTACGAATTATGTAATATATTTACGAATATCATCTGTACAATTTATAAGACTATACAAATCAAAGAAAATACCATTTTATAAATGCAATAAACACAATTGATTTGTAGATAAAAGCATTATTTTTATTTTCGATTCAGAGATCATTACCATCTTTCTATGGACCATTTCGAACTCCTTAGTTCTCATCAGGAAAGCTACCGTAATGATGCTCTGAAAAGAAAATAAAAATCTTTGCCATTTCTGTCAATTATAAAATATAATTAACATTCAGACGCTATAGCGACATCTATTAACAACTTGTCGAAACCCAAAAGACTCCATTTTCAAACAAATAAATGTTTAAAAACAATAAAATCTTTGGATTTCTTAGTTCGGAAACAGATTCTCTCTTATACCTATTCCCCATCCTTCTAAAATTTGCAAGGAATAATATATAGTTGCACTCCACAACACATCAATTCACCGAGGCAAAGATCAACAAATCTGTCTCCTAGTACTCAATACGTGAGTAATCAGAGCATCATTACGGTAGATTTCCTGATGAGAACTAAGGAGTTCGAAATGGTCCATAGAAAGATGGTAATGTTTTTTGAATCGAAAATAAAAATAATACCTTTATCTACCTACGTTCTTACTCACGTATTGAGTACTAGGAGACAGATTTGTTGATCTTTGCCTCGGTGAATTGATGTGTTGTGGAGTGCAACTATATAGACTCCCCATGTCTCTGCATTCATCACCCTTTATCCTTGCAAATTTTAGAAGGATGGGGAATAGGTATAAGAAAGAATCTGTTTCCGAACTAAGAAATTCAAAGATTTTATTGTTTTTAAACATTTATTTGTTTGAAAATGGAGTCTTTTGGGTTTCGACAAGTTGTTAATAGATGTCGCTATAGCGTCTGAATGTTAATTATATTTTATAATTGACAGAAATGGCAAAGATTTTTATTTTCTTTTCAGAGCATCATTACGGTAGCTTTCCTGATGAGAACTAAGGAGTTCGAAATGGTCCATAGAAAGATGGTAATGATCGCTGAATCGAAAATAAAAATAATGCCTTTATCTACCTACGTTCTTACTCACGTATTGAGTACTAGGAGACAGATTTGTTGATCTTTGCCTCGGTGAATTGATGTGTTGTGGAGTGCAACTATATAGACTCCCCATGTCTCTGCATTCATCACCCTTTATTCCTTGCAAATTTTAGAAGGATGGGGAATAGGTATAAGAGAGAATCTGTTTCCGAACTAAGAAATCCAAAGATTTTATTGTTTTTAAACATTTATTTGTTTGAAAATGGAGTCTTTTGGGTTTCGACAAGTTGACAATTGATTTGATTTTATGCCAAATTGCAAATAAAATGTGACAACTGTCAGATTTAACTAAAATGTCATGTCACTAAAGTGTATATTATCACGGACTTACCTTTTTTCTATCATTTGTGACGCACTGAAAAATGCTCATGAAAAGAAGCATACGCATTTCAGTACTGTTTATTTTGCCGCATACCGTACTAAGAAACTATTATATTATAAGTGAGCCTTATAAGAAAAACAAATATTCTTAAACCTTTCTTCAACATAAATTAATATAATTATGTAAAATATTATAGCGGAAGTTCAATAAAGTATTTTTAAAATAGAATTTATGCAACGGGTATTTCCCAACGTCATAGTATTCTTTTTGTGTACCATAGCTCTTCATTCCATATTAAGAGCATGTTTCATTCATGTCACTCACAATATACAATATTGTACAGAATATCAAATTTTAAGGCAAATAATAGCCTGCTCTCGCATGCTTAACATCGCAACCAATAATTATGTAGAAATGTAGACAATTCTAACAGATTCTAATCTGAAAACTGTCTAAAAATCAATTGTTTTTTATTAAATACACATAATCATTTTATAAATAAAAACAAAAAAAAAACTACACTAAAAACTGATTTTTTTTGTTTTCTCAAAGCCTGTTTAAAGTATGTTTCTTTCTGTATACTAATACAAGAATAAAAAACCGCTAAACGCCTTAAAAATGAGTGGCGCATACAATATTCCAGCTACAAAAGAGCTGATATGAATATTACGTGGCGCGAAAATGTATTTTCCACCTAGCTCTACCGAAAGTATACTTTTCCGGACCTGATTGTAGGGAGCAAAGTTGTACTTTTCCTCCCTAGGGAGGAAAAGTAAAAGTGACGTCATGGTATTTCATTCATGAAATATAACTTATTGACGCCCTGTACAATATCTATTTTCTATTACGTAAGTATCTATACATTTTAACGTTTATTTATAAAACACCCTATATTTTGCAGAATGGTAAAAAACAGTAAATTGTTATTTTGATTTAACAATGTTTACATTAATAATTTGACTTAGATTTGACAGTTGACAGTTATATTGTACCTACTTGTTAGTTTTAGTTCTAATAAATTTTGTTGGTTAGTTACATAAATAAATTAAGTAAAAATGAAAAAATTACTTGTTATTTGAGGAAGGTGGAAAAACCATATGTATAACATGGGAGTAAAGTGCCTTTTCCTCCCTTGAATGATTACTGCCCTCCGCTATGCGTCGGGCAGTAAACTTCATTCTCGGGAGGAAAAGTAGCACTTTCCTCCCTTGTTATACAAATAGCTATTTCATTTTGTTGGAAAATAAAATTCTAGTTTTATTTTAAATGATCTAGTGCCCATCGAATATACACTAGATCTTTTTTTTATTCGAAATAGATTGAAAAAAAAATATTGGGATGGCCGGTAAATAAACTCTGATTTTCCTATCAAATTTAGCGTCGTAACCACTACAACTACATAAACTATTTCGGCGATAATGGTCAAATAGATTATACTTTGATGCTTTGATAACTTCGAAGCGGCTTAACCGATTTTAATTACTAAACATGAGTTTGAAACGTATTGACAAGTAGAATCTGATGCATTCAAGCTCAAGTATGATAACTGAAGGTATTACAGGAATTATTGAACTTAAAAACCTGAAATGATTTCATCTAAAATTGGTGGAGGAGGTAGTCAAACTAATGGGCGCCGTAAATTATCGCGCCGTAAAAAATCGTCCGTGTGGCCAAAGCGTAAAGGTACAAGGGAACAAATCCTGAACCCGAGACAATTCATTGAAAAGTCTAGAGAATTTCAAATACCTATGATTATATGCTTCGTTGACTACCAAAAGGCATTTGATTGTGTAAGCTGGATCAATCTGTAGTCAATTTTCATAGAAATGGGCTCACCAATGCACCTGGTGACACTTATTAAAAATCCGTACCAGTCCAATATAGCGACAGTACGACTAGATCATAAGTTCTCAAACCAATTCAAGACCGAGAGAGGTGTTAGACAAGGATGCGTGTTGTCACCTGACTTATTTAACATTTATCGTGAACATGTCATGAAGATGGTTTTAGAAGGATGGGCCGGTGGAGTAAAAGTAGCTAATACGAAAATCTCCAATTTAAGATTTGCTGATGACACTACACTTATAGCAGCAAATGAGCCAGAAATGTTTGATCTCCTGCGAAGAGTTGAGTACGAAAGCAATAAAGTTGGTTTAAAAATCAATAAAGCTAAGAAAAAAATAATGGTGGTCGACAGATTCGACACTATTCAACTGACTAACATGTTACAAGAATACCAGATAGTAAACACCTTTGTCTATCTCGGGTCTAGTAAAACTAACGATGGTATCTGTGAAGCAGAAGTTCGGAGACGTATTCGTATGGCAAAAAATGCGATGAGTCGCCTAACTAAAGTTTGGAAAGACAGATCTATCTCTCAAAATATCAAGATGAGACTCGTGAATGCCCTTGTATTCTCAATATTTCTATACGGAGCAGAGACTTGGACTCTTCGCGCATGCGAGCGCCAAAAAATTGATGCCTTTGAGATGTGGTGCTGGAGAAGAATGCTGCGCATACCATGGACAGCTCATAGGACAAACGTTTCCATTCTAAACCAACGCAAATTTAAAAAATGGCTGTCCACAATATGTCTGCAACGAATACTGCAATTCTTTGGTCACGTGGTTCGCAGAGGTGACGATATTTGGAGAGATTAATTGTTTCTGGAAACGTTCTGGGAGAAGATCAAGACGACGATCACCAACTAGATTGTCCGACCAAATAAAGAATTCAGCTGGAAACTCATTCTGCGAAGCTCTTAGAGAAGCTGAAGGTAGAGACCAATGGAGAAACAATGTTAGGAATATTGGAAGAAATCACGATCCTCAGTAATGGGGAATCGACAAGAGAGAGAGAGAGAGAGAGAGAGAGAGAGAGAGAGAGAGAGAGAGAGAGAGAGAGAGATATTTCTTCTTCTTCTGCTTCTTCTTCTACTTCTTCTTGAAGTGCCTATTCATGACGAATTTTCGCGGTCATCATAGCAACTTTTCTTATCTGTTTATATGTTGTGTTGAACCAGGTTCTAAGATTCTTTAACCAGGATGGTTTTCTTCTTCATGGATCTAGATTTTCAAATATTTTCGTTGCAGGATGGCTTGTAGGAGGGCACATCTGGATTTATTTAGCATAATGTGTCCGAAGTATTATAAATTTCGAAATTTGATGTTATTCAGTACCTCGGTTCTTCTTCATTCTTCTGAAGACCTCCTTATTTGTGACCCGGTGAGTCCACGGGATGAATGTGGTTGGATAAAACACATCTCACTGGAATGGTTGTTTTTATAAATGTTGTAATGTTGTATTTACTTCTTATCCTTTTTAATTTTTCTGATAACCTTTTACATATGGTATATTGTTCTCTCCGATTCCCTTATTGTGAGTATTTCAGGATCTATTTCGATTTTTTGTTGTTTTCTTTCATCGATCTTGCGGAATTCCTTATGAAATCGGAAAAGAAAATATAAAACTTAATTTTCATTACAATTAATTGTAATAATGGACAGACTGTATAGAAATACTTATGCATTTTTGAAATCTTTAGCAAAAATTGCATATAAATAAAGACGGTACTGTCCAATCATAAGGAATGCATGTCTTTATTGTCCACTGCAATAACTAAGTTGTCTTTAAAAGTAGGTCACTAGGCAGCGCTTAAGAATCAACGCTTTGTGCCTAATTATTTGTAAATATTATTCTGCAACATTATGACGCCTTTCCTGTTAAATGGATACATTATTTTCTTAAATTCAAAACCGTACGATTCGTCAAAGAGAATGCTCATACCATTTTTCGGTCTAGTAGAGAGGTTGAAAACACTGTTTTCCGTTTCGTTAGATATATTAATTATTAATTATTAATATACATGTTAAAAGAAATGAGTTATACGAAATACTGGAGCGGTTATCACATCATTATGGTCCAAGAGCTGTGAGACATTTTTGAGTAGGTATTTTAGGCAAGCTGAAAATTTTTCAGGTGACTCTTCCATAATAGCCTAATACAAAAATGCCGGTCTGGCTGGAGGGTAGCGGTTATTTTCCCCAAAAATCCCCCCCAAAGTTAAAAAAGGGTAAAAATTGTTATTACAAAAAATATCATTGACGTGACTTTAAAGTAAATTTAAATATTCAAATATTAGGAAAATAAACAAGCCAGGCGATTTGAGGGCGATTTTAGCTCTGCAAGATACTTGCATGGGCGTCCCAGGATTATTTTCAGGGGATGCATATTAACTTCAGAAGATTTTATCTGAATCTGTACATACTATTAACAAGTATAAAATATACAACTATACATGCATAGCTATGTATATTCCTTCTGGACAGGGAGGTACAATTGATATTTTGACAGGGTATTTTTTAATATTAAAAATAAATATTCTAAAAAAGGCAGCTTTTTGGTGAAATTTTCCAACTGCCATGTGATCAAACAAATTACGGGTTCATATAAATGAAAAGCGCTATAGGTAAGCAGCAGTGTGAGAAAGAGCGTATACCGATAGCTGTTTGCGTCCTCTGTTCTAGCGAAGTGAGTCCGTTCGCTCGAGAAAAATCACGTGACCTGGTGATACCCATGTTGTTGTGCCTCGAAACGTTAGATTAATTGTTATATATTATAGTTTTTTAAGTAACTTTTCCTTAATTAAAGGAAAATAATACGTACTATACAATAGATTTTGCAAATATGATAGGAAATGACAAATTTATTATTATAAATATATAGGTAGAAAATTATAAAACTATAAACTAAATAAATTCTGTGTCCGAATCTTGTACTTCTTCTTCAAACTCCTCATCTGAGCTTAAATATTCATTCTTTTCTTCTTCGTCAGACTCCCCTCGAGACTCAGATTCTTCTTCTACATGAACTGTAGATAGTTGTAATATGCATTTAGAATTTATTAAAAATTAATTACTGATTAATTAATTGATTTGCTACGTATTCTCTGTCATTTTGTACGGAGTCGAAGCCTGCACAACCACGGGCGCATCTGAAGAAAGACTTGCCATTGTTGAGATGTGGTGTTATCGAATAATGTAAAAAAATAATGTACACAACACGTAACAAACGCGGAAATATTAAGAAAGATGAAAATTAGACAAGAAATACTCAACACTATGAAGGAAAAAAATGAGCTACTTTGGTCATATACTAAGAAATAAAAAACCTGATGTGATTGGTTATATAAGGAAAAGTATTAAGTATTGGTTTTAAAAGAAAGAATACGTAGCAACTCAATTAATTAATCACTAATAATCTTTTAATTAACTCTAAATACATATTATAACTATTTACAGATTAGGTAGAAGACGAATCTGAGTCTTGAGGGGAGTCTAACAAAGAAGAAGAGAATGAATATTTAAGCTCAGATGAGGAGTTTGAAGAAGAAGTACAAGACACAGAATTAATTTAGTCTATAGTTTAATACTTTTCTACCTATATATTTATAATAATACATTTGTTTTTTTTTCTATCATATTTGCAAAATCTACAGTGATGAGCGCGCTAATAACCGGCAAAACAGCTCAAAAGATGGAAAACATAATACATCTCGAAACAAAAACAGATGAAACTCTTTTTGTTTCGCAATGTGTTATGTTTTCAACCTTTTGAGCTATTTTGCCGGTTATTAGCTTGCTCATCACTGTATTGTATAGTACGTATTATTTTCCTTTAATTAAGAAAAAGTTACAACAACATGGTTATCGCTAGGTCACGTGATTTTTCTCGAGCGAACGGACTCGCTCAGTTAGAACAGAGGACGCAAACAGCTATCGGTATACGCTCTTTCTCACACTGGTGCTTACCTATAGCGCTTTTCATTTATATGCACCCGTAATTTGTTTGATCACATGGCAGTTGGAAAATTTCACCAAAAAAAACCTGTCTTTTTTAGAATATTTATTTTTAATATTAAAAAATACCCTGTCAAAATAACAATTGCACCTCCCTGCCCGGAAGGAGTGTACATAGCTATGCATGTATAGTTGTATATTTTATACTCGTTAATAGTATGTACAGATTCAGATGAAATCTTGTGAAGTTCAGATGCATCCCCTGAAAATAATCCTGGGACGCCCATGCAAGTATCTTGCAGAGTTAAAATCGCCCTCAAATCGCCTGGTCTGTTTATTTTCTTTATATTTGAATATTTAAATTTACTTTAAAGTCACGTCAATGGTATTTTTTGTAATATCAATTTTTGCCCTTTTTTTAACTTTGGGAGGGATTTTTGGGGAAAATAACCGCTACCCTCCAGCCAGACCACCATTTTTGTATTAGGCTATCATAGAAAAGTCACCTGAAAAATTTTCAGGTTGCCTAAAATACCTACTCAAAAATGTCTCACAGCTCTTATACTATTATGTCGTGTAAAATGTTAAAATGAGATTACTAACCATCGTAAAAAACATCTACTACTAACTAACCATCGTAAAAAAATTACTTTTACCAGTTGCGGCTGGTGAGGAAGGATGTACATTTTTTTTTATATAATAGGATTAGTAAATAATTAATATACCTTTTGGAGTAATTTCTAAGCCCACTAGCACTAATTACAGGTACGCCTGTGGCCGTATCTGCAAATAACTGAATTTATTATTATAAACGGGACCATTTTTTTATTGCAATTTTGCCGAAACACAATGTTTTGGAAATAGACCGAAAGTCTCTTATTTTATATAGCTCCTGTTATTGTAACCGGTTTAGTATAAAAGGTAGATACCGTTAAAAAACCTCCCAAAGTATACTACTAAGATCTCGTTAGGTACTCCACTCTATTCAAAACGGGCATGTTTATTGCAATATTTTATAACTATTTTCCGTTTACTTTCGATTTCAAAGGAAACCTTTTTACTCAATAACTTACCGTCTTTGGCTTTTTCGGCATTTTTTATGTTCCGTTATATTGTTTAGATTACCGAGAAACAACCTGGTTTGGGCGAAAGCAAAGTTTTAATTTTCTTTGAGAGGGGATATATCACCACTTTTTTTTTAAGAAAAAGTATCGAAAATATTGCGGATAGGAAAGGATGGGGTGGCTGAGTATCTTTGAGTGCAGACGTGTGTCTCTCGTATCTAATATCTTATCTACAATATATCTTGTGAGTGAGAATTCACTCTATCTTTCTATATTCAGATCTAACATCCGATTAGGTCCAATATACAATATAAGTAACTTCAGTGCTTGATTACTAGTTAAAGTAAAGTTAGATTCAGTGCAATTTAAGAGGCAACATCATCAGAATTACTGTAAGTGTCTTAATTATACTACCTACAACTACCTACAAAAGTAGAGCTAATCTACGGGCTATCTACCTCAAACCTTTCTTCATCTGTGGTTAAGGCTAACCACCGATGTAATCTAGATCACTAAAGGACAGCCGACAGCGATTTCATTAATAGAACTTTTTATTCATTAAATAAGAACTTTTCATTATCAAACATTGATTACAAACATTCACTATTTAATTAAAAGCTGTGCGACTGGCTTATTATTTATAAAGCCGAGTGCGGGCGGTTTTTGAATTTTGTTAACTATAAACTTTTGTTAACTTTGTATGTTTTGCATTTAGTTTTATTATATATTTGTTCTTTATATTTTCTATCCATCGTTAAATTTATAATATTAGTTATCTCGAGATAAGCCCTAAAACAACAGAGTATCTTTTGTGGTAGATGCTTGATTGAATTTTTTTTTAATTAATGACCAGGCTCTCTTTACTGTGCTTTTAATTGTGCATGATTTTACCATATGATATATATATATATATATATATATATTTACTCCCAGCGTATGAAGTGAGCCACATATCAAAAGAAACTGCGGTTGAAGTGAGGTCCTGTACAAAGTGAGGTCCAGTATACGGACCTCACTTAGTCAATCAATGTAAGACTTTTTCGTAGACATGTACTGATAGCAAACACTGTTTTTTACAAAAAAAAGTGGGACCTCACTTTGTATGGTCCACATCAATTTTTAGTTCAGAGATTTTCCGCATAGAGGCGCTGACTTTGGCGTATATTTTCTAACCATGTATATTCTATGCCCTGTTGAATAACTTATGATACACATAGTGAGGACCATACAACTGGCAACATCTGTTCAACCAATCTTTAAAACAGTGGATCGTCAATCGTCGCATAAATTCAAACAGTACAAAAATGTTTAATACTTTAATCCTTTTTGAGAGCGTAGGCGCAAAATTTCGGTCGAGTTCTTTTTAAACGCATTTATTTTTTTCGAATCCTGGGATAACTAATAGGTATTTTTAAAAAATTTAAACGCAAAATAGAAGACTACATTATTCCCGAGGGCAGAAAGTCCCTTATAATGAACAAAAAGTTTCTTTTGTAATATATATTTAAAATTAAAAATCAGACTATTTTTTTTCACCCCTGTGACTTATTAAAATAAATATTATAGAAGTTCTCAAGGTCTTTCGACCATGGATAATACAGTAATATTTCTTTCTGCGTTTAAATTTTTTAAAAATACTTAAGGTTTTCTCAGTATTCGAAAAAAATTAACGCATTTAAAAATAATTCGAGCGAAATTTTTGCGCATATGCTCTCAGAAAGGCTTAAAATACTATAAATTTTTGTAATCAGTATTTCAATAGTTATTTATGATATAAGTGTTAAAAGTACACGTTTAAGGCACGCATGTGAAAGTTTGCAGAATGAGCGAAAGCGAGTTCTGCAATTCACATGAGTGCCTTAAAAATGCACTTTTTAACACGCATATCATGCAATATTTTTTCTACAAACGTAATTACAGGACAATATGTACAAAAACTTTTACTTGAACTTGACTAACATTCCATTTTTATATTTTTTTGACATTACATCAAAATTGCCTATACGATCAATACGAATTGCCGTGCCATAAAAATTTTAAAGCACTAGTGCCTTAAAGCAGCGCCGGATAAAGGGGCGGGCGAGCAGGGCGACCGCCCGGGGCGCCAGAATTTTGGGGCGCCAAATTTTGAGAGACGCTGATATATAAATATAATATTTACCCCCCTCCGTGGCTCAGTGGTAAGAGCGCCTGCCTTTGGATCGAAAATATCCGAAAGGTTGTGGGTTCGAATCTCACCAGGGTCGGAAATTTTTCATTTATTATAAATTAATAAATGAATATAGTTTCTGTCCTCGTGGGATCGGTTCTCACCGGAGGGACCGCAGACGTTCGGATACAATTAGCGTCTCTTTGCAAAGACAATGACGTCGACATTGCAAAGTATTAAGCCACTTACTCAACACACACACTACTTACACATGACACTAGGTACCTAACTGTTCAAAATTACCGTACCTACCATGCCAATGGCCATTAGTTGTCGAGGCATTAGCTAAACAAAAAAAAATATAATATTTTTTACATTCACTATTTTTTTGGACTTTATAGATTATCTTTGGGCTAAGATTACTCCTAAGACAATTAATGTTAAATAATTGTAACAATAAGAAAACTATTTCTAGCTCACAAAAATTCTCTAATAATGCAACCTAAAAATTGTTATGGCTTTTAAAGGTCATTTGTCAGGTAATACCTATCACTTTTATGGTATTACAATGTTATACATACATACTTAAAATACACGAAGATCAGATTTACGAAGTATCAACAAATTTATGAATAGTCAGTGATATTATTATACTGCTGCTTGTCATTATAGCCTCAATGGTTAAATAGTTTTGTCTTCCTGTTCTGTAAACTTTGCTTTATCAACATTGTCGTGTGTCCGTGGGAGTGTAATTTGAAATAAAAAAAACAAACCAGGTATATCTATATGAATTAGAATTGACAAGTTCTTTTTCATAATATGAATATATAGAAATTTATTTCGAATACTTTGTACGCGTTAAGATGTTTCACTTTTTGCATAAAAACGGCATGAACGACGTATGAAAAAAAGGAATAATAGATTTTTGTATATATCATAAATTGAACGAGTAATTCCAAAATGATTTGTTATTTGAAATATCTCAGTGCCGTACTATGTTTTTCTTTAAAAAAATTCACACCATTTCAACAGTAGATATAAAATTATTAATTTTATGTCAAAAAATGCGCAATAATTACCTCTTAAAACACATTAAATTTCATTTGCATATCTGAACCGGTTTTAGAACAATAAAGAAATCGTCAGTTTGTAAAAAAATGTCAACACCCCATATCTCGGAAACGAAGTATTTGCTGACATACGCTTATAGAGCAAACTGTCATTATTTTTTCATATAGAATTACCCTTTAAAGTTTGTCGCATTTATTTAGAAACATCCTGTTTTTTCTTGACCACCCTGGATTTCCATAGTTTTTCCTGTATTATTTCACTTGACCGTTATTTTCAGTTCTTTCTGTTTTTCCAGTCCTGCAGGTTTCTTTTCTAATATTGCTTCGTCCATTTTATCTCTAAAAGATTTTCGGGGTCTGTCTCTCTTCCTTCTTCCTATCGGGCTCCAATCTGTTATTCTGTTTATCAACGATTTTGGTCTGCTCTTCTGCCATGTCCATACCAGGTTGATCTCTTTTGTTCTATGTTGTCTATTATCCCTTGAATTCATTACCACTATTTTCTTAATCTCTATGTTATTTATTCTATCCCTTCTACAGCTTCTACTTAGGTATTCGATCTCTGTTGCTCTTATTTTGCATTTGGTTTTCGTATTTTTTATTCAATTTTCACACCCATTATTCAGAATACTTTTTGTCATGGTGTTATATTATATTCTTCTTTTTGTTTTTATACTGATGTTCTTATCCCACAGTACCGGGTTTAATTTTAGTATGCAGCATATTGTTTGTCCTAGTAACTCGATACCTAAAACCATAGCTTGGTTCTATAGGTATCGAGTCATAGAGATAATAGAAAGCTCATGAGATAATAAAAAAAAATAATGAATGATTTTATTTGAATTTGCATAGATGATTGTAAGGCCAAGGATATCACAACGGCTCTAAAAGGAAGAGAAAAAATAAAGATGTACAAGCTCGCGTTTGCAAAGAATATCCGCATGCTATTTTATGCTAAGTGGATGCCACTCCCTCAATTTAGTTATTGGGGATGCAGCTATATCTTGCGCACAATCAACATGTTTTTTGGTCCTGTAGAAGATTTATACACATTAAATGATATAAATGAGTCAGATTAAATAAATTATTAGACGAATTTTTTACTAAGCAACAACATTTTTGTTTAATTTAGTAGTATTTTGTATTTTGACAACGACACCCGATTTGGGCGTCGAAACGATAATAAAATTATTTTTTTCAATTTAATTGTGGCTTATTTTCCATCTAAATAGTTATTTATACACATTTTTTACTGGTTGTTGATAATGTGCATTTATCTTTTACCTCGCTTCTTCGTCGCTTGAACTTAAAATGTGCTCGCTATGCTATGCCCTATGTTGGATAAGTTATAAGTAATAACTATCCTACTATTTTTTAAATAAATATATTTTTACATAGTTCTTTATGGTAAAATTTTGATTTTTTCCTATTTTTTTATATTTGCAGTAAATTTGTATATTCTTATATGAAGGGGCGCCAAATTTTATTTTTCCAGGGGCGCTCAGAACCCTAAAACCGGCCCTGCCTTAAAGTAGCATTTTTAACGCACGTATGGAGTTCTAAAAATTGCATTTTTAACACGGTTGTAGAAAAAAGCCTTTAAATGAGGTGTCACATGATGTACTTACTTTCCTATTTAAAAAAATCAAAGTTGTGCCTGTCACCTAAAGAAGAGGGATCGCGTAAAGTTCGAAACATTGACGCTATAATATACTATGATTATTTTAAAAATCGACCTATCCGAGCGTTTTTCTTATGTGCTAAAAATAAATAAGTTAATAAGGGGGGTAAAACTTATTCCAGCGAACTGTATTTGTAACAACCAAGGTAGGGATGGCGGTTGTTGAACAAAAAACCGGTTTTCGGTTATACCGGTTTTTTACTTACGGTTTAACCTGGCGGTTATAACTGGTCAAAAAAAGCGGTTGTTCCAAAAACCACTTTTCGGTTTTTTTAATCAGAAGCCAATACTCGATAGGTTATAATGTTAATATAATGTTATATGTTACATACATTTATATTGCAATTCAGTTTGCTCAATTTTCCTCCCGAAAAATTCCCCAACCAATTCAACCTATAAAAATTTTCTCATGTGCTTTCAAATTACCCTAAAAATGGGCGAAAGTACTCCAATCTGGCATCTCTGATTCGTCGCTTGTTGTAGACGGCGTCGGTGTATATTGCGTTGTCAATTGGGATATTCCCAAAACTCCCAAAAGTGATGATCCTACCGATCTACCGACATGTCCCTAGGATCTATCGAGTTTAAAAAAATATCCAAATGACATATTTTACTTAAGAGGAAACAGTAGCGATCAACAGGTAGCGAAAACGCGTTCCAAGATTGCGGCTGTAATTTTGAATATTTTTTCGAGATATGTGGCACACGTATTCGTAATATAATAAAGAATGGCGGTACGGAGCCCAATTTAAAAAATATATTAATATGTGGAAATTACTCTGTAATTAAATAAAATATTAAAAAAACGAGCCTGTACCGCCACTAAGAAGAACAAAAAAATACACTTTCTTCAAATAAACTTTTTTATCCGATACCTAGATTTTATGTCATTTTGGAACTACTAAAATTTTTTATTTCATTAGTAGTTCCAAAATGACACAAAATCTAACCCGTGTTGAGCTGGCCCCCCCACTTTCAAAAATTAAAAAACAAATAGCCCTGATTTATGAGCTATTTATGAGCTCTCATATTCCGCAAACTAAAAATTTTGAGCTCGTTCCACTGAGCAGGAATTTAATACCCTAGTGGGGGGGGGGGCTGAGTACCCCCCCCCCCACTACTTAAAAATAGGAATATTGAATCGGTTTTTGCGGCAGAATTACGAGCTATTTATGAGCTCTTGAAATTATATAGTTTCGATTTTTGAGCTCATCCCCTTCACCCCCAAACAACCCTTTAATTGATTTAATTTAAGAGAAAGATGCTGAGAAAACTTAAAATATATCGTATTGCGGATATAATTCCTATAGCTTATATACTCTAAGAATAAACTATTAAATCAAGAGCATTTCGATTATTGAGCTACAACCCCTTCGCAAGAAAACCACCCTATCCTCCCGGCTTAGGAGAAAGTTGTACTTAAAATGCGTTAAACTAATTATTTGGCGACTACATATCATTTAATAATTTATAAGCTTCCAAATTACGCGCATTTAGATCAGTAAATTGCAATTTATTTTGTATAGTGCAGTCACTGAAGGTAAAAATCAACGATTACCTTCAATTTCGGTGAACCTTCATCGATATTTACGAAAATTGGTCACTGGTTAGAGGATACGTCAAGAAACAAAGGTGACATGGTACCGCCTTGCGCCTTTACCCTGAGGGTAGATACCGTCCCTTCTCGGGGGTGAAAATTATTTTATAAAAAATAACTGCACAAATCAATAAAAGAACAAATTAAAGGCAAAATTTATTATATAAAGTTAATAAAATAAGTCAATATTTTTTAAGTTATTAAAGATCAAAGATTTTAATTATTTGTCAAAAAAATGCATGTTTTGAAGAGGTTTTTTGTAAATCACTGAAAAACTGTAAGTTTTTACAAAAAAATTTAATAGTAGTTTAATTCGTATAGCTTATATTCTAAGAATAAACTCTTAAATCACACGCCTTTCGATTATTGAACTACAACCCCTTCGCGAGAAAACCATCCCATATTCCCGGCTTAAGAGAGGGTTGTACTTAAAATAATTTAAATTAATTATCTGTCGACTATATATGTATTGTTTAATAATTTATGAGCTCGCAAAATATACGCATCTCAATTATTGAATCGCCATTTTCTTTCTATAGTGCAGTCACTGAAGGTAAAAATCAACTATGACCTTCGATTTCGGTAAATCTCCATTCATTTTCACGAAAATTGGTGAGCGGATTTTGATATTATAAACTTTTTCTGGATCTTATGTTTGATAGGTATTTCTAAGTACTTTGACAAGTATTTAGTACCTAAGTGTTATAAAATGCATCTCTTTCCCGTTATTTAAGCTTGAACCCTTAGATTTGAACAGTCGCGGAAAAAAATATACATTTAATTAAAAAATAACTTACTTTAAATTAACATTAAAGGGTTTTTCAAGTAAGCAATTTATTATATTTTTTATTAGCTTCAATTTTAGTGATGAAAACTTTTTTGTAAAAACTTACAGTTCTTGAGTCATTTATGAAAAATTTATGCTCTAAAGCATGCATTTTCTTTCCAAAAATTAAAATATTTGATCTTTAATAAATCAAAAAGTATTGATTTATTTTAATCACATTATATAACAAATTTTGCTTACAATTTGTCCCTCTCTCGATTTAAGGGGTTATTTTTAATAAAGTAATTTTCACTACCGAGAAGGGGTGACATATACCCCAGGCTAAAACCCCAAGTTGTTATTGTCAATTCGTGAAAATAAATGGAGATTTACCGAAATCGAAGGTAATAGTTGATTTTTACCTTCAGTGACTGCACTATAGAAAGAAAATGGAAATTCAATAATTGAGATGCGTATATTTTGCAAGCTCATAAATTATTAAACGATATGTAGTCGCCAAATAATTAATTTAAATTATTTTAAGAACAACTCTCTCTTAAGCCGGGAATATTGGATGGGTTTCTTGCGAAGGGGTTGTAGCTCTATAATCGAAAGGCGCGTGATTTAAGAGTTTATTCTTAGAATATAAGCTATACGAATTAAACTACTATTAACTTTTTTGTAAAAACTTACAGTTTTTCAGTGATTTACAAAAAACCTCTTCAAAACATGCATTTTTTCACAAATAATTAAAATCTTTGATCTTTAATAACTTAAAAGTATTGACTTATTTTATTAACTTTATATAATAAATTTTGCTTTTAATTTGTTCTTTTATTGATTTGTGCAGTCATTTTTTATAAAATAATTTTCACCCCCGAGAAGCGGCGGTATCCACCCTCAGGGTAAAGGCGCAAGGTGGTACCATGTCACCTTTGTTTCTTGACGTATCCTCTAACCACTGACCAATTTTCGTGAAAATCTATGAAGGTTTACCGAAATTGAAGGTAATCGTTGATTTTTACCTTCAGTGACTGCACTATACAAAATAAATTGCAATTTACTGATCTAAATGCGCGTAATTTGGAAGCTTATAAATTATTAAATGATATGTAGTCGCCAAATAATTAGTTTAATGCATTTTAAGTACAACTTTCTCTTAAGCCGGGAAGATAGGGTGGTTTTCTTGCGAAGGGGTTGTAGCTCAATAATCGAAATGCTCTTGATTTAATAGTTTATTCTTAGAGTATATAAGCTATAGGAATTATATCAGCAATACGATATATTTTAAGTTTTCTCAGCATCTTTCTCTTAAGTTAAATCAATTAAAGGGTTGTTTGGGGGTGAAGGGGATGAGCTCAAAAATCGAAACTATATAATTTCAAGAGCTCATAAATAGCTCGTAATTCTGCCTCAAAAACCGATTCAATATTCTTATTTTTAAGTAGTGGGTAAAGGGTATTAAATTCACTAGGGTATTAAATTCCTGCTCAGTGGAACGAGCTCAAAATTTTTAGTTTGCGGAATATGAGAGCTCATAAATAGCTCATAAATCAGGGCTATTTGTTTTTTAATTTTTGCAAGTGGGGGGGGGGGCAGCTCAACACGGGTCAAAATCTAGGCATCTGATAAAAAAGTTTATTTGAAGAAAGTGTATTTTTTTGTTCTTCTTAATGGCGGTACAGACTCGTTTTTTAATATTGTATTTATTTACAGAGTAATTTCCACATATTAATATATTTTTCAAATTGGGCTCTGTACCGCCATTCTTTATTATATTACAAATACGTGTGCCAAATATCTCGAAAAAATATTCAAAATTACAGCCTCAATCTTGGAACGCGTTTTGGCTACCTGTTGATCGCTACTGTATCACCTTAACAATAAATTCGATAAAGCAATTCATCATTTATTGCCATCAAAAAATTTCAGTAGGTAGTATTTTTTAACACGTTGCGTTTGTATAATACCTTTCATTTCCTAAGAATTATGTATTATTTAAAAATTACATAATGGAGATTCCTAATCGTATTTCGGTATTCACATTTCATACAAGAGTCTCAAAGTACTCAAGTATAAACAATTTTTAGATGATTTTGGGAATATCGATTTCAAGCAGATCACTTACATTTTTATGTAAATATTCATGTGTTTCATAAAAGCTGATGTGACACTTTCGTCCAGTTCTTTATTAGTAAATAAAAGTTGAATTATGGTTGTTTGGGTTAATAATTACTTCGCATATTATTTATAATACATATAGTAGGGGAGCAAAGTATGCTAAATGTGCAGTCACTCGAGCGCTTTGGGGACCTATTGGGTTGTGATTATTAGGTTCTAAAACCAAAAAAGTTAAGTAAAATTTTCCATTTTAGTGGGGACTTTCCATATTTTAATTTAATTTCCCATTTCCAACACCCGTTTTCTCCGATTATAGCGCCACCTATCCGTAATTAGAAAAAACGTTTCGAATAAAAGTTGCTTATTTTTACGCAAAGAATCCAAATCTGAAATAAAAAAAGGAGTTCCTATTTAAGATTTTAAAGTAACCCCCCCCCCCACCTCCGTGGGGGTCGTGTTTGGTACCATTCGATAGATTTCAGAAAAAATATTCAGAAATTGTAGTGTATTACCTATAAGAAGTTACCGTTAAGCCGGGTCCAGACTATGTAACAAAACATGTTAAATAACAAAGTTTTGTAACTTGTTACAAAATTTTAAATAAACAAGTTTTAAAACACAGTGTTGTATAACATTTTTCTGGTTATATAGCATGTTTTATGTTATCCAACAGATGTCGGTAAACATCAAAGAAAGTTATAAAACCGCACCGCGACTGATCTACAAATAAAAACATGTTATTGAAACATTTCTCTGGCATAGTACCTACGCGAGCAGCAACCGTTGGAGTCATATCGTCTTGTTCATTCTGGAGTGATTGTGCTAGATTTTTCTTTGCTCTGTTCACGTAGGGTTATTTACGCGATGAAATTGTCGAAAGAACTGACTACTCATTTAATTGAGCTATTTCGTACGTAACGAGTATTATGGGATTGCTATGGGATGAGCTACATTTATTGATTTAAAAAACACATAAAAAACACGATGAATAGACTGAAATAGAAGTGAAAATAGATACAGAAACTGTAGTTAAAACTAATGCACGTACGCCTATAACTCAAGCCAACAAAAGAAAAGCAGTACGCGGAAGCTTAACAGCAAATCGGTGCAAATCAACTCTAAATTTGACATAAATACTATTCTCTACAGAGCAGAGTGTTCAGACATAAAACCTGTAACATTCACTTCATTCGCTACACAGATGCAGACTGCTTCATCAGCTACTCAAACAAACACTCAATCATACAATATATCTGAGCCTTTCTATTCCGTCCACTACACTTACATCCGCTACTTCTCCAGCTACACCAATTCAAACAGACAGTGACACTCAATCATGAACAGGTGAAGACGATAATACTGGGGAATTAAATTTTACAGAAATGTTATACTTCCTCTCTGAAACAATGAGTAAAAAGTTTAAAAAATATACTATGCTAATAATATAACTGTTAATCTTTCTCTTACTGGAATTGCATCTCGAAATGTCTTTCCTGTCTATTTTATAGCCGATTTCATTTATAAGAAATTCAAAATCAGAACTTTCTATTCTTAAGAAGTTTTTAAAACTGCCATCACATTTAATGTCTCCTGTCGATGGGTCTATGTTATCTCTTTCCAGATCAGCTAAAAGAGCTGTACCACTACCTATATTTTGCTCGAGCTGCTAATGAAGGACACATCCAAAATATTAATTTAACACGCCGGTGTCGCCTCCACAATATTACACAAGCTGCTGTTGCTATGAAGAGATGCTCCATACTTATATGAGGCAATTTTATATACTACCTAACCTACCAGCTATCCATCTAAAATGCTGCAAAATTTATGCGCATGTTGTTGTTTTGTTTTTTGTTATATAGTCTGGATACTCATGCTATATTATAACAAGTTACATAACAAAGTTGTACAACAAATTTGTTGTACAACTTTGTTATTAGCATGTTTTGTTACATAGTCTAGACCCGGCTTTAAAAGTTCCCCGTTTCAGGAAAAAATATTGTCTAAGAGCGATAGCCTAGTGACCTAGTGGGTAGACCTCGGATCTCGGATTCGTAAAGCAGAGGTTTCGATTTCAAATCCGGGGTGTGGATCTCCGATTTTTTTATTTATTGTTACTGCATTCATGTCTGTAGACAATGTTGCAATCTATTATGAGCACAATAAAAAAATATAGTAATAAAATAATAAATAAATATTTCAAAAAAAAACAAGAAAAAAAATACAATCACTGGAAGCGAAACTAAACAATACGGAAGAAATATAACCACTGGATTCGGAACTGGATATGGAACTGGATAATATTAGAAAACTGATATTATAATATGTAAGCACTACGAGCCTAGTAGGCCCATGGCTTGATGTACTATTCTTTTCCACTCCCTTTTGTCAGTCGCTTTTGTTTCCCAGTTCCTTAAGTTAATTCTTCTCATATCTTCTCTAACTCCATTACTCCATCGTGACCTCGGTCTTCCTCTTCGTCTTTTCCCTGCCAATGCACTAGATAGTACCATTCTGGGAATTCTAGATGGAATCATCCTCTGCACATGGCCCAACCATCTAAGTCTTTGCGCCTTAATTACTGCTAGTATGTTAGGATCCTGATAGAGCTCAGTTAGTTATTTGTTCTTCTTACCCATTGTCCATTTAAGTTTTTCCCACCGAAGATTTTGCGCGGTATTTTCCTCTCCCAAACTAATAACAACTCTTGATGTTTTTTTGTTGTGACCCATGTTTCAGAAGCATACGTTACTATCGGCCTTATTACGGTCTTGTAAGTTCTTAGTTTTGCTCTTCGTGATATATGTTTACTTTTTAACAACCCATTAAAAGCAAATATAGCGCGGTTGCCCGACATAATTCTCTTTTGTATTTTTTCTTCACAGTTAGGATCTCTTGTGAAGACAGTTCCTAAGTACTCAAATCTCCCAACTTCTTCGAATTTATACTGTGTTCCTTTGGCTGTTGTCATTGTTATGTATTGCCCCCGAACGAATTGCTTATTTGTCCATTCCATATACTTTGTTTTTGCTTCATTTATATACAATCCTTTGGTTGCTGCCCTCTCCTCGAGTTTCATGAGTGTTTCTATAAGTTCTATTTTGCTCCTAGCCAAGATTACCAATAGTTTTTGTGGTAGATCAGACCTGTTCTATTAATGTTTGCTTCCTGTATAACCTTTTCTAGTAATATGCTAAACATTATAGACGATAATGGATCACCCTGTCGCAGTCCTGGTTTGACCTCAAAGCTTTCTGTTATAGTATTGTTTATCTTGACTTTATCATACTGATATATCATACTGATATTGTTTAAAAACACTAATAATATTGATATAAAATGTTAATCAATTTTATTTATTGTTATAAGAATCAAAGGTAAATATGATTAGGCGAATGAAGCCTTAGGTTTCGCAGTCAATATCCCAACCACACACACATGTTGCAATCTATTTCAATACGGTTTATAGTACAAACTATACATTTAATATCAAAATAGTGGGATATATTTTTTTAGTTGAGGACACTTGGTCACATTGCATTGTTTCAGGATAAGGTGAAATATCTTCAATAAATGGAAAAAAGCATGTATGTCATATATTATAATACTTTCTATACTCTTAATATGTAGTCTCGTATAAATTTGTAGTGACATGATTTTAAGTATAAGAACAAGAAGCTTGCAACAATTTTCAGAGAAAATAGAAAACTAAAACTATTTTAAAATGATTATTCGAAATAAAACATATGCACATATTCACTGTATTTGCCATCTAGTGGAATAACTGTAAAATTAAGTCAGTAAAAAAGGTACATTAAGTTTAATTAAATTAAGTAAATCATCTTGTATACTAAAATTAAGGTTGGAAAATTGTCGTTTCAAAATGAAAATCGACAGGGGCAACAGTACCTATACTAAAATACACTCTGTATAGATAATTATGTCAATGTTAATAATACTGGATAGAGAATTGAATATCCTTTCAAATGAGCTAGCACACGCCCCTCTTCCCTATTTAAAAATAATGGGTGGGGGAAATGGAAGGGAGGGGGTTGACAAATGACAGATATGTATGTACCGTAAAAACTGTGTTCCCCTTAGATCAAAAGTCGGGCTTTTATATTTATATGTTAAGTTCAATATAAATTTCACATAACTGAACTATCACTGTATCCTCCATTTTGATTATTATTTTTCTTAACTAACGCTATTTTCAAAATTCTTGCTTTCCTATCCATCTTTAACGTAAATTATTAAAAAATATAAAACTATTTCTTTATTAACGCTAGTCTCCGATAAGGCTACCGTGATTTAATGCTGAGGTACTAAAATGTTATAAAATTAACAAACAGTACGAGCAAGAACAAAGAGTCCACATCCTTCTTATAACTACAAGTGACTGAAACATCGAAACAACAATAATTCTTACTGTGTTATACAGAAAAAGGCAGTAGAAACGATTAATCTCATATTTATCGACAACACTGTATGGTCCTCACTTGATGAGCTGTAAGGAAATATACACGTAAAGTTGTCCTCACTTTGTGCGCATAACGAAAAAGTATATACAGTCTCACTTTAATAGCTGCGTATAATGGCCTCACTTGGGTGGCAATATACTTGAACAATACGGGGCACATATACGTAATTTTTTTTGTGTATACTCGTCATTTTTTAATTGCTATTTACTTGTCAAGGTCACTATGAAGAGTTGAAACGATTATGTCTACGTTTTCTACCGGTCCTCACTAAGTGCGCGTAATGTCAGGACCTCACTTTGATATCTGTGCATAAATATATATATATATATATATATATATATATATATATATATATATACAGTATGTCCCTGTAAGTTGTATCCATATGGAAAACTTTTTTATTATTCATTTTACGAAAAAAATTTATTCTTCATAAAAAGCTCTGCATGTTCCAAAACCTAAGATTCAACCATCAGATATAAAATTTTATGAATATTATACGAGGTATGTCAAAAAGTTTGAATTTCACTCAAGAATAAACTGAATAAAGTAGCTTTATTTTTCACAATATTGAAAATTGCTATTATGAAAAGTTGTTTGGAATTAAAAACTATATTCTAATATGCAATTACATCCTTCTAATTGAAAATTTTTTTTTTGAAAAATTATGGATAACTAACATTATTTTCAGTTATTTCAATTCTGATAACTCTTTTATTATTAATTTTACGAAAAAAAGTGGTTCTTAATAAAAAGTTCTGCATGGTCTGAAACCTAAAATACAACCATCTTATGTCAAATTTTATCAATTTTATACAAGGTATGTCAAAAAATATGAATTTGGCTCAAGAGTAAAATACCTTTATTTTTCACAATATCGATAATTGTTATAATGAATAGTTATTAAGAATTAAAAACCATGTTTCAGTATGTAATTACATCCTTTTAATTGAAATATTTTGAACTAAAAATGTACTTTACTTTTGATCTAAATTTATCTTTTTTGACATACCTCGTATAAAATTGACATAAAATGGTTGTATTTTAGGTTTAAGAGTATTTTAGACCATGCAGAACTTTTTATTAAGAATCACTTTTTTCGTAAAATTAATAATAAAAGGGATATTAGAATTAAAATTACTGAAAATAATATTAATTATCCATAATTTTTCAAAAAAACAAAAATTTTTAATTAGAAGGATGTAATTGCATATTAGAATATAGTTTTTAATTCCAAACAACTTTTCATAATAGCAATTTTCAATATTGTGAAAAATAAAGCTACTTTACTCTTGAGTGAAATTCAAACTTTTTAACATACCTCGTATAATATTTATAAAATTTTATATCTGATGGTTGAATCTTAGATTTTGGATCATGCAGAGCTTTTTATGAAGAATAACTTTTTTTCGTAAAATTAATAATAAAAAAGTTTTCCATATGGATACAACTTACAGGGACATACTGTATATATATATATATATATATATATATATATATATATATATATATATATATATATATATATATATTGTTATATTTCTATTTGATATAAAAATTAAAATTTGATAATTATAAACAAAATTCACTTTAATATAAAATATTTTCAATTTTCTCAACCACGGGCATATAAATTTAAAACAACCTGTATACAACAAATTGTTATATTTAATTTTAAGAAGTGATTAAATAAGACTCAAGTGAAATCGTTAATAGGTCATTATCGTTGTTCGCGGAAGGTCGTTCGTTATCATCATTAGCCGATGCTAAATAAGACTAAGTGGAAATAGAGAATAGGTCATTAAAATTTGTATATAGTAGAAAGTAATTTTAGAATGGGAATTAACTATTTTCTTTGAAATCCATTAAGCATATTTAGAAAGTTTAAAAATTGGTTTTGAGGAATACTGCGAATGAGAGTTGGTGGTGGAATTTTGATTTGTGAATCTGGAAGGGATATTTAGAAAGTAGGGGAATGAATGACAAATAGAGAGCAGAATGTTTTGAGCTGTCGAGAAGTGAAGTCGAGTAGTAGACGGTAGTGTACGGAGAGTGAGAAAGCCGGTAGTTCCGTGAGTGTGGAGTATCTATCGTGGAACGATAAGTAGGCCAGGTTGAGAGTAAAAGAACCTCCTTGAGCCAAGAGTTCCCGGTAGCTGATTGCAGTTTCGAAAAAGGTAGAACACAGCATCACGACAGAAGCAGGAAACGAGAGCTATACGAGCTAGTTTCAGAGGAGAACATTACTGGAAGCCAGGACGAGGTTTTTGATTGCAGCCAAGGATAGCAGGAAACGGGTCTTGTGTGAAGACATTCTCAGTGCACCAGAAAAAGGTCAGTCTCATTTGTTTGGACAT